>NC_066362.1:204796165-205120852 GCF_013377495.2 Cygnus atratus
GCTAATCTGTTGAACCTGCTGAAGAGCTGGGCTCGCAGGGCATCGCATGGCAATTGCCTTTGTTCCCTGATGTGAAGAGTTATCAACAGCTTCAGCCTGATGGTGCTCTCTCCCCACTGAGTGCTTAGCTCTTTCTGTGCTTGAGTCTGACGTGGTTTGAAAACATTGTTCCACACCATGCGCCACAGACTCGTCAGGGCTTTTTCAAGTTCTTGCCCAGTAAGCCTATAATTCCTCTGCTAACTGCAGGCAAGGTGGGGAACTTGTAATAACAGCGAGTCCTGCACACTCACCCTACACCTTGCTGCTCTTGGAGTCATGGGTTTATGGGAAGCTGCTCAGCGCCTGGCAAATTCAGGCTCTCAGAGAAAAAAGCAGTGCTACCACGGCCAAGGGACTGCAGCTATTTATTCACACTCAGGCTTCGCAGTAAATATTAATGCTGTAGTTTCAGAATATGTATTTCCCAGTCCTTGCTCTCCACCTCTCGCTATTCCCCGCTGCGTGACCTCTGCCACCGTGGTGTGATTTTTCACGGCTCTCTTCGCTCACACTTGTGAAGCTTTGCTTCTCACCTTCCCCAGCCCCGCCGCTGCTCTTTTCCCCTTGCATCGATAGCCTCACACGCTCACTCTTTTTCATCATCAGGAGAATAGCTGGGCAAACAGTAGTGAAAGCCGATGCTTCTCCTTCATTGGAAACTGCTGGATGTCTGCAAATCAGTTGGCATCAATCTTCTTGTTTGGTTTGGGTTGTTGTTTTTTTAAATTTTTTTTTTTTAATAACCAATGAAATGACCAGACAAGTGTGTCTCTGAAAGGAGACAGCCTTCTCGAATCTGCAGCTGTGGCACAGCTATTTGGTGTTCAAAGCAGTTTCCACTCATTTAGCCGCAGCTCAGCTGCCCGTGTCAGTTTTATCTTCCAAAATCTTCACAGCGGATTCAAACACAGAATGTGTCTTTGTTTTATATTGTACTGCATTTGGAAAAGCACTTGCAAAATGAGTTTTCAGGCTGGTAACTCGTGTCCCTATAAATCTGCCAGCATTTATTCACATTTGGAGCCTACTGGGGCCTGTCCCTGCTTCTAGTGAAGCAGAAGAGCATCTTACATCATTGAAGGACTCGGTTACAGCTCTGTTCAGGGGTTCAAAGGAGCTGAGGGTGAACAAGAAGTTTTAAGCTGCCTGTCTGCACCTGCAAGGCAGCATCTGCACCCCCAAGACATAAACCTGCAAGGTGCTAATTGCCTCCCTGGGGACTGCTCGGCATTTAACATATTCTCCGTGTCATGTTCTCCTCTTCCCTCGCACCAGTAATTGCTGCTTTCTCTGGCAAGGGAGAAGCTTAGGGAAGTTCAGTTCAACATGTTTTTGTTCGTTTGGGGAAACTTTATCATTTTCTGCCTTGGGTGAGTAAATCACCGCTTTCCCTCTCCCCTCACCCTGCTGCTCCCAGGAGACAACAGCAAAGGCATGGGGGAAAGGATGCTCTGTAGGGAAAGAACACACCCAGCAAGGCTGCAGCTCTGCATCTCTCCCTGAGGTCTGTGAGATGGGGAGAACAGCATCTGGCCGCTGTGAAAGAGGGACTTCCCCTAAAACCAGCATCCTTTCAGCTGCCATCACATGGATTTATATTTTATGAGTCGTGACCCATGTTTGCAGGGTGTTCTTGGGGACTGACGACACATTGCCATGAGCTCAACCAGCTCCTGGAATGATAATGCCAGTTGCTCAGCTGCCTCCTCAACCTTCCCCAGGAAATAAAACAGTGCCTGTGTTTATCGCAGGGATAAGGCACAGGGCAGGGACTTCTTTGTGGATGAAGGCAGAAGGGGCCAGCCCCGATGCCTTTTCCACAGTCCCAGCAATGCTGACCTGATGCTGAGCTTGAGCAGGCAGCACTGAAGCAGCACAAATATGCTAAAGCAGCCTTTTTCCCTTCTCATGTTGCTCATACCCTACGGAAAGAAAGTTGCGATCCTCTGATCCACCCGCCCAGCAGTGAGGTATCTCCGCTAATTGGCTGCAAATTCAACCCCTGACAAGCCAACAGCAACACAGACCCCATCTGCAGTGAGAGCGTTGGCTAAGCTCTGCTCCAAGGAGCAGAGCTCCTTCTTTCCTTTCCTTTTTTTTTTCTTTTTTAAACAAATATGATTTTTTCAATAAAGAAGGATGTAATCTCTGGCAATGGAGCAAATAGGACAGTTGACAGAGCTGCTGGCTCAGCTGCTTTATTTATTTAACCATGAAAACTCATATTGTAGTTTGGTTCCTTTTCCCCAAGACCAGGTTAACATTGGCACCACGACCAAGCGTCCCAAAGACCCACCAGAGCCAACATGACCAGAGAGGTCCTTTGGGATACGCCAATAATGTTCCTGGTGTGTTTGCTAGTGAGAACAGTCCAGCATCATCTCCAGAACTTCTACAAGGAGCTGAGGCTTGGATAAGGCCACCTCAATAATTTCAACAATTTGCAGGCGAAACTGCTTTGTGGGTACCATTTATCACATGGATGTTGTTGGCTCCTGGAGTCCTCGCTGCAGAAGTATTGTTTGTGCTCTTCTGCTGAAGGTTGCCACAGCCTTTTTATGAGAAATCTACCCTTTTCGTGCTCTTACGCTCCCAGGGAGACCAATGCATGCTGGTTAATTATCATTTAAGCTAAAGGAGCTCCACGTGAAGCTTTGGGGAGATCTGAGATGGTAGCGTGTTTGTGCTCGTGCTTTTCCAGAGCAAACCAAGGGGTTAAATGGAAGTACTGTAGAAGGATGTGGGTTTGGGGGTAAGTTTAGTCTCTTACACACTGTAAAGGGAGGTCAAATATACTGTGAACTGTGCATTGATGTTTACCCTGGCTCAGCGCCGTGCTGATCACAGGCCTTGCTATCCTGGCTATCGGGGGAGGTCCCAGTTGACTGGCAGCTAGCCAATGTGACGCCCATCTATAAGAAGGGCCGGAGGGCAGACCCGGGGAACTATAGGCCTGTCAGTTTGACCTCAGTGCCAGGAAAGCTCATGGAGCAGATTATCTTGAGGGTCATCACGCGGCACTTGCAGGGCAAGCAGGTGATCAGGCCCAGTCAGCATGGGTTTATGAAAGGCAGGTCCTGCTTGACGAACCTGATCTCCTTCTATGACAAAGTGACGCGCTTGGTGGATGAGGGAAGGGCTGTGGATGTGGTTTACCTTGACCTCAGTAAGGCTTTTGACACCGTTCCCCACAACATTCTCCTCAAGAAACTGGCTGCTCGGGGCTTGGACTGGCGTACGCTTCGCTGGGTTAGAAACTGGCTGGATAGCCGGGCCCAGAGAGTTGTGGTGAATGGAGTCAAATCTGGTTGGAGGCTGGTCACAAGTGGTGTCCCCCAGGGCTCAGTACTGGGGCCAGTCCTCTTTAATATCTTTATCGATGATCTGGATGAGGGCGTCCAGTGCACCCTCAGTAAGTTTGCAGATGACACCAAGCTAAGTGCGTGTGTCGATCTGCTCGAGGGCAGGAAGGCTCTGCAGGAAGATCTGGATAGGCTGGAGCGATGGGCTGAGGTCAACTGTATGAAGTTCAACAAGGCCAAGTGCCGGGTCCTGCACCTGGGGCGCAACAACCCCAAGCAGAGCTACAGGCTGGGAGATGAGTGGCTGGAAAGCTGCCTGGCCGAGAAGGACCTGGGAGTATTGGTTGATAGTCGGCTGAATATGAGCCAGCAGTGTGCTCAGGTGGCCAAGAAGGCCAACAGCATCCTGGCCTGTATAAGAAGCAGTGTGGCCAGCAGGTCTAGGGAAGTGATTGTGCCCCTGTACTCGGCTCTGGTGAGGCCGCACCTTGAGTACTGTGTTCAGTTTTGGGCCCCTCGCTACAGGAAGGACATGGACGTGCTCGAGCAAGTCCAGAGAAGGGCGACCAAGCTGGTGAGGGGTCTGGAGAACAAGTCTTACGAGGAGCGGCTGAGGGAGCTGGGGTTGTTCAGCCTGGAGAAGAGGAGGCTTAGGGGCGACCTTATCGCTCTCTACAGTTACCTTAAAGGAGGCTGTAGTGAGGTGGGGGTTGGTCTGTTCTCCCACGTGCCTGGTGACAGGACGAGGGGGAATGGGCGAAAGTTGCGACAGGGGAGTTTTAGGTTGGATGTTAGGAAGTACTTCTTTACCGAAAGGATTATTAAGCATTGGAGCGGGCTGCCCAGGGAGGTGGTGGAGTCACCATCCCTGGAGGTCTTTAAAAGACGTTTAGATGTAGAGCTTAGCGATATGGTTTAGTGGAGTACTTAGTGTTAGGTCGGAGGTTGGACTCGATGATCTTGAGGTCTCTTCCAACCTAGAAATCTGTGTCTGTGTGTGTGTCTGTGTCTTGCCAAACGCCCTGAAGGGCAAAAGCTTTCTGCAGGAGCTTCTCAGAGCCTTTTCCAGGATGAGGACTCTGGGATGGAGGATGGCACCTTGTTTAGTTGCTCACCATAAAACACGCTTGTTGGACTGAAGCCTGCAGCCCTGTCAGTGCTCCTGCAGAAAATTCCCTTCTATTGAAGGCATGTCCTTGAACAAGGATGAAAAGATTTAGCCCCTGTTCAGAGGCTACCTGGCAGTGTCGGGTTGGCTTTGCCCGTCACCTTGCGGGGTGGCTGTTGGCACTGCAGCGCTTCGCGGAGAGGAGAGCAGGAGAAAAGAAATCATAAAAAAAATCATGAAAAGGGAGACTGGTTCCAGCTAGTCCTGCAGAATTCTCTTGCCACAGTGGTGGAATGAGTTAGGGCACCAGTAATGGGATACAGAGGTTTGGAGTGAGCCTAAGAGCTGCCCTGGGACCTGTTATTTGGTCCTTCCAGCACGGTGCATGGCACATGGAGCAGGGAGGCCACTTCCAGCCCAGATCACTGTCCCAGCCCTGGAAGAGCTCTTTCCAGCTCTCTTGGCAGAGACCAGTAGCAGAAAAAGCTGCAGCTGCCGGGCTGAAGCTGCTCTGTGAATAGATGGAAGGCAGAGATATTATTCCTTCCTGCTTTGCTTTTCTTTCCTTTTTTTTCTTTTTGCAAGCAATTGCCACTTCTGTTTCTCTATTTATAGCAGCAAGCACCTATGAGATATCAAATTGCTCCGTTAGTTACATATGTGCATCTGTACTTAGAGTTTTGATACCTTTTTAATTATTTCCCAGCTTGCCTGTTACAATGGGCTTTTGGCTGATTTCCTCTTTTTCCCATTGCCCATTTGCATTCTATTTTAAACTCAGCTACACATTTAATTGGAGCATTATCTACCTTTCCACACTGTTGTTTTTTTTTTTCTCCCGAAGTCATACTTGCCTTTTACACTGTTATTCATAAACTGGAAATCAGTTTTGCGGTTGCCTCCTTTTACATCATTTTTACACTTACATCACAGCACCGATTCCTTCTGCCTGGGCTGGCCACGCACCCCCTCAGCTCAGTTCCACGTTTTCTCAGCCCTGTTTTTGCCTCTTCCGACCTCCTTCTGACACTCCTTCTTTTGGCTTTGTAATGCCCCCATTCCCCAGGTTCCAGCACTGATGTCTGAAAGCACAGCAGTGGTCCTGCCTTTCCCTCTTCCCCTCCTTCAGGAATCCAGCACACCATTTCTCCATTGCCTCTGCCACGTCCTTTCTATACCTGGTTAGCTCTCAGATACTCCCACATCCCCAAAATACAGTGGGAATTCAATAAACACCCTAAAGAAATGGCCAAGATCAAAGCTGGACCAGGGCTGAGAGCAGTGCTCAGTGCTGGTGTTACCCAGAGCAGGATACGGCAGCATTTTTAACTTGCATTCTCAAAGACCCTGCAGCAGCCTGCAAACCCTTGGTTTATTGACTGCAGCTGAAGGGCTGCAGAGGGAACCGAAAAAAGCTCTTTGGAGTTTGAATTTCATCTGAGAAGAATCTGCACCTTCCCAGAAAAGAGGGGTTCACCAGCTGAAAAAGGTTCGAAAGTGGTGGGATGGAGAAGCAGCTGTCTTCCCTGGCAAGCTTTTCCTGGCAATGTGGGGTTTTCATCTTTGCACTGTATTTTGCTACTGTGCTGATATGGCTTTATAAATCTTCTTGCACATGCAGCTAAACATGAGTTGTATTAGCCGGCCCTTTTTGTAATGCTGTGTGCTACAATCCCTGAATGAAAATGTATTCCCGCTCCTACCTTTGAAGTAGATACCTTTGATCTTTGGAAATGCGGAGTCTGTGGAGGTAACAGGAGTGTAATTATGCAACACAGAATAACCCCAGGACAATGAAGCTAAAACTCCAGCTCTCACAGGAAAGTCCCTGGTCTATGTAACATCTACAGTGGTCAAAGCCTCCGTATTTCATCCCAGGTGGAAAGCTTCACCTCCAGTGCATGCAGTAAAAACTCAGAGAAAAACTCAACTTTCAACTATGTTGACACAACATTCATCTTCTTTCTCAAAGTATTATTTTTTAATATCCATGAAAACAAAAGGCTTTTATATCCCAGATTTAATAAGCAGAATATCTTGCAAATATTCCTTGCAACAATTTTCCATTACATCTTCTGTAGGGCCATACCACATGTGCTGTAGCAATCCTAAGTTTGGGATATGGGCAATATTAATTCACCATGGTGATGTTTCAGAAGTAGCCACTGGTTTTCTGCCTCTGTCCTCACTGAAGCCAAGAAGTAGGGTTAGGCCAACACTTGGTTTTGACAGTCTTACCTAGAGGCAATGAATATCTGGATAGTCTCTGGTTGATCTAAAGAGGTGTTTGGTGAAACAAGGCTAGGCTTTGTCACTAAAACAGTTTCCAGCTTCCTAATTCTCTGTCTCCCTCTTGTAGGTCCACAACAGAAACCTGCTGTCCCTCGACTTCGATCGTGTGACAAGAACAGAGAAGATCTACGACGACCACCGCAAGTTCACGCTCCGCATCCTCTACGACCAGGCGGGGAGGCCCAGCCTCTGGTCGCCCAGCAGCAGACTGAACGGGGTCAACGTCACCTATTCCCCAGGAGGACACATTGCGGGGATCCAGCGGGGCACAATGTCAGAGAGGATGGAGTATGATCAGTCTGGCAGAATTACATCCAGGATCTTTGCTGATGGCAAATCATGGAGCTACACTTACCTAGAGAAGGTGGGAGTCCTCCTACTGACCTCTGACTCATGGTGCATTTGGAGTCAAAGGGATTTACTCCTTCGACTTCAGTACAGCTGCATTACTTCAGAGCAGCTGATTACTGGTCCTTATACTCCTCTTCTGTGTATTCTGCTTGCACTAAGATTCATATAGGAACTTCGGTGCCACACCACCCAAAAGCAGTTGAAAATAGTATGGAAAGTTCCCCTGAGGGCATTATTCTTTCCCAGTCTCACTGAGAGCATGTCTTTTAATGCTGTAGAGCGCTGGCATTTGATTTTTAAGCACAACATTCCTTTGCTGAGCTAGCTGTAATATAAAATATCTGCAGGTAAAGTCAAGGAGTGAACAGTAGGGACTTCCAGTAGGATTTTCCATGTGAAAACAACCCATACAGTATGACATCCTCCTTTCTTTGAGTAGCCCATTCCTGGTTCATAGGAAATACATGTAATAAAAAGCCAGACTGTTGTAAACACTTTGCACTGTAGTTTTCACTGTGTAGGTTGGCATGGGACTTAACTTCTATTACCATTTGTTGTTACACTAACTCAGTGTCCCAGAGATCCACTTCTTGCATCTCTGGGGCTGATATTTTTATTTATAAGTTTTGTATAGAGCCTATCCCTACAATAGCTTAAGGGAACTGTAGTAAATGGCTTTTAAAAAGCAAAAAGTATTGACTTGCACCTTGCATTAAACAATCTGTGTGGACTGTCAGTTATATGCAAAAAAACACCGACAACGAATACACACGTGGGCAGAAGTTTCTAAGGCAGAAACAGGTGACACATAGACACACCAAGTTAATTGGGCATTGGACAGCTTCAGGAGGCTATTTTTCCAAGAATTGCTTTGGTGTTTCTATCAGCTTTATTTAGTTAGTTTGTAGAAGCTATTGACAAGGAGAATTTGGGTAGAGACAGCTACACGGTATCGATCCAAACAACTGAGCATTCTAAACTTAGACCTTCACTGCGCTAACTGCTTCTTCCTCTGACTTGCTCCTACTTGGGGATGCTTGATGGGCCATGCAGCTGCATGCTGCTATTATTTCATCCTGTGGGTGCAGACTTATCTCACTTGCTGTATTATTTTTTTTTTTATTGGAGAATTTTGCAGGTTTTTTTTTAGAGTTAAGAATGATTTTGCCTGAAAACCAGGATTAAAACGTATTCTTTTCTCCTCCCCACCTAGTCCATGGTGCTGCTCCTTCACAGCCAGAGGCAGTACATCTTTGAGTTTGATAAGAATGACCGGTTGTCGTCTGTGACCATGCCCAACGTTGCCCGGCAGACTTTAGAAACCATCCGTTCCATCGGCTACTACAGGAACATCTACCGGCCCCCAGAAGGCAACGCCTCAGTAATTCAGGATTTCACAGAGGATGAGCAGCTGCTCCACACTTTGTACTTGGGGACAGGGAGACGTGTCATCTACAAGTATGGAAAGTTGTCCAAGTTGGCAGAGATGCTCTACGACACCACAAAGATCAGTTTCACCTATGATGAAACTGCTGGCATGCTGAAGACGATAAACTTGCAGAATGAAGGGTTCACATGTACAATCAGGTACAGACAGATAGGGCCCCTCATTGATCGACAGATTTTCCGCTTCACCGAGGAAGGCATGGTGAATGCACGCTTTGACTATAATTATGACAACAGTTTTCGGGTGACCAGCATGCAAGCAGTCATCAACGAGACACCTTTACCCATCGATCTCTACAGGTACGATGACGTGTCAGGCAAAACTGAGCAATTTGGTAAATTCGGAGTCATTTACTACGACATCAACCAGATTATCACCACTGCTGTCATGACTCACACTAAACATTTCGATGCCTATGGCAGGATGAAGGAGGTCCAGTACGAGATATTTCGGTCGCTCATGTACTGGATGACCGTACAGTATGACAACATGGGGAGAGTTGTTAAGAAAGAGTTGAAGGTTGGCCCTTATGCGAACACAACCAGGTACTCCTATGAGTATGATGCTGACGGTCAGCTGCAGACAGTGTCTATCAATGACAAACCACTCTGGCGTTACAGCTATGACCTAAATGGAAACCTCCATTTGTTGAGTCCGGGGAATAGCGCCCGCCTTACCCCACTCAGGTACGACCTCAGGGATAGAATTACTAGACTGGGGGATGTGCAGTACAAAATGGATGAAGATGGCTTCCTGAAGCAAAGAGGCAATGATATTTTTGAATACAATTCAGCTGGCCTGCTCATCAAAGCCTACAACAAAGCTAGTGGGTGGACTGTGAAATACCGCTACGATGGCCTAGGAAGGAGAGTTTCTAGCAAAACCAGCCATGGCCATCACTTGCAGTTCTTCTACGCAGACCTGACCAACCCAACCAAGGTCACCCATCTGTACAACCACTCGAGCTCAGAGATCACTTCCCTCTATTATGACCTCCAAGGCCACCTCTTTGCAATGGAGCTCAGCAGCGGCGATGAATTCTACATAGCCTGTGATAACATCGGCACTCCTCTGGCTGTCTTCAGTGGGACCGGCTTAATGATTAAGCAGATACTATACACAGCATATGGGGAGATCTATATGGACACCAATCCCAACTTCCAGATCATCATCGGCTACCATGGAGGACTGTACGACCCCCTCACAAAGCTTATCCACATGGGACGGAGAGACTACGATGTGCTAGCAGGTCGATGGACGAGTCCGGACCATGATATGTGGAAACACCTGAGTAGCAATAACATAATGCCTTTCAACCTGTATATGTTCAAAAACAACAACCCCATTAGCAACTCTCAGGATATCAAATGTTATATGACAGGTAAGGCATTTAAATTGGTTAATATATTCACAGACTGGTGTCTAGCTTGCCATCAGTGAATAGGATCCTCTCAGTACCTTTGTCACCACGGGGGTTTCCAGTGTTCAGTACAATGGACACAAGCTTTTCTTTGCCAGTTGACCCCTATGTCAGAGAGTGGTCGAGGGCATGTTTAATTCATTAGCATAGACTGAGATTCTAATTCCCAAGCTTGTTTCCTTTTCACTTTCTTGGTATTTAAACTCTACGTTGCTTCCAGTTGTTTGTTTCCTCTGATATCCCAAGTTTAGCTACCAGTTAATGTCCTGATAACCTTTCTCTTTGTGGTGGGGCAGCTCTGTTTACACAGTTTTGCCCAGAGATTTATTTGCAACTAAACAAATGACATGCAGATTTGTTTTAGCACAATGGCAGCAGCAACTTAAACCTTTTATCATCGTCAGCCATTTCAGAGCACACAACAGTAACGATGTAGTTCAGAGTTAATCTGCCCAACAGAATTAACAGTTTCTATTAAATGTCAATAAAAAGCCAGTGCTTTAGACTTAAAGGCCAGGTTTTAAGGCATACGTCCCCAACATCTTGACATAACCTCTGAACTGCTTCCCCAAAGACTTCATAAAATGGCATTTACATGATCTCTGTGTATGTTTTTTATACAGAAAATCATTCTGGAGGTTAAATGTCCATCCTATACTCATACTTTGTGCAACACTGGTAGTAACATTTTAGAGTACTGTTCTGTTGGGACTTTTTTCATATAATTATCATTGCAAAACCAGGTGACAGTCACAAATCAAATGTGCATACTTCTTAAAGAGATACAAATAATTTTTAAATCCACTGCATCTATCACAACTTTCCCATATGCAACAACAACATTTGCATTCCCCTAAATTACAAGAGTGGCTTAATAGCAAAAAAAAAAAAAAAAGTTATGAAATAAAAATCCTGTATTGTTTCATTCAGGTTGTTTTTCCAGCCATTAGAGTTCATGCTTTCAGATTCTTCTGCAATAATCATAAGGATTAGATTGTATTTTTTCAGATGAAAAGCTGTTTTGTCCAGAGCTGGGAAGATGATGCCATGAGGAAAGTAAACTATGCCAAAAGATGCAGACTAAGACTCTGTGTGTTGGCCTGACTCTGATAATTAAAGCTGGCAGGGAATATTTTGAGACAACTTTTCCTATCACAAAATGCTCATTTGTCAAAATGGAATTTGTTTGTGGGAGAGAGAGCGTTGAGCTTGAGAGATTTCTCAGCAGAAATGTTGCAGACAGCTCTCAAAATCATCTAAATGACAAATTCCAAAATAATCTGAAAGAAAAAAATCCTTTTTCAGTTTCAACCTTTTCAAATTAATTATAAACTAGTTATAGAAGACTGGAAAAGAAAAATTAACAAGTCAAAATCAAAATGAAAGATCTTAATATGAAATTGTTGTCTCGAAGTGGTTTAGTGTTTGAACAGTCACTTCGTGACATATTAACAGATTTTTATTTTTCTGCTCAAGTTCAGACAAGAGAGAATTTCAAATGCTGTCTTGGATCAAGCAAACACTTTCCCACCCAGCTTTGATGATAACATCAAGACGCCCAAATCCGATACTTTTATATTTTATATGCACCAAATAACTTTTTCCATCATCTTAAAAATTCAATTTTTAGTCTTAAAAGAATGCAGAACCCAAGTTCGTGTTTTAAGTTTCTGCTTTCCCACTTCCACCCTGTGCATGGAAGAAACAAATCACGATATGGGATAAGTGTCATGATACTTGGCTGCTGCTCTGCCATTCCTTTCTGCTGAAGCTTTCAGGCTCTTCATAGACAGGGTGGGTGATGAGAGTGTCCTTGTCATCACGACCACATCTGCCCAGATTTTGGCACAGGGAACCACTCTGTCCCTCCCTCCCCACCCCAGCACCCACTGTCCTTAGGGGAGCTCAGCTCCCGAGACACAGGTGAGCAACATTTTGGTCTCCAAATATCAGGTTTCTGAGCTCGTGGGTACAAATTGGAGGCACGCAGAGCAGAGATCAGGAGGAGCAGGTATTTATGTTTTGAGAAGCCCATTGTTAAACATGAGTGTTTTCGCGATTGTACACTTCATGGCACAGAGCTCTGCTGCCAGCTTCAGCTATCCTGATGGATTGAACTGACATTTCCATTACATGTGTCTGCATTAAGCACTCTTTTTCTTTGCCCTCAAATGAATTTACTGTGAAATGTGTTGGCAGGGTTACTGTAGCTGAAAAAAAACTCTGTGATGTGGAATGTACTTTTCTGTCAAAAAAGTTGTCACTGCCTCTTGGCAAATTAATATTTTCCCCTCTGTTTTCTCAGCTCCACACCTTCCTCCTATGGTGGGTTTTGGGGTGTGGGTTTTCTGTTGTTGTTGTGCTGGGTATTCCAACACCTCTTCCCAAAAAGAACAAACTCCTGTTTGCAAATGTTTTGAAAGTCAGTTTTCTGAGAAATACCAAAAAGAAAAACCTGTCTTGAATCTCTCCAGACGTGTTACATATTTTTCTGCTGTTCAGAATCCCTGCTCTGTATCCTTTTTAACATTCGTGAAGTGCTCGGAAAATGATTCCTGCACCAATGCCGACCTTCACAGTTTTACTTTGTTCTCCTGACCACCTGGTCCACAATATGGACATCAAAGGTCCTCGTTTCACATGAGAGGGGTTTGGAAGCAGGCTGGCTTAGCGCTAAGCAAAGAGATAATCAAACAAGAATGAGAAACGATTAATTTCCTTCCCACCCCCCCCCAACCCCTCTGTTTCAAAGACACTCCAAAAACAATCTGTACATTGAGTGAACAGAAGTGTTTTTATTGCAGAAACCCTCCTCCTTCCACATGGATTGTTGCAAGGGCTTTTTGGACATCTGCCCAATCTCAACATTTTGGCCTGCAAGAAAACAAGCATCAGATAGTGTGTTTGTTTGGCTCCCGGTCCTCCAGTCATCTGGAAGTGCCTTTCTTGCCATTTGCATCTGTAATTTCTCTTCTGACCAGCTCTTCAGAATGTTCATTCAGGCCCATAGGGGACAAAGAAAAAAATATTCAAAGATGCACATTTGATTCTTTAAATTGATCCTATTTTCGGACTGTTTCAGCAGGGTTTATTCAGCTTAGCAAAATGAAAAACGAGCCCTTTGCACATCCAGCTTGAAACAGAGCAATCACCAACACCATCCCAGTTATGCACAAAACACATAAGACCCCTGGGAGCTGATATTAGTTAAACTTTACCTTCATATCTTCCTTTTTCTTGCAATTGCTGTTTGTGTGCCAAATGCACACCATATTGCTTGGGGACTGGAGCAGGTGCGTCCTTCTCCAGAGTCCAGCGAAGGCAAACAAGGTGAGATCATCAAATGTTCTGAAGTTAAAGGGGGGAAGCGATGCTGATCCCAAGCAGATCTAGGAGTTAGCCAGCCACATCGTTATTTCCTCCAGCAGGAGAACATCTAGCTACTATTCCTAATAGCTCTGCAACTTGCAAATTAGGGAAGATTTTGTAGTCTTATGTCAAAGGAATACAAGAACATTCCCCGGTTTAATCCTCAACATCCCAAATGCCTTGGTTTTCCATCATGTCCCCTGTAGTGCCAATGATCCCTCTTTTACATAAGACAATGGTTTATGGCTTGTAGCCAGCAGTTTTCTCACCTTCCAAGGATTTCTTCTAAGGGGTTTATGAAAAGTGCCTGAGCAAAGTGGTATTGTATCCCTGTAGGTAGGCTGGCTGGCTGGCTGTTGTGTTATGGGATGGAAAAGAATCCAGCAGTGTGGATGTGGTGTCACAACCTGAGAACAGTTTGTGGCCCCTTTTATTAAGCCCTTTCAAATAACCTGGTCAGGTAGCGGTGTGGTAGCTGATTTCAGGTGTCACTGTACAAGATGCCATGACTTTACACTGGTGTAATACTCAAACTACATGTTCTTAAAAATGACAAGGAAGTGAGGTGGAAATGCCATGGAAAAAGCAAAGGATGCATCCAGAGCCTCTTCCTTAAGCATCTGCACCAGAACTGTGCTGTTCATCCTGGATGTCCTGGTATTCTGGCTCACTGCAAAGCTTTGAGAGGCCTCAGGAAGAGAAGTATTGTGGCTGAGATATTCAGAGCTGACTGCAGGGTTGGAAAACACTTCCAGTTAAGCTGCAGCATCTCAATCTCTCTTAGCATATCTTTGTTCCTGTGCTTTTCGTCTGTCACTTTAGAGCAGTGTCTCGTGGCTGCTGATGTAGAACAGCCATGGAGTTGGCTTTAATTTGAGCCATTTGGTCACTGCCAAAGTTTCAGAGCTGGGAAAATGCAGAATTGGACTGTGCTTGGAGGTGGAAAGTCATTGACTTGCCCAGCCTTGGCACACAGTTCTTTCAAGGGCCATTAAGATTTGTTCTCTTCACATAGAGTAGAGAGCAATCGTTGTGGCCAGACTGCTAAAGTGCCAGGCACTGTAGGGTCCTCATCTGTGCCATTCACCTAGGCAACCCTGCTTGAGAGATCAGATAATCTGATTTATACTTCTCTTCCTTTCCAGATGTCAACAGTTGGCTGCTCACCTTTGGGTTCCAGCTACACAACGTCATCCCCGGATACCCCAAGCCAGACATGGACGCCATGGAGCCATCCTATGAGCTTATCCACACACAGATGAAAACCCAGGAATGGGACAATAGCAAGGTGATCCATGCAACTACATACCGTATTTCATACCCTTATCAGCAAAGTATTCAGTTGGGATCTTTGTAAAAAACCCTCTATCAGCCTGTTCTTCCAGATGTGCTGGGAGGTTAAGAGCGAGTCGACCAAAGGCAGCTTGTCTCTCCCCATTACAGTAATGAAATCTCACCGAATAATCACATCGTAAATTCTTTACTGCCGCTGTGTTTATTCCTGTGATACTTTCTGGTCGTCACTCAGTGAGATGGAGCATTACTGTTTTTTTGTCAAACAGAAGAGAACTACCACATACTGCAGACGAAGGTCCTGGCCTTTGCACCAAGGATTCTTGGAGGGAAAAGAAAGTAAACCTTGATACAGAATCATTTTCTACAATTTTTTATTTTTATTTTTTAATTTATTCAGTCTGGTTTAAAATACTTTTTAAAAAAAAATCCCAGCACTTCTTCTGCATTACCATGGGTTTCCCCAGAAAGACATTTTAGCTGGTAGTTAACTTTCATTTTACCTGAGGGGTTTTAATCCCAAACCACTGTGTCCTGCTTTTAAAAACAGGCCTGCATCACAAGCCATTTTGACAGATGCTAGCACAAAATTCAATGATAAAATTGGCAAGAAAAAGCTTTTACAGTCCAATCATTTCTCTGTCTCTTCCTGTTGGGAATTATTCAGCTGAAAGGTGGAGGCAGCACTGTTAAAGGTTAGCACACTGGGTCAGGGTCTGAGAGCCCTGGGTTACTCCCAGCCCTACTGCTTATCAGTTGTATGACCTTGAAAACAGACATTTCCCTCTCGGGATACTCTTTCCTCTCCTAGCCTGATTTTATTCTGGCTTTGTTTTATCTCTTCAGTCTGAATCCTCTTTAGGATATAGATTCCTGCTTGCTATTGCTGTGTATTCAAATACTGCGGAGCTGTGAGGCACCAATTTGTTTGGGGAGATCAGGATGTGCTCTTAACACTTCTGCTAATAAAATGATAATGGTAGCAAGTGGAAATGATCCCAGCTGCCTTCCTAGGCCCTTTATCTAAGCCTTTACTGAAATCTCACTGTCCTGCAGTGGATTCTTGAGGTCCTGTACACAAATTATTAAACTAGGAGGTAAAATACAGTGTCACATTTCCCCAGCCCCAAGGTATCACTCAGAGGTATGAACAAGATACTGTGAATTAATTACATAGTCATGTGTCAGCCCTGCCTCGGTACTGAGCCTCGTAGTTGCAGGGAAGACAAGCTAAAATGTACCAGCTTCAACTTCAACAAGAGAGATTTAAATTAAGACATATCACTTTACAATAGAAGCAGATGGAAAGAACGATGCCTTTTGCTACCATGGCTGCGTTGATGCTTGAAAACCATTACGCCACAGTAACTCAGTTGTGTTTTGGAGCTCAGACACTTCTCTTTTGTTTCTCTCTTCCTCGAATTAAACAATAAAATGCTACCAGAGATGATTTCTGTAATGAGAAATAATAGCCTCAGGATTCTTCACCCGCTTTGATGTGACACAGTCTCCCCAGGCAAAGCTGTACAGGAGAAGGCAAACAGGGAAGGCTCATTCAGAGACCGCACAAAGATTGTCTCTAAATTATTATGTACAGTAGATGATAACACTCCGAGAACTGCAACAGAGATTAGTGTTAATAATAATAATAATAATAATAATAATGTTATTATTACATCATTTCAGTGTTTTTATAAAGCTTATTGAATAGCCAAATAATTTAATTGGCGGCTTGAGATGAAGTCTGACACTTTTTTATACGGGAGCTGGAAATAAAACCAAGGAACCCTCCCTTCCAGCCACCCATTTTAGGTGAATCTGCCTGAATGAGCGAAGTCTCCTTGTCCCCTTCAGGTTTGTAAACCAAGAAGCTGCAGTGAGGTCTGTGCAGGGACCTGCTTGGTAAATAAGGGCTTTATGCAGCTATCGTGCTTCCAGATGAGTCACTTTACAATCACAATGTTGAAAGTGGAATTTAACCATTGCAGGTTGTTTCATTTTCTTCCCCTGTGTTATGACAGCAACAAAACAGGAGCATTTTTATTTTAGTCTACAGTTGCAGGATCATGCTGTGATAGCAAGTAGCTCTCAAATGCTGTAGAGCAGGGTTTCCTTCCTTTCTGTCACACCCAGAATAATGTAGACATGTATTTGCATAAACTAAATTCATTCGCATTTTATGCCTGAACATACGATCCGTTTTCTCCTAAACCTATCCATGCACTGAACACTGATTTTTCACATGCAGTTCTGTTTGTTCCCAGCCCTTCCAGCCACACACACACACTCCCAGCCAGGACTCAGCCCTCTGTCTTACCAGTTCTCCCCATATCTGTTGATGAAGCATGTGGAATAAAACACAAAGTTTTGAAAACCTCCCAAAACAAATGACAAAATTAAACAAAGTTAAATGGAAGATCGGGAAATATTTTTGTTTAATGAGATTGATCAAACTGTGGAGTGCCCTTCCAGAGCATTTGGAAGAAACTGCAGATCTTTTATCATTTAAAAGTAGCCTGGACAAGGCACCAGACAATGCCCATTCTGTTTGAAATCCGGGGATATTCACTGCATGATGTACCACAGCTTTCTCATCTCTGCCTCTTCCGATCCCTGGTTTCTCTGGGTCACATAGCCCCTTGTAATAGACCAAAGGAAATTTGAGTTACTCCACTAGCTCCACTGATCAAAGCCGTGGCCCAGCAGATTGAGTCAGTTCTTTTATCAGAGAGGAATGAATAACAGGAGCACAACGGCAAAGCAACTAACTCCTCAGAAATGGCTGCATCATATCTTTTCGGAGTGCATAACCAGAGGGGCCTGGCATCTCCTTCCAAAACATTGTCGGTACTTGCCTTGCAGGGCTGGAAGACGGGAGAGATAATTCTGGCTGTGGGCATCCACCAGCTCAGAAACAGCCAGCATGTCATAAACTTTGCGCTAACCCCCTGCAGCTCCGGAGTGACATTTAAAATCCAATACTCTGTTGTGTGGCACTTCTCCCCCCCCTCCCCTGCATCCACGAGGCTGTCACTAAATTGTTTGTTGAACAAGTTCAGTGTTATTGGCCACCAGGGGACTCCGGGTGACCTCTGGCATATTGTGGAGCTGCTGCACCTGAATCCAATTTCTCCTTTTTTTTTTTTTTCCCCTTTTTCCCCCTTTCCCCTTTGTCTTACTGAACTGTCAGGTAATTGCCAGAGCCAGAACAACTCTATTTGCAGGAAGGGATGTTTTGGAATCAGTGCTTCTATCGTTAGCTACATCATGTCATTAACTACATGTCTCTCCGTCCCATGAGAAAATGTCCCAAGGACATCTCTTGCCAATGCTCATCACTCAGGGAGAGCATCCTCACTTTGGGGGTGCTTCATCCCGAGCGTGGGCCATCACGCTCTCTGTGTGCCTGTCCATCAGCCACCAGCTATGTTTTGTGAACCTTTTGGCCAGTTTTCACTTGATCTGATGTGGGAAAGAGCTGAAGTCTCCAAGACACTAAGCTCCTGAAGCATTATGAAAATGGAAGAGCAGGAATAGGAGGCAAATCCTTTTATTTCCCCACAGATGGAAATCTGCATGATGAGCTCAACCTAGCTATCCCCCCGGAGCTGCGTGCACAGGTGGGATGGAGGAGAGACCTGTCCTCCAAACCCAAGAGTTATCAAGGTGGGATGGAGGAAAGACCTCTCCTCCAAACCCGAGAGTTAGTAAGGTGGGATGGAGGAGAGACCTGTCCTCCAAACCCAAGAGTTAGCAAGGTGGGGTGTCCCCCAAACCACCCTCCACCGGGTGACCTAGGTCTTGGATAGACCTTGGGAGCTACATCCTGAGGGGTTCACCACGAGAGAGTTAGGGCATCCATAGGAGAGAGTTAACAGTGGAGGATTTTGAAGGCAGGGAAGTCGTAGCTCAGGCCAAGCATTTTGGAAGAAGTGGTTTTCCATGTTGTAACCCATATGGTAGTCGGAGAAACACCTATCTGTGTGTAACGGCAGGGGATGTAGAGAAACTTGGAAACGTACTCACGTATTTCACATCTTGGATCCTTGATGGGAAATTAAAGCTTTCAGTCTCACACTGGAAGGCGGTATTTAAAAACAACAGATGATAGTATCTGGCGATGGTATTTCAAATCCTCGAGAGGTGCAGGCAAAATGCAAGAGGCTATTCAGAGAGCTGTGTAATGTGCCGTTCTCTTGAGCTCTGTGCAGCAGGAAAGAAATGATGAAGGTCGTTCTCTTCTCTCCAATGGGTTGTTACTGGATAAAGTGAAATGTCACCTAAGGACATCTGATTAAAAGAGTCTGTGAGGAAAAACAAACCCAGCCTATTTGTCACTCACATCTAAGAACAAATATTGAAATAAAATAACTATGAATTCCCTTCTTTCTTCCTTAATACTGGTTTTATAGATACCTTCCTTTACAGTTGCTAAAAGCAGTGGCATTTTTTAGAGAATACTATACACCACTGCAGCCTTGGACGGAAATTTTCTGTTTCTCTTCCTTGCCAGTTCATTAAAATGAGTTCTAAGATGAAACAGAAATGGTAATTGCAAAGTCAGGGAAACACTGCCTCTTTGAACTGTGTGTAATGCTTGCCTCCCCCCTGTATATTCACAGCAGAGCATACAAAGCTAGCTGTGCCCTGGTTTGCCTGAATTTGGTGTGTTTTTTTCCTACTGTTGGATGGGTTTGTTTTTCTTTTTTAAAAAAATGCTGTTCCCAAATATCATTTTGTTTTATCAAAGAAATGCACTCAAAAAGTCATTTCAAAGTGATTGCGGGCTCATTTTCAAGATAACAGAGTTATTTGCAGATAACAGAGTTCAGTTATTATAATAGTTAAGAGTTGTTCGGTATTACAGCATTGCATGTCTTCTCCTACTACAAAACAGAAGATGGGGAGATGTTATGATAATAAAAGGCCTTTATCTAGAAGGCCTGTAACCAGTCCCCAGTGAAAGACCCTTTGGGTGTGATTTTGTTCTAGATGGAGACACCTAAATTTAGGCTTCTGCTTGTGAACTTGGTGTCCAGCAGGGCACAAATCATCCAGAGCTTTTGTTACTCACTGCTCCATGACGAAGCTGCAGGCACTCTGGGGCATCTCAGATCACACTAGACATCAATGTACGGGTTTATGGGCAACTGAATCAGTCCTGAAGCCAACACTGAAGTGTGAGAAGCAGGTGCACAGAAGGCTGAGACATCCATAGATTGACTGGTACTGCCCAGTTACTTCACCAGCAAAGGATCAAGCCCCCAGCCTCACAAACCTTCCACCTACGGTGGGCATACAGCTAGAGGTCAAGAAGGTCTATTTCTGTGGCTTTGGTCAGTCATTCCACCTCTGTCTTAGCCACCAGGAGTAGTGCCAGTAACAGCCCTACTGTTGCCCATGCAACAAGAGAAATGCTTTCCCTGTACAGAGGAGGCGATGTGTCCTGGATGGAGGCTGAGAGGACCAACAAGCCAGTTGGCCTCACGTCCTGTCTGAGTGTCCTTAGGCAGAAAGTGACAGTGCCATTGCTGTTAGCTCATGTGTAATCCATTAAACCTCCAAGTCGTGCCAGTAGAGGGGTGGGTGCTGCTTATTTTCCTTCTAAATGAAATCCAGATGACAGTGGAGCTGTGGAAATTGTATGACTTCATATAATGTCGTCAAGGCAGTATGTTATTAGATAAAGGAAAGGTCATGTATTCTATTATTGGGTAATAAATTGTAAAAAAGACTTTAAATTTTTGGTTTACCTTTTGTAGTGGACAATTGCTGATCTAAATCCAAATTTATTGGGAATTTGACCATAAAGCTGAAAATCAAAAAAATTGACCTCAGGCCAGAGGGTCCCACCTTGACAGAGCTTGTGGAGCTTGATGAAGGTAGATCATGTCAGAGCTGTTGCCTGTTGTACCTATCACAGCATGTGCCAAACAGGTTACAGTCCTTCCTGAATTAATGGAAAACTCAAGGACATCATCCATTAAACGTCACTTACAGCTGTTGTCAGCAGTAGACTCCCAACCAACATTTTAGAGTAACAACATAGAATCATAGAATAGAAGCGTAGAATCATTGGGGTTGGAAAAGACCTCCAAGACCATCTGGTCCAACCGTCCCACTACCACCAATGTCACCCACTAAACCATGTCCCCAAGCACCACGTCCAACCTTGCCTTGAACACCCTCAGGGACAGGGACTCCACCACCTCCCTGGGCAACCCGTCCCAATGCCTGACCGCTCTTTCTGAGAAGAAATGTCTCCTCATTTCCAGCCTGAACCTCCCCTGGTGCTACTTGAGGCCATTCGGAGAGAGCAGTTGGAGGGGTCTGAAGCCAAACCAGGAGCTGAAAATAAATTTATTTAATTTTAATTTATTAAAATTAACCAGTGTGGATGATAAGAGGTCCAGTGCAAGACCTCACTGCCCAGGCTTCTCTCATTTAGCAGCATAAACACAGTATTATGGACTATGTCCTTCTGGCCCAAACCATGCCTAGTGCTGTCCGACTTATCCAAGGTGATATTGAGTAGCTGCTGCGATTAATTAATTCTAGGGATCCCTGACCACTTAACTTCTGGTAAATATAGCGATGTATATATAGAGATGGTGACAGATAAATGACCACAGGACACAGAAATGTGGCGCAGAAGACCTGATTTACATTCCTGAGTGAAGGATCTTGCACTAAATGGTGATTCAGTGTGTGTAATGAGAAAGAACTTTTCCTGTTGCTTATAAAAGTTACTGAGCAAGATGGAAGAGCAATGTGGCATGCTTGGGTAGTGGGGAAGGACCACCTGGAGTCAGCCTATAGGAGATGCACCTGAGAGGAATGCATCCCCATTTAAACACCTCTTAAGATGAAATACCTAATGAAGAGTGTGTGATACGCACTTATGCAGAACTGTAAGAGTTTCATGGAGTCTAGAAACCTAATTGCTCCCTGTCCATCATCGGTGACATCTTCATTAATTACGTCCATCTTTTCCATAATTAAAGCCCTTGTTCAGCTGGTGGGGGAGCTATCAGACTGTTAATTAGATCGCTCTCTGGGCTGTATGTGAGATCCCCCACAGGCAGCATGGGGAGAACCAGAAAGAGCTCCTATGGCTGCTCCAGCTACTATGCTAGCAACCAAAAGGGGGAGGGAAGGGGGCTTATGCAGCTTTCTTGGCACTTTGAATAAATGTAAGTCTTGGGTCTTAGGTATTTCAACGTTGATTAAACCCAAAACTTGCCCTTAAACTTGTGTACCTCCATTCTTTTATAGTTTTCTCCTTTATAGAGCAAAACTGCTCATAACCACTGAGCAAGTCACAGTGCAGAATCCTTTATTTTGTTTCTCTAATGGTTTGAAACCCTTCCTTGGAAATGGCTACCAGGGAAGCGAGGGTTCGTTTCCCTTCCCTCACCGTAAGTCGTAGTAAAGAGGTCAATGCCGAAATGTCTGCATTGTCTGAAATGTCTTCTTACAGCCAGGGAAGGATGTGAGCCTTTAGCTTGTGGACTGTTTAAGGCAATCTCCTTCATGGATGTTAAATTTCCTCAAAATAATTGGAGTGCAGCAAACTTTTCTTTGTAGACTATTTTTAATCCTGGATGTCATTACTTTATTGAACTCAGCCGTTGGCAGTGCCAGGAGAGTTTTGTCATAGCATCCTCTTGCTTTTGTGAAATTTGAGCAAATAATTGTTCGTGAGCAAGGGTTTGTAAGAAGATTGCGCTGCCATGAATTGATGAGAGCATTTCCAAAGACATTTTGCAGTAATGATGAGCTGCTGACTCGCTGCGTGCTTGCTCCATTATACGCTAACAGCAAAAGTGACTTTGTATTGTACCTGACTACAAATGATCTAGGCTGTTGTCTCTCTGCAGTTTTTCTTCAATATAAGCTAAAACTCGAACATCAGGTATGGCTGGCCCTAGCTCAGGGAGCCTGGCATGTTGTAGAGGGTATGCAGGGAATATGATTTGGATTTAGGGCCCTCCTTTAGTTTTGAACAGCCTGCTTTGGCCAGGCTGAAATGGGATTTAGAGGGGCTGTAGCTACTTCGAGGGTCGTACCTGGGATGCAGGCCTTTTGAAGGTGGCCCAAAGAGTTACAAGGTGAAGTTAAAATAGAGGGAACTGTTACAAATACTTTCATACTTTGTCACAGAAACCTCAAAGCATTTTATAAAGCATAACAGCCACCAGATTCTCTATGAATGATTTCTTATTTGCAGAGAAAAAATACTGAAGCACAAAATAATAGCTTGGACAGGTGAGAGAGCCCAAACAAGACCCCCACACTACTAAAGCAAAAACTCCTTTTCTCCCTCTACCTGTTTCTATCTGTAAGTGTAAACACAGTTCTATTTATTGAAACGATGAGTATGAGGGGGAATAACCTGGCATGTGTCTCTTCCACTAAAAAGAATTAAAAATCTGAAGAAACTTGATGAGGAAAAAAAAAAAAAAAAAAAAACATGGACCTCCTCATTAGATTGACACTGGTCTCCAGCATGCAAAATAATGCCTTTGGGTCATCAGGCTTCTCTTTCTAACACATCTTTTTCTTCTTTCTCTCCATCCTCAGTCAATTTTGGGGGTCCAATGTGAAGTGCAGAAGCAGCTGAAGGCCTTTGTCACCCTTGAGCGCTTCGAACGGATCTACAGCTCCAGCATCGCCGGGTGCCGGCACGTCAAGAAGAACAAGAACTTTGCCTCCGGAGGCTCCATCTTCGGCAAAGGCGTCAAGTTCGCCATGAAGGACGGGCGCGTGGCCACCGACATTATCAGTGTGGCCAACGAGGATGGGCGGAGGATCGCAGCCATCCTGAACAACGCCCATTACCTGGAGAACTTGCACTTCACCATTGATGGGGTGGACACGCACTATTTCATCAAGCAAGGGCCGTCGGAGGGCGACCTGTCCATCTTGGGCCTCAGCGGCGGGCGGAGGACCCTGGAGAACGGCGTGAACGTCACGGTGTCCCAGATCAACACAGTGCTGAGTGGAAGGACTAGACGTTACACGGACATCCAGCTCCAGTACGGCGCGCTGTGCCTGAACACTCGCTATGGGACCACCTTGGACGAGGAGAAGGCCCGCGTCCTGGAGCTGGCCCGCCAGCGCGCCGTCGCCCAAGCTTGGGCCCGAGAACAGCAGAGACTGCGGGATGGGGAGGAGGGTATTCGCTCGTGGACAGAAGGGGAGAAGCAACAAGTGCTAAACACAGGCCGGGTACAGGGCTACGACGGCTATTTTGTGATCTCAGTGGAGCAGTACCCAGAACTCTCAGACAGCGCCAACAACATCCACTTCATGAGACAGAGCGAGATGGGCAGAAGGTGACAGAGAGGGTCCATACGGTGACTTCTTGCCAAAGACAGCTACTCTTTTGTGGCCACTTACCTGACTGTGTTGTACTCAATCCTTTTTCTAAACTGAACAAGGTGGGGGGGAGGAAAATAGAAAGAGAAGGAATAATACGGTTGCACTGTAACTCATGCAACATACTTTTTTTCCCCTTTAATTTGGCCTTCACACGTTTTTTGCAATGAACAGAAGGTATATTTTGCCGTAGTGTGATCACAGTGACATTTACTGTCTCTTGTCCTTTTTTTTTCCCCCTTTGTGAGGAATTTGAAGTGGGGAGTCGTCAACGTACATCCGTAGGTGTGAAGTGCGAAATGGGTGTCTGTGCTAACTTGTGTCATCCTAACCCTTTCTGGTTTGGGGCAGGGACAGATAGCCTTCCACCCAAAAAATGGGGAGCCCACGGCATGCCGGAGAGCTCTTCCTGGGAAGAAAGGAAAAGGAAGACGACACTGATTCCTTAACGCCGAAAGCGACCGACCGTCCAAATCATGTGCCTCAAAAGAGACCTTACAAGTAGTTTTCACGTTTCACTTGGGACTTAAAGTGTTTTTTGGGGGCTCCTGCTGAGCGGAAGTAGATTATAGAGGCAAAGGAGCTGATTATATTAACTTGCAAGATGATTCTCTTCCTTCCTGAACTGGAATAAAAAAAGAAAAAAAATCAGTCTTTTTTCATTATGAGAGTAGATACTTTTTGTTTGTTCTTGTGTGTGTGCGCAAATCCTGGTTTTAGTTAAAACCTAGCAAAAGCCAAGAAAGGGACTCCTGCTCTATTGAGAAAAGCTAAAATAAATTCTCTCATACGTAGAGCTGTTCTATAGGTGGATTTAATGCACCCATGTTGTACATTTGCTAATGGCATAACTTCATTAAATGTATAGTGTTTCAGTACACGAGGCTACGTGTTTAACAGTCCACTGTGCTGTATCTGATAAAACCAGTTAATTTTTAGGAAGCTGATTTGAATTTAAAAGTAGTTATAGTATCCCAGTGACATACCACTGAAAATTAGAGCAAGCCAAACCCTGCTTTTCCTGATTCTGGAGCTTGTATTTATTGGCTGGGAAACGCAGTTTTGAGTAGCATGCTGGCAAGTCATTTATGACTATGGCAGATAAATGTCTCTAGGGGACTTTGGCAGCAGGGATTTTAAAATGTTTAATAAGTAGCAACAGCTTGTGCGTGGTGGGACAAGAAGGAGAATATTGGAATCAACCCTCTCACTGTTTCTTACACGAGCTTGAATTTAATGGAGAGTCCAGTTGACTGTTAGCAGTGAAGAAAGGGAAGCTTGGCTAGAAATGCCCACTACAGAGGGGACCAAGTGCTTTAATATGAAACTGCTGACAGAGTTACATGGCATGCTAATGTAATTTGTATTCACATAACCTCTGTGCTCTGGAAGAGTCCTTGAAATTCAAGGGAACAAGGAGATGAGATGAGCATCCTCTTCCCTGCCTGAAGCAGCCCCGTGGTAGCAAGGGGCCGTTCCTGCAGGCAGAGGCATCAACCCGCTGGGGCTCCAGCTGGAGGTGGCCAGCCCTGGTCCCAAACAGACATCTCGATCACACTGACACATGCATGTATCCTGACTCTAAGAGCTCTCATCGTGTCTCTCTGAGAACATCTCAGTCCTGATTTATTTTTTCCCCCCATCCACTTCACTTTATGCTGCCTGGTTCTGCAGAGAGATAACCCAAGACGTGCAAGTCCATGCCAAGGCTGTTTCTTCACTCGGCGCCCTACAACGCACCCATGTCCCCCGAGCCAGCCCACCACCACTGGCATCCTCCAACACATCCCAATATTCCTCTGCGGGCTCCAGCCCCCAAGATAAGGCATGTTGGGCACACGCTCCTCGAGCAGCAAAATTTTGGCAGCCCCGGTGCTATCACGGTTTCCCCATAGATGCCGGCTGCCAGCTCCACCTGCCTTGCCTCTCTGTTCCCGGGCGCTTGCCTGGAAGAAGGTATGGGATGGAAATTCCCCCAGCAGACTGCTCCTCCTCCAGTTCCCAATCCTTTGGGCTGCAGGGCCATAATTTCAGCGGCTGCAGAGCCCCAGGGCTGACCCACCTTGGGGCCACCCACCGGTACAGCCCTGAATTCCTGGTGGTCCCTCCTGCTTGAGGCAAGGGTGACGTTGCCGCTGCTGTAACCAGCACTGTGCTCCTCACCACCCCTTGCAGCACGCAACCTTTAGTGCTTTGGCAGGCGTGAATCGCAGGCAGCTGTGCTGGAAAGGGCATCGGGCTCCAGCAGAGCCAGCTGGGAGGAGCTGCAGCGCCTGGGCCAGCTCGAGTCCTTGGCAAGGGAGCCTGCCAGGGATGGTGAAAAGGCCGTGGCATCACCGCCTGTGTCACTGGTATCAAACTCTTGACAAGCCTTGGTTGTCCTGAGGATGTGCTGGTGGGGACTGGGGGAGCGTTAGCCAAGCCAGCAGCTGCCACCTACTCGGAGGAGGCAGTGTCACCTTTCCAGGGCTACCCAGCTCCCCTCTTCCCCCTCCCTGGGGTACACCAAGAACAGATCCCCCCCTTCCAGCTCCTCGACTTGGCTGAAACAGCACAGGTGGACCAAAAAATAAAAATAAAATACGGGAAGCTGGGAGGAAAGGCGTAAACACTTGTTGAAGACTTGTGGCATAGAGAGAGCTCGGCGTCCATCCCGTCCCGCTGCTCCCGTCCAGGTGGCTCCGGCAAGAAGCAGCACTTCCATCCCCATCTCCATCCGAGTGTCGCACCGCAAGGAGGAGCAGAGCAAGAGCAAACCACGCAGCCACAGAAAGAGATTCAAGCGTGAAACATTCCTGCTGGAACCCTGCCAGCCTGAGATGGCACCTCTACAGCCTTACAGACCCTTCAGGTTATTACACGAGCTGATGACCTGGAGGAGTTCTCCCATTTTTCAAGAGTCTCACGGTCCCTAGAGCTGGGAGCCATCCTGCTCCGCACCACGGTGAAAGCACCACGGGTTGCACCTCTCTGCATCCTCAAGCACCGGCAGGGTGCGATTGCCCACCAGCAACATGAAGGTCTTCTCCTGGACCTGCGCCCTGTGCAGAAACTGTGGACAGTATGTCAAAAATAAAAGGAAAAAAATATATATGTAAGAGTATATACATATATATCTGTGATGCTCTTTTCCTTATCAAAGCCTTTAACCAAAAAAAGGGACGGCCATCCAGCGATGGATACAAACCTGTCTGAAGATGTCTGCTACGTTTTCCAGACGTGGTCCTGTGCACCCTGCTCTGGGTGGCCCTGTTTGAGCAGGGAGGTTGGACCAGATGACCTCCAGAGGTCCCTGCCAACCTCAACCCTTCTGCGATTCTGTGATTCTGTTCCTGAAACTTCAGCCTCTGTGAAACCTTCACCCCTTCCACTTGACTTGGGTGGTGAAACTGGAAGCAAACATTTTCAGCCTTGAACCCCTGCATTTCCCTCTCCGTTAATGGAAAGTCCTTTTTCCACGGGACCCTGGGTGCTTTCCCATGGAATTTAAGGGAGGCGGCTGAAGGCACAAAGAGCTCTGAGCCATGCCCTGCCAAGCAAGGGGCTGCTCTCAGCTGTCCCCAAGCATTCCCACTCAACTCCCAGCCCCGTAGCCCTTTCCCAGCCCTTGTGCAACCCTGATTGCCTCCCTGCAGGACCACATCGTGGCTTCCCGAGCCTTCTTGCTTTGCCTGTGGGCAGCGGGACAGCAGATCCTCACTTCTGGAAGGCTGGGAGGTCCTGGGCACCAATCCCACCGCGCTAACCCCATTTATCCCATCTCTGGATGTGCTTCTGGAAGCCACTCAAGTGCGCGACCATCGCTACAGAGAGTGCCACCGTGGCCTCGGGCACATTCATGGCTCAACTTCGAGATCTTCTGGATTCCCCAAAGCGGCATCCCTTCAAAATGCAAAGGATCAGATTAAATTGCCTTGAACTCCCGGGCTTGTCTCCAGCTGGACGAGTTGTGTGAAGGGTTAGGACCAAGACTCACAGCTTGGAGGAGAAACTCCAACATCCCTGACCGCTGGATCTCAGTGTGAGCAGTGGGTGAGGAGACAGCTCCAGCCCTCTGCAGCTGCTGCTGGGACCAAAACTTGCTTCATTTGAAGACACACCAGTGATGGTCTTCATCTGAAGACACCCGGACACAAGCTGGTGCCATGGGGGCTACACATCTCAGGATCATCCTGCGCGCTCAGCCCGAGCGGAGAGGACCAAAACTAATTTGGCACCAAGAGAAATGCCCCAATGTTTGTTTCTTCTGAGCTCTTTGTTATATTTTTTATCCCTTTCTGCTGAAGATTGGAGCTTGGAAAAATCATTGAGCGGCAGTGACCGGAGGGAACCACGCAGCTCATCATATCTGTGTCAGCACGGCTGTTGATCAGAGCCACGACGAATCTGAACGATACCGGGCAAGAGCTGCCGAGACAAAGGTTGTTAAGAGCCCGGTGCCTGGTTCGGGTCTAAAAGCCACGGATGACTGGGAGCCGGCTCTGAGACCCCATCTGGCTGCAAGTTAGAAGCAGTGAGGGATTTCTGTAATATATCTGTAGTTGCTTTATTGAGCGTAGGGAACCGGGTGAGATTCTGCTCAGTCTATTATACAGGGAGTGTAACCAGAATAAATCAAAATTGTTTAAAAAAATAATAAAAAAAAAAATCTAATAAAGTACTTTTTCAGCTGTGACTTGTAAGTGTCACCATGATAGATGGCAGTGCAATCCATTATGCAAAGACAAGGCTCTTAACATGAAATTTTAGAATTCAATTTTATGATTTACAGAGAGGGCCCCCCTCATATTTACAGCGCAGCAGTCTGTTTCGATTCAATCTCTGCGTAATTGAAACCAGGGCCACGGATCTCGGTTACTCACTCAGACGCTTTTTGAACGGGGAGGAGAAATAAGTGCCCGTGATGTTAATAACGGAGCTAAAAAGATTGTTTTGCTTGTTAAATTGTATTTGCTCTACCTACCCGTGCCGGCGGCGAAGGGCTGTGTGTCACCGCTGCCGGGGCCGGGGTTTGCTGGGCTGAACCTGGTGTCCTTCATCCTGCAGCGTCCCCATCCTGTGCTGGATGCTTTCGAGCATCTCTTTTTCTTACAATCCCTCTTTTTATTACAATTGCTAAATATGTAGATATGTGAATCCCCCGGTTACACCGAAGAATTTCCCTGAGTTTTGTAACAAGTAAAAGATTTTTTTTTTTAATTTTTTTTTCCTCATATCTGCAGTACAGTTAAATAAAATTTCTTGCTACTGTTGAGCAAATTTCCAGCAGCCCCCACAAGGACAGGAACCCCCGAGTTGCTCCTGGGCATCGAGTGTCCTGGGGGCTGCTTCCCGCAGTGCTTTTCCACGCCGTGCTACCCAAAATGACCCACCAAAGGGAAACCTTCTGTGTCTCTTGCCTGCTTTCCTTTAATTAACGTAAAACTTTGTGTTCCTGACAGAGTATTACATGGCTCAACTGTTAACTCCCATGCTGAGGGTCAATGCTTTCTGGGCAGGGGAGCATTGAAAACCGCAAGTGAAAATTAACTAAAATATATATATACACACACATATATATATTTTTTTCTTTCCTCAGAGCTGAAAATGGTTCAAGCAAACAATAGAACTTTCCAAAAAAATTACAACTTTTGGGCAGTTCATGGATGTTGTTGAAATAACCAGTCAAAGAATCACACTTTTCTATTTTAAAAAAATGTTTATTTTGTGTGAGGACTTCTAATGCAGCTGCACCTGAGCAGAGGACTTTGTATTAAAGCTGCATCTACAAGCCTGGCACTGGAGACTCTTGTCATTACCCTGTGAAATAATTTTCCTGAAGTCTGGAACTAATTTTTTGAGAAATTTTTTTTTCTCAACACTTTGTGTTTCTAATACTGTATTCTTGACTGTGTAAATACAACCAGGCTGTAAATAAGTGCAGATGTAGATAACTTCTAGAAAAAAAAAAAAAAAAAAAAAAAAAAAGAGCAGACAGAAGTGACCGTGTGTAGCCTTCGGTGACAAATAAAAGAATATTTTGTGTTTAAATAGCTTTTTATTATTATTAATGAAAATGTTGGATTTCTTTGTCTCACCTGCTTGCTCCTGACATGGGGTTGGAGCTGGAAAACCAGCCCCAAGGAGATGGACCTGGCACCAGAGCAGCCCAAGTTGTTCCCCAGCTCCTCACCCACCTGGAGCCCTGGCACAGGCTGCCCAGAGAGGGGCTGGGGGCTCCTCCTTGGGGATCTCCAGCAGCCGCCTGGACGTGGGGCTGGGCCCCCTGCTCGGGGTGGCCCTGCTGGAGCAGGGCTGGCACCACAGGGACCCGCAGCTGCCCGACACCACCAGCCACTCAGGGGTCGTGTGAATTTACACCCTCGGGAGCATCCCCACCTGTACATGGGTGCAGGACCGCTGCTGCCCCCAGGGCTTTGCAGAACCATGGGTTAAATCCTGGGATTTTGGGGCATCCGTGTGGCACCAGGAGACGCCCCCATCCTAGCAGAATGCTCTGCTCGCCATTTCAGAAACCAAACCCATAAACACCTCTAAAATGTTTTGCTGTGAATAATTTTCTTCCCGTGGTAGAGATTATTTCTTCTCCCTGTCGATCAGGCATTGCAGGTACCAGCATCAGCCATTTTCCCAGCAGGACCAAGGAGGGTTACAGGTGATCTTCTGTCTCACACACTATTAATTCACAACATTTGCTGGGTCAAACTTGCAGGAAACCATTGCACAGCTCACAGAGCCTCTACTTCCCATCGCCTCTAGACTGTGTGCAAGCATTTTGCATCTGATAACAGAGTATTTCAGTCTGGGGGAAGCTACATTGTGCACAAGAAAAATCAAATTATCACACCTCCCCCCCTAAAAAAAAATCAAGTTATCACTTTCGACATACTAAGAAAATGTCCAGCAGAGACATGCTTATCCAAAGGGAGAAGAAAAGCTACCACAGCACTCACCACATTGACCCATGGAAACCCTCATGCGATGCTGTAAGGTGGCAATACTCGAAACTGCCTGGTCCAGCCCCACTGGTGGCTTCTTCTGATGCTTCAGAGAAAGCTGGGGAATAACCCCAGAAAATATGGCTAAATGCATATGGAGGAAAATATTCTTGCCTTGGGGACAGCCTAATGGGAAGGGGAAGTAGAGCACTGGGTAGCAGTCAGTGGTGCAGGGTGCTCCTCCGTGGTCATCCTGATTCACCGCCTGCTTTTTATGGGAAAACTAACCAGGTTTTTAGGGGAAAAAAAAAAAAAAGAGTCAAACATTGCTGGTAGGCATCAGAAACAGGGAATTAAGTTTCTCCTTTCTCCTTTCGCTCTAAACAGAGCCTGTGGGACCAGTTTAGACTTCTCTGTGCACATTTCTGAAGTTAGGTGAGATGTGTCCAAGTGCTGGCAGATATTGCCTCATATAAGGTTTCCCAAAGGTTTCTACCCATCTGTGACCATTCCTGCTGGGATGTTATCTTCTCCACCAGAAAAATGTGTTTTGTTTGTTTCTCAGCCTTCATCTTCCAGTGCCAGACCTGGTAAAATTACTCCTGACACTCTACAGAGCAAATGTTCCCCAAAACCAACCCCTTCACTATTCCAAGCATGGTAAACTCCTTCATCACAAGGACTACTTTCCAGCTGTGGGATAATTTATCCACCCTCTGAAGTTTTTGGACACCTTTTCTTAAGCATGAGCACAGGTTTCCCTTACCTTGTGAAGAAAGGCAAGGTCTTGTTCCTCTGCTCATGGGCGTTTTTTATCTCCAAGGCAGGCATTGTCCCTTTCTGTCTTGCCACTGAAAGTGCATGTTGAACCAATTACACAGTGACCTTGAAGCTTTCCTCGAAGCCACAGGTTTCCAAGTGAAGCTGACTATCCCGTGGATCTGATTTGCAGCCTTTGTTCCGAGACAGATGCATTAGTTTGCGTCAGGCTATTATTCACGAGGCTTTTCTAGGGCTGTGCTCAGCCAGGGGGCTCAGCTCACCCTGTGCCGTTGACCTGCCCTCACCGGTACCCGCCGTCCATCACTTGTTGCGCCACCTGTGGTTTACCATCAAAAAATACCCTGCTTTAAATCACTGATAACTATATCGAAATGCATGGGAGCATTTAATCCCTGAGGGTATCCAAGGAAACGGCAACATTTTAAGTTGCCGGTGGACCAGGTTTGGCTCTGCTCCGCGTGGTCACACCAGATAAGAACAATGTTTTAATCAAAATATTATGGGTAGTAAATCAAGTGCTTTCATGAGAGCTGCCCTGCCATGCCAGTTCAATAGGCCAGCGTAGACTTATCACGTCATGTTTTAATAGGGGCCGTAGCCAGAGGCCTCTGGCTTATCTTTCAAGAGGCTGCTGGGAAATTCTCCTTGCTTTTGAGCAGGGCCCAAAGAAAAATTTGTCCTCTTCTGCACCCCTCATAGAAAGCAATTAGCCTGGGCGACATCTCACACACAGCCAGAAAGTGCTGAAAATAAAGAATGGTGATTAGGTTCACATGGGAGAAGGAGACACGTGGAGAACACAGGTGAGGTACCTTCAGGTGGGTCGTCCCTACAGGTGTCTGGTCCTGGTGAGCCTGGTGGCCCTTCCTAGGGCCAAAGAGATGACCACTGCCTGGCATAGCACACCACAGAGACCAGCTGAAATGTTGCCCCCCCCCAGGACTTCTCCAGGCGGCTGCTGGAGATCCCCAAGGAGGAGCCCCCAGCCCCTCTCTGGGCAGCCTGTGCCAGGGCTCCGGCACCCGCCCAGCCCAGCAGTGCTTCCTGAGGGGCAGAGGGCACCTCCCGGGCTCCAGGCTGGGCCCGGGGCCTCTGGGCCTGGCCCTGGGCACCCCTGAGCAGAGCCTGGTTCCGGCCTCTCGGCACCTCCCGGCAGTGCTGGTGGCCATGGCTGGCAGCCCCCGGAGCCTCCTCTGCTCCAGGCCCAGCAGCCCCAGCTCTCGCAGCCTCTCCTCACGGCAGAGGTGCTCCAGGCCCTTCGGCACCTCGGGGGCCCTGCGCTGGGCTCTCCCCAGGGTGCCCAGCTCTGGCTGGTGCTGGGGGGCCCAGCGCTGGGCCCAGCACTCCAGGGGCAGCCTCATCAGTGAGCAGGACATCCAACCCTGCAGATTCCCTCCCAATTCCCTCAGCTCTCTCAGAAAGACACAGGTCCAAGACACAGAAAAGCCGGGCTGCAAATGGAGCTGCAGCTGAGAACAGGGATAGAGACTCTTTCACAAAGAGCAACATGCTTAAAAACAATATCTCATTATTAATATGGCCCCTTGAAGCAACTGAGGTTAGTCTTTGCCAAAACATGACAATTTCAGTTTGGAGCAGTCATTTGCAGAGAAATTTCCAGCACCAGGGGAGCTCCCTTGAATGCAGCATGCTAAAACACCAAGGGAATCACATGAATTATTGTGATTTTGGATGTTTTTAAAACTCTGTTTCTCAGGTTCTGACTGGAACACTGCTCCACACACCAGCCCACTACATAAACCACAAGCCCTAGCACCTCCTTCTCCTCCAGCATGCCGGCTGGAAAAACACGAGCTTTGCTAAGCCCTTCCAACACATCCTTGTCAGGATTTACTCCATGAAGGATACCTGGAGCCTGTGCAAAGGGCAGCACGTCCTTTGGGACAGCAGCTCTGTAGCTCCAATTCAGAGACAGGCCAAATGTTCAGACTTACAGATCTGCTTGGTATGCCTGGTTAGATATTTCCAGAAAAAAAAAGAAAAGAAAAAAAAAAAAAAAAAAAGGAAACAAAGACATTTCAGCACATGCAGTTTTTGGCTCCACTCAGTGGTGAGGGAGCTCAGGTGCTCTGCTCATGGTGGAGAACAAGAAAATGGCCATATCAGGTCAGAGGAGACCTTTCCAGCTCTGTGTCCTACCTCCAGATAAATGTAATGGGGAGGAATATATGAGCAGGACAAGAGCTGCATCCTTGCAGTTAACATCACAGCATCCTCAGGCTTCAAGCCAGCTCATCTCCCACTCTTTGAATCGAATGATACAGAACCATGGCCAAAATACAGCTCTGAGTTTGAATGTTGCTCAGCCTGTTCAAATGCCTCCAAGTCCACCTCTTGAAGTCACAGTACAGTTTTTAAACTTCAAGTTCAAATGATGTTTTGTTACCTGTGGGGCTTCCTAAATAGGGGAAGTCAGTGACCAGATCATTAGAGCGAGCTTCAGCAGTCAGTCCCGCAGGTGAGGTGCTACAAGCAAGCAGGACCGCACAACACCTTTGATTGCTGCTCAAGGATGAGATAACAGGGCTCTGTTGGCTCATCATTATGCTGCTCTTCTACATCTGAGAGATACTTGCATCCTCCAGGAGTTTTACATAACCAAACCCATCATCCACCATCAGTCCGAGCCTCAAAACCCTCAAGCCCTAAATTTGATGCTGGAGTGTGTGAAGCCTGGCAGAAAAGCATCCCTAACAAGCAGGACTGCTCATCAGTAGGATGGAGAAAATCAAGCAGCGGGTTAATAAGCCATGGCAGGTCACTGGTAGGCAGAAGACTATGAAAATACACCCTGAGATCACTTCTAAAATTCTACCTTTGTATAATCCATGGTACCAGATTTTGATTTAAAAAAAAAATATATACTAAAATGTACTTTTGCTTTGGCAGGGGGGTTAGACCCAATGATCTCTTGAGGTCCCTTCCAACCCCTACAATTCTGTGATTCTGTGTGATAAAAGTGGTTGGCAAATGAAACATATAAAGAAAGAAGGGTGTTGCATTCATTTACAATAGCTACACATCATACCTGTGCAGTGTTTCCTATTAGAAATCTCCTTCGAGCTACAGAAAATATTACCTCAATTTTACAAGTGGGACAAGTGAGGCACTGAAGTTAAATGTTTGGCTTGAGATCAGTCGGTCAGGGGATAAATAATGAAAAAGCCGTGACTCAATGGCCCTGTGCCACTTGCTCATTGGCATGACTTCTACTGAGCAGAGTTTCCTGTTCATTGCTCCATTGCATTGTTCATCCTCCTAACTTTGCTATCTGAGTCATGGCATTTTTAATTAGATCTGCTCCCACACCCTCATAATAAGGTAATATTTAAAAAGGGATGATTTCAGGCTGCAAAGATCAAAGAGCATTTGGGAACGGTACCAATGGCTATGCACCGTTGTGCTGGCCAGGTCTCTCGTCACCAGAGGTGAGCGAGCTCCTCTCCATGCTGGAACTGGAAGAAAACGCACAAAACTTGGCCAAGGAGCAGGGCCCAAGGGTGGCCCATGGGTGCCCCTACCTCAAGAATCTTGCCAGCTTGTTGCTGAGATCTTCAGAGCCCAGTGGGTGGGTACAGGATACAGGAGGGTTTTTTCAGCCCTGAGGTTTGATGTTAGCAGTAATGCTTCAGTTTTGTCTAGGGACCTAAAATGGCAGCTGTATGAGGTTGGCACCCTTGGGAGTGCCTTTGTGATCATTCTGGATATGTTCTGCACTAGGGTCCTCTTTTTTTCATAGCCTATGTCCTTCCTTGTGCCTGCTCTGCTTAGGGACAAACAGTCAGGGCAAGAGGATAACATACCAGCATCACTCTGCCTCTCCTCCACACCCTCATGCTTTCCCCTAGTGCCTCTGGAAGTCCCACCAGAAAAAGCCACCTCCTGCATTTGGTGGGACAGCACCAAGGAAGGTCACCTGCAGGCCCACAGCTTCGAGAAGCTCAGGGCTTCACACCTGCAAGACACAGAAAGAAATAATATATATATGTGTGTATGTGGGTTTTAGAGAAGCAGCTACAGGATAGATTTTGAGGTATTTATAAGCATTTAGGAAACTCTTCCATTCCTTCGGGCTCTCCACACACATGCAAAGACACACTCACACACCCTGCTCTCCTCCTTGCAGGTGCACTTTGAGCAAACAAAGCACCGTGTGATTGTTTGGTGCCCTACATCCTCAGGTCTCATCATCTGGCAGCTTTTCTAAACACGGCTTTCTTCCTCTCAGCAATTCTGTAGGGACCTTGAGAAACGACTGCAGCAAACATGCCCTGGCACTTCAAAGTTGGAGGGCTGACAACTCTTGAAATGCACTTTTCTTCTCTTTTTTTCCCCTCCCATGTCTAACAACGCCATCTGTGCTGTCTTAAGGTCTTGCTCTGGCCATGAACCTGCATGTAAGAGAGTGATGCAGGTCCAAGGATGTCTTTAACATTTTCTGTAATGAGGTAGTGGAAAGCAGACTCCTCTATGAAGCCCTTTGGGAAGACATCAAATTCATCCTTGTTTTTACATTTTATAACATAAAATTACTTGGAGGTGGCCAAATTTGTCCTCACTAAATTTAGACTTTTAGCTGAAACATGCAGAGGAAGAGCCCATTCCCACAAACTCCTCTACAACCAAGGGCCAACAAATGATTGAAGACTCAGGGGGCTGCTGGCCACCTCTCTGTCCATGGGACTGTCCTTGGGCAGACACCTCAGGTAAGTGCAGCAACTGACTCTACAGTAAAATGAAGTCAACTTGATGGAGAAGACCCACCCAACCTTTTGAACTTTGCCGTTTCTTTATTTCCCCTCCTGGAATAAGAAATGAAATGCTCACCTGCGTCATAGTGAGAAATGCCCAGTGAGGATCTCAGCTCCTAAGCTGGCCAACAGTAAAGATGAATTTGCAAAGCTGAAAACATCTTTTGGGATGTCCTTCATTCAGGAACAGGCTGAAGTATCTGCTTCAGCTGGGACTGCAGCAAGCGTCAGAGCTCCAGTAGTTGCTCACACACTTTTATCTCACCTCTCTGGGTCTTGTATCTGGTTCTGGCTGCTGCCCCAGTGTTCACGATCTTCCAATGCCCCATTAACATTCATTTTACACCAGCTTGAGGACTTCTTAAAGGCAGGAGCATGTGAGGTAGGTCCTAGTCTGTTATACTGGTACCAATGCTGTGCATTGCTGCTCTGCCAGTGCAAAGAGCCCCAGGATACCCCTCTGCCTCTATCCAAACACAAGTTTTGTCCCTGTAAAGGCAGAATTTGATTTATTTGCCCTTGCCCCATCTGGCACTGGATGATTATTAGGAGTTCAGGCAACTGCATTTTGGCCATCTCTATTCTCCCCAGACTTTGCACTGTAGCACTTGCAGACATGTGGTCACACATTTAAACCTCCTTGATCCCAAAATCAGAGGGATTGAAAAAGCCACCCTATCCACCCCTGTGCTAGGGCAGGATGGACTGCGTCAGCTCTGACAAATGCTGGCTTGGCTTCCTCCTAAACACCTGCCCTAGCAGGGGACCCACAGCCTCTCCATGCAGCATTTTCCTTACAAGACCTTCTTCCTTGTGCTTTCAGACCTCATTCTTGCTTGTTTTGCTGCTTTTCACAGTCTCCAGTGGACTTACATCTTTCTGGGGACGCAGTGTGCTGGAGCCCAGCTGTGACAACAGTGGGCTGCTCAAGCCACGTGGCCTTAAAACCGCCACCAGCACATGAATTAACCACAGCAGCTGCACTCGAAATACCCCAGGAAAGGCTGACTTGCAGTGCAGTCAGCAAAGCTTTTCGACAGCTACTGTGCGAACTGCCGTCCAACTCCCTGAACTGATGAAATGTTAATGTTTGGTAATTTCTGAGGCTTAGGGTAGAAGAAAGAGGCTGGCGGAGGTGGCCGTCTGTGTCCACGCTGATGAGCTGAATTTTAGTCCCCTGGTAGCAGACCTTTCCTGGTGTAGTTGTTGAAAAAAGTGGAGGAGAAATGAGGTCAGGTAGGACATGGGGATTTGGACTGCTTTTTGGCCGAATGACAGCAAAAGGCTCCCTCCAAACCTTTAGTCAGGTACAGAACGATGGGTGCCAAATTCCTATTTTAAGTTTTCGTCTTTGACCGTAAGTCAATCTTTGCAACCAACAGGCTGCTGTGGAAGGAGTATTTGTTTAAATATCACTTTATAAAATGCAAAATACTCACCTTCAGCAGTTCATAAAGGAAAAACCTTCGTGTTTTGACATTTCCAAAGGTTTCACTGCGTCTTTTACTGAATCCGCTCAAATGGAACTCAAGTTCACAAATCATTTCCGTTGCCATGAATGCCACTTTGACAACCGTATTCTTCCTCCAAACACTGCATTTTGTTAGCTGTCTGCTAACCTCACCTGCAAAACAAGGCTGGCAGAGTTCACTGCCCGTCCCTGCTCCTGGCCATGGCTTACCATCAAGTGCTCTGAAGCTGGGGCATCTGCGGGGCTATTTCTGATTCCTGTGTCCAGCTCAATGTCTACGCTGTCTTTACGCAGTGACACGTGCATTGAGAGTGCAGAACAAATATTAAACAGCATTGGGCTTCATTGAGCCCAGATCTGAGGGTTTACCTTGATGTTTTTTTTCTAATATCACTTCTTTGGTTCTCTGTGGCCATGCCCATAGACTCAACAAAAAACAAAGATGCTAAAAGTGCTAAAAGATGGACAACCACCCATGCCAGGTTGTGCTCTGTGGCAAGATCCACCAGAGGAACCACACTCCCCTGTGCAGCATTCAGCCCTGCAAAACCACCACCAGAGCCTTCAGGTAACACTGAAGACAACAGGAATTGCTCCACCTCAACGGGGAATCTCTCCCCGTCAGCAAATTCCATACAAATCATTTGTGGGAGCATGAAAACTTCCCCCCAATATTTATTTCCAGCATTTGGAAGGGGCATAAAATGTTATCTCTTAAGCAATGATCGCCCCTTTTGTAGCTTCTTCTCTTAAAAGAAAATCTGTAAGTCTAACTTTTGATATTTGCTATGCCAGTGGATCAAAGTGCCTTGATAATAAAAAAAGAAATAAAATCAGAATATATGAAGCCTCTGGATAAATCTCCTTTTTGAAAATAATTTAAATGCAAACAATAACATAGCTGAAGCCCATAGAAAACGTCCACTACCTCCAATTACTGGAGATGGATTCTACATAGCCTGTACATTTTTTTTGAATATGAGTCTGTTTTGACATGATCTCTGCATTTTCAGCTGCCGGGAAGGAGAAAAAAAAATCCTTCCCAGTGCCATTCAAGATAAGCCACGCTTTCCTATCTCTTTTGACTGAAAATACCAATGAAACCTCTTCCAGTACTATTCCCCATCTTCCTTCAGTCTCTTCCTATTAGCCTTATCATGTTAGCGCCTCCTTTGATATATAATCCCTTTATGTTGTGCAATGATAAATCAAAATAACCACAAAATAATCACCACTGAGTGATTTTATTGTTATTAAAAGGTCAGCTCTAAGGGGGTCGCATCCCACCACGTATCCTCGAGAATTCATGGGAGATGCATAAAAAAAGGAGGCACCGTTCTCCTTGAACGTGTTTAAATGCTATGGCAGTCCTTCAGCTGAGCTCTGGGATGGATATTCCAACACAAATCCATGGCGTGGTGCAGGTGGGGATGCAAAAGCTGCCAGAAACACATCCCTGTCCTTTGGAGGGGGCTGGCTGCATAGGTAATTCCTTGTTAATGGGAACACTGAATTAATAATGAGGTCTGCTCACCAGGAAGGTGTTGTCTATCCCAGTCCTTCACAGCACTCAGGGTCCACCCCACAGAAGAGTTTCCATTATCCCCACGAAGCTCCCTGCTGCCCTTTCCCCCTGCCTTGACAGTAAAGGAGCATTGGGGACTGCTCAGCAGGGGTTAATAAAAGCTGCCAGTTGGCTTAGGGGAGGCTGAGGGACAATAAAACCTCTAAACCTCTGCAGAAGCCTCCTCACCATCTCCCTCACATGGCACTGATGTCTGAAATGTGCTCATTTATTAACTACCTGTCAATAAGCTCTTCCTGAAAGCGTTTTTAAGATCCATCACCGTGCCTTTTCCCATCACTTGCATGAGCGCAACAGCCTGATCCTGCAACAGTTTGCTTCATTAGCATGATGCCCATGAGTAGATCCCCCCAGAGATTCAAGATTTTATTCTTCTCTGTGTTACTGTGGTACTACTAATTCAAAGTACTTCCAGGTCAGGGCATTAGGTGGCTAATGAAGACAAAAAAAATAAAAATAAACATAAAATAAAAAGAGAGAGAGAAGATAAGAAAATATAAATCATTGTACATAGCTTGTCATTTTTTCCTCACCCTCTTGCTCCTTTTCAGCAAACTCACCTAAACTGGGAACCTCACAAGAGACAATAGAAGGAATTTGGAAATGTTTCTTAAATACTGTTGTGGTTTAGCCCGGCTGGCAGCCAAACACCACACAGCCGTTCGCTCACCCTCCCCCCTCCCTCTCCGGGATGGGGGAGAGAAACGGGAAAGTGAAGCCTGTGAGTTGAGATAAAGACAGTTTATTAAGACAGGGAAAAGAATAACAATAATAATAATAATAATAATAATAGTATTAATAGTAATAATGTGTACGAAATAAGTGATGCACAATGCAATTGCTCACCACCCGTTGACCGATGCCCAGCCTATCCCCGAGCAGCCGGCCCCCCCACCCCCCCAGGCTAGCCACCCCTATATATTGTTCAGCATGATGCCAGATGGTATGGAATACCCCTTTGGCCAGTTTGGGTCAGCTGTCCTGGGTCTGTCCCCTCCCAGCTCCTGCTGCACCCCCAGCCTGCTCGCTAGCAGGACAGAGCGAGAAGCTGAAAAGTCCTTGGCTTGGTGTAAGCATTGCTCTACAACAATTAAAACATCAGCATGTTATCAGCGCTCTTCTCATTCTAATCCAAAACATAGCACCCTGCCAGCTACTAGGAGGAAAATTAACTCTGTCCTAACTGAAACCAGGACAGATATTGAAAGGAATGGCCAAAAAGGGTTGGATTTCTCCCCTTGCATTTGGAACTTGCTCATTTAAAAAAAAAATAATGATAATAATCGCAAATAAAAATGAAGATGCCATGAATGCAAATGTTTATTAATTTTTTTTAACCTAGCTCAACTAATTCACCAGGACAGTTTCGGTTGGTTTGGTTTGGTTTGGTTTTGCTTTAAAATAAAAGGAATTATTTCCCTCTGTCTGGATGGAAGAAAGAGCATATCAGAAATAACAGATGACCAGACACAAACACACAGACAGAATTAACCACCACTACTAACCACCTCTCCAGGTGATGCTCTACCCAATTTTTGGATGCCTAACTAACCAGGTGTGTGCAAATCTAGATCTCTTGCCAAACCTACCAGCTCTGCAAAGCCTGGTTGAAGTCTTTCATAATCACAGTTTGGGGGGGGGAATTCATCCAGGAGGGCATTTATACACATCTCAGCCCTGGTCAGGCCTTGGATCTGCCTCCAGAAATTCCTGATTTTGAACGATTCTGCCTCATTCTCCTGCCCTCTGCCACCCAAAGTTGTGTGCAGAGCTTCAGGACTTCAGCTTGGTGTGGAGAAGTCCACGCCAGCCCCCAGAGGGCCAGGACAAAATGTGCAAGCAAAGTAAGCATCAGAAGAAGAAATTAGCAGTAAGGTGGCATATGCTGTGTCCCCACCGGTCATGTATCAGCACAGCACATGGGTTGCTTGCACAAAACAAGCACGTCACATGGTGTTTGCTCAAAAATGGCTTGGGCAAGCTATTAACACTTCATTAATACATGATGAAAGGCAAATTTAGAGAGCTCCCCAAAGTGATTGAGAGCTCCAAGGGGCCCATAAATGAAATGATAATGCAGAGTAAATAAGACTGTGTAATAGAAAGATTGGGAATTAGCCTATGGTCTAATAAAGGCAGCTAGACATTACCAGAAATGCATTAGCCACCTTCCCAAAAGCTTACACAGTTTTGTTCTGTGGCAATATTGCAAGATTAGAAATGGCAAGAATGAAATTTTGCACCTCCAGAAAAAAAAAAAAAAAGTGTGCATGCATGTATGATGGAACAAATGCACTATTTATAAAAATCCATCAAATACTCCTGCTTTTGACTTTGGTGTTTTTTTCCTTTTTTTTTTTTCCATCATTACTTCTGTAAAGAAGAGAAGCTAGTAAATATACTGTTATGCAGGGGACATAGTTTTGGCATTTCAAAAATTGGTTTTGATGTGTTGTTCAGGACTGTTTTGAAACAGTATCAGTCCTTATCACACTAAATATTTTACATCTCTGCCATCTGAAATCCCCAGAGAAGCGCCCATGTTGGCCATTAACTCATTCAGACAGAATTAGCCTAAGCAATATTGCCTGAAATTGTCCAATGACACCAAGCAAATTTTAGGCAGAGAGTGGACTTTGAGGATAGAAGTCCATTAACGATAATATCGTTCCACAGCCACTGAAGAGGCCATTAGTGTTTGTGCTTATTTTTAGTATATTTGAAAACAGACGGAATTAATCCACTATCAGCCCCAGAAGTCGCTCTCTGTCCATTTTCAGGTCTTTACTTTGCACCCGGATTTTGTTGCAGCCTTGAGGTCAGAGTGCCACCAGCCACCCAGGAGCACAGATAATGTTTCACACCTGGTTGAACCCTAAGCTCTCACCCATCCTTTTCAGACCTGTCAGATGTAGGAGGCGTAGGTCCTTATCCAGCCGAGGTGATCAAAGGAAGCATCCATCCTGTCCAGCGTGAGGCTCCTGAAGTATCCCCATCCATTCCACTAATTGCTTTACTGTCCCATTAAGACCAATCAAGAGAAACTGGGCTGTGATTCATCTCATCCATAGACAGGGCAGATGCCTCACCCTCTACAAGTGACAAATTTCTCTTCTTTGGCTATAGAGAGAGCCATGAGTGTCACCCTATTCAGTGTCTCCTGGAGATGAACCTTGGCCACGTGCACTTTTCCCACCCAAGCGAACAGACCGGCGCTGTGGCCCTGCGGAAGATATCTGCACGGGAGAAAAAAAAATGGAATTACTCGTCAGTAGTGGATCTATTTCCTAAAAATAGCTTTTAGCAAGTAGCTGGGAGAGATTTTCTTGGGGGCTCTGTGAAGAGTCAAGGAAGCATGGAAACTAATGTCTCTTTGGGGGAAAAAGAAATTCCTGGCTTTCTGAAGGAATATTAATGACTAGCAGATGGTTAAGAGGCCAGGAAAAATAGTTCAAGGATGCCATAAAATGGCAGGGCTCCTACATCAGGCTACTCTTTGAATTAAAATATTAGGTGTTCCTTGCTTGCCCATGGGACTCACCAGCAGTGACCAGTTCAGGCCAAGACTTGCAGGTTTACATCCCTGCCCCTCTCAAACCCCAGGCTATTACTCATGGGAGTCTTTACTGGTCAGGTCAGGGGGCCCATTTCTCCCACCACCACACTCCTGTAGGTGGTTTTTCACAGAAATGCAGTGTGAAGCATATTTTTCATCACTTCTGGCCATTTAAACTCTCACTCCACAGCCCTCTGCATGTTGGCTCACATGAGAACTGGAGAGACAGCATGTTTCCAAGCCTGAGATGAAAATCTGGAGATTTTTCCATCTTTCCATGAGGCTGTTTGGTTAGCCCTACGGTCACTGTTGTTTCATATATCAATGGTTATCACTAACCAAATACATAGCCTTTGCCACGGCTTCTCTGGGCGGGAAGTCCTAGCAACAACAGCCTGCTATTTATTAAGTCAAATGCACTCAGTTTTATTTCAATTGACAGATGTCTGCATATTTGGCACGAAAACACGAATTGTATTCCCATGGATGCACTATTGAGCTGAAATATATGTTAGCTCAAAATCTAGTTGCTTCCACATAGATGCAAATATCTCCTTCTTTCGTGAAGAACAAACAGCAGCTCTTCACATCCTCATCTAAAATAGCCCATTCATTTCTTAGTCTCTAGGGGGGGGAAAAATGGAATAAAAAAGGTCCAAAATCATGTCCAAAACTTATGAAGGCCAATTGCTGACTAACAAACATCTGTCCCATACTCATGCAAACCCCACCAGGGAAGTGCAGCCTTCCGAAGTTTTGGAAAGGAGGAAGGCAGCTCTGCTGGATCCCCGGCTGGAAGCGGTCCATGCTGTACACATGGCTTGGAAGCAGAGAGCTGCAGGAATGCCACTGCAGTTTAACACCAACTAGCTGCTCGTGTTTTCATCCATTTTCTGCGCACACACTGCAGGGTTTATAAATCTCCCCTTTACATCCAGAATATTCCTGGGAAACAGATTGCTTCTGACAAGGGTTTCTTTTTTATTATTTTATTTTTGAAATATAGATTTTTTTAATGCAACATGCTTCCATTGTATTATATATTGCAGATGACAAACTTCCCAGCTGGTAATTTCCAATCATTTATAACACTGTCGTGAGAGTCCATATTTTTATATCATACCATATATCTGAAATATGTTGGAAAATATAAAATTATATGAAACCGATAATAAATACATCTCTACAGACAGACACACACATGAGAAAACTTTCAGATTTTCTTCTCTGCCATATTATGCCTTTTATCTATTCTCCACATATCACTCTCTGAGGCTCTTGCTGGGAGTTTGCCACTGGGAAGCCAGGAAAAGTGAGCAGCCTGTGCTGAACAGCCAACGTTAGGTTACAGAAGCTATTCTGCCTTCAGCTCAGAAAACCTCAGGCTTTCATAAAGCAAGTCATAAAAAAAAAACTCTGATCTTCAATTGACATTGTCGAGGAAAGAGCAATATACCGAACGTGCCCTGGTTAGAGGGGCAGCAAGCAAAAGAATCAGAGCAAAAGACGACGCTGGAGCACTCCTAATAGCTGGGGTAAATCTTGTTCTGTAAAAGTGGCATCATTAGATGGCCATATTTACCATCTCTCAAAAAAACATTGCACCCAGGACTGGCTGAACAGCAAGCTGCACCAGTGAGGTGCGTGCTTGCAGACAAGAAAGGGAAGAGCAGCTTGCTTAGAGCTGTTTGTAGCACATATCAGTGCCACGTCATATAGCACCCATCTCTCCTGTGGTCCCCAAGCCCCTCTCAGACACTAAGGACACATCCTCAAGGAAGATGAAGCCTTGTTATTCCCACAGGAAACTGAAATGCTGAAAGATTAACTGGTTGGACCAAGGTCATATAAAAAATCTGTGTCTGATCATGGCAAGTTCTTGCAGTGCAATCTTACTGCAACTACAGAGCCATCCACCCCTCAAAATAAAGGTAGGGCCAGGTGGGAGAGACAGCTCCTCCTGAGCTCCATGCCAGAAGCAGCACAGGCTCCGGAGCTCACTTGCTCTCCAGTCTTGTAAAGGTCACTTTCCCGTGGTTTAATTATAGAAGGGGATGAGTTCACCTACCAGACACACCAAAGTTGCCCTAGATGTCATTTCAGCAGGGTCTTGTCCACTTGTGAATTGGCCGTGGCCAGCTATCTGCAAATGAGCATCACAAAATTGACAGCAAAGCAAATGGACTCAAGCAGCAACTAAAAATCTGAGGTTCCCTCCAGAGCCAGGCAGGATACCTACCACCCAGATGGGAATCATCCCCCACCGCAGGAGGTTTAACAGACCAAGCTTAGCCTTTACCCAGGTTGTTCACATTGCAAGAGGCACAGAGACAGCTGGAAACAAAATCTCTGTGAGCCACCGCAGACTTGAGAGGATGCTCCGGGTCAGTGGCATTGCATTCGCAGCAGGGTAAAGCATCATCATCACAGGACACCCACTGCTCCCCAACATCCAGCCCTCATTTCCACCACCTGCTGCCACCCCAGCCATGAAAACATCCTAGATGAGTTTTTTTTTCCCCATGTTTTTCACTTTTTTTTTTTTTTTTGGATGCCGCAGAGTATTCACAGCAGGAGTCACCAATCTCTGCTTGGGATGGGAAATATTTCTAGATGCTCTTGGAAGCACCTTTTATTCACAGCATGCTCCTTGTTACAGTTAAGCAAGGGGAAGGGAAAAGCACCTCCCTTCTACAGGTGTTTTCGTGAAATGGAAAAGCTATTCAGACTCCGGGGTAGGGATAAAGCCTATCAAAGCATCTCAGTTTTCCTGGATTTTACCTCATTCCAGCTGCTCATAGTCCTCTGCCATTAGTTGTTGCTGCCTCTTCCTCTCCTTCTGTGATGGAAAAACAATAGCGTTTAACTCTGGAGTCCCAAAAACTGATCGTTGTGTGTGACTTGTTTTAATTCCCCCCAAAAAGACACAAAAAAGAAAGTAGGCTTTTATATACATTTATTATGCATTTGATGACAAACTTTATTTACACAGAGAAGCAGGCAGGAAGACCTTCCAGAGTCACTGGACACTTTTAGAGGTCTTCCTATGAGCAACTTGACACGTGCCAATGGAGCAAAGCATAGGCTTTTTGCACCATGAGGACATTGCAAGTTAGGTACCCAAACCAAGAAATACCCAAAATGACTTTGGAAAATCTCAGTTATAGTCATTTCTGGCCCTTTATTTGACTTGACTCAAAAGATGCTTTCAAATCACATAAGTAATCATTTATTGTTAAAGACGTGAGATATTAGGGAAGCAGAAGCCACTTTTGGTGGCTTCTATAACGTAGCCAAATCTTGTTCCCATTGTGTGGAGCTGGCTAAAGGGTTTTCAGTAGCCACCAATATCAGGTAGCAGCAGGAGCAGGAGGTGCCATCAGGTACTGCAGCCCACCCAGGACACCGCACCCCGTTAGCAGGGTGGCTGCTTTAAGCAATAAAAGGCTAATTTTTTCTCCCCAGCAGCCTGGGACTGGAGAGACACTGAGGTTCATAGGTGACAGCATGGTTGCTTATCCTTATTCCCACACCTCAGATGTGTGGAGATTCTCCGCCAGTTCTTGCCTCTGGTGTCACACTGTCAAGTGGGCATTGACACTTGGCAATGTTGGGCGGGGGGAGAAGACTTTCCTAACCTTGAAGAAATAAACACACTCTAAGGGTGTGGGGAAAAGGTTTTACACCCACATGCACACGCAAACCAATAACGCCTGTGATTTCCGAGTCAGCCTGGATGAGTGGAGTTGGCAGGGTCACAGCTGCGTCCATGAAAACCCCGTGCCACAGCTGCTCCTTCCCTAGAAAAAAGGTCCCCTCCTACCCTTCCTCCTTAATGCTTTAACCTCTGAAGCCCAGCTACAGTCTTTCCCTGAATAGACGTGTCATGAGCACCCATGGGAATACAGAGGCTGGCTCGTAGCTCCTTTCCGTAAGGCTTAAACCCAGACCACTGGGGCTTTTCCAACGAAATGCCTTCATGAACCATGTGTTATCTACTGTGATGCGGTTTAGGATGAAAGTCTCTTCCTGTAAGAGCTTATTGCTTGTAAGTAAAGCAGACATTAGGGTTGCAAGAGTATGTTAATACAAAATAAAGCATATAATATTACTATTGTTTTGTAATGGGAGCATAGAGAGGTCTGGTTGAGGACGAGTGCAGGTGATCACAGCAATGCCAAGACAGATGCAGCCGCTGAGCCATATCCCAGCCTCTGTTGGTAGCCAGCCCAGGAAACTTAATGAATTTTATTAAATTACTTTATGTAACAGAAAAAAAAATGGCCCACTGAATCTTTTTAAAGTGTATTTGTGTGCATGTTCACATGTACGTCTTAGATGGCTTGATAAATTCACAGCTATCTGGAATTTGGATCTAATCTTACCCCGTGTGTTATCCAACATGCTGGAAAAATTACTTTATGGGCAGCAAGAATAATTCTTATTAGTCATAAATCAGAACTCCTTAGGAGAAAAAGATGCATCATGGATTTTTTTTTAAATTCTTCTTACCAGAAAGTCTTACACGCATGGCCACATTAAAAGAGGTTTTCAAACGAAAACTGAAAATAGTTTGAGAAAATAAAGCAGCACAAAGCACATGGGGCTTGGTTTGATACCAAGGAAAGGCTGAAGGAGAATATTACCAGCTGTGATTCATCTGATGCAAGAGACTTTCAAAAATAAGCTCGGTATGGCAGAAGGGTCAAAATTGTACCTGGGATTTAGGATTATGTTATCTGCTGTTCTGCAACATGGTGGCAGAGAGAAAAGTCTCGCTGATAGTGCTGATAGCGGGAATTGGAGACTGAGGATTAAGCAACAGCACAGATAGCAACCAGCTTTCTTCTGTTAGCCTTTCACAGATTGCAAAAAAAACAGGGTGCCGGCCCATGTGAAGCAGAAATAAGCTCTCTGCCCTGCTGATGAGGCGCTGGGTAGGAGGCAGATAACTACCAAACAGGTTGCATTATTATTTAAATGGGGGCCAAAGGAATGGCTGAGGGCTTCTAAGAGGGGTGTGGGTTGGAGGAAAGTTTCCAAAGCCCAGGAAACAAAAGCAGGTCTGAAGAAAAGGGTGAGGACGTGGCCGACCCTGTCAGCCTGGGCTGTCCAAGAGGCCTCTCACACCAAAGGGCTTCTTCACCAGGGCTCCTCACAAGATGAGGCCTGCAGTCGTGTTGGAGACCTGCTTATGGTGGACATGCCAGAGCTGTTGGCGTTACCTCCTTCATCTGCTCACCTCAGCCTTTCTGCTGGCACAGCAGAGCCATTTGGGGTCCCTCTGCCCGACCAAGGCCTGTTGATGGCCCTGGGTTTCATGGCAAAGCCAGCTGGTGGCAACTGTCCCAGCTCAGAAGGCTTTCAGCCATCTCCGTGCATGCTGTGCCATCTCCCCACACCGATCAGAGCCCTCAGATATAATCCTTGTCCTGCTGAGGATCCACAAGCTTGAAATCTGCTCTGAATCAAACTGTTTTCCAGGCACTTTTCCACGGAGCAGGGGGGTGCGGAGGAAAGGCCCCACTCTGCACTTTGGCACAATTCAGCCCAATCAGCTACTTGAAACTCAGAAGATACACAGACCAGACAGGCAATAGAAGGCATTTTGCAGGGAAACAATACCATAAAAATTCAAAAGCATTTAACCATGCATGCCCAGTAAAGAAACACTGCAAGTTTGCAGCACAGGCAAGCTCTACCCTGCTTTAGGACTACAAGGGAGTGGACAAATGACCTACGAAGGTCGCTTCCAACCTCAGTTACTCTGTGAATTAAGGTTATAATAGTGCTTTGGCTGTCCTAAGGTTCCTTTTAGTGATAAATCAGCCTTACACTGCTTTCTAAATGCTAAGCTGTACCGCACCTCACAGGATCCAGCACCACCATTTTGGGCATTTTATCAACCACAGAAAGAGCTTAAGGATCCGATGAAGCAACAGATCCAAATCGCACAAGTTAGGGACAACGACTTATCAAAAGAGATTAGCACTTGCAACACCCAATGCCGTGCCAAGACCTCGAACATTATATGCTGCTGCCTCCCCATTTGCAAACCCAGGCATGACCGTGCACCAAGGACCCATGTGCTCCTTGCTCCCTAAGCCCACTCTCCTTGCAGTCGGTCGAAAACCCCCCGCCAGACCCCTGGAACCATCCGTGATGTGAGACAGATGCAGAGCCACTCCCAACATCCTGCTCTGCCTCACGCGCCGTCTACCCCATCACCACCTAAATTGATTCCAGCATCATCCTCGCTGCTGATGAGGTGCAAAGCAGACACAAGGCAGCCAAACCTCCCCGTGCCAGCTGGAAGAGGTGAGCTTTGGTAAAGCAACACGCTCAATTCAAGCAGGCTCCATCACTCAAATCGAAAGCCAGAAGTTCAAAATGCCTCTTTACAGCACAGGAATCACTGGGGCCTTGGATTTATCCTCGGTGCTGCATAACATTACCCATTACCTTTACAGCAATAGATAGGAATTTCCAGGTTGAGTGAAAAATTGCTTGAATGAATGCCAACAGACCCCAGAGCAAGTTGGTTAGAAAACCGACCTCTGTCCATCCCACGTGCCACATCTACATTCATCTGCAGCCTGCCATGCCATGCTGGGGCCAACAGGGAGGTGTGTGCTAGCCATGCAGTGATCCTGGGAAGGCCAACCAGAGATAAAAAATGAATTTGGGGCATGTGTTCAAAAAGCCAAGTGGAGGAAAGAAAGTCATGGGCCCTTCTTCTGAGGCAAGGCAACAGGAGGTGCTTTGGAACCAATACGAGTTGGAGCATGGGGCTGGCACCAGCTCCTGCATCAGCATTGGGATCACAGGGAGGCAACCCATGAAGGACTGCTCCAAGTGAGGATAAGCACGTGCAGAGAGTAGATGGGAAACAGGCACAGGAGACAGCAGGGAACACGGGGGGTGGGTTTTGGCTGCTGGCAATGGGGCTACAATGTAGAGGAGTGGCCAAGACTCTGTGAGCTTTGGTCCCCAAAGGAAATGTTGTTGACAGCCTCCAAAACTAAGCTGCGTGAGAGGGTTGAAGGCCTGTTGGGAAGTCACGGGGTTTTCTGATTCTTCTGGCGCTGAGCTGCAGCAGGGGGGAAGCTGAGCTGTAAGAAGACACCGTGGCCCAGTGCCGTGCTCAGCCCCGATGGGAGTCAGAGGGGGTGCGTGCGTTGACGTGACAGCACCCTGCATGTCTAGCCACCAGGCATGGCCCTGTATGGAAGAGCATCTCTTACTCTGAGGTCGGCCAACAGGAATTTGTGTGCCTGGAGAGCAGTCTGCAGAAGGTGCAGTGGCTGCGCTGGGACAGATGTCTGGATGAAGTTGGATGAAGTTCTCCAAGCGGAGGTTGTAGAGCAGCGTAGAGCACACACGATGTGATCTCAGTGCTCTTCATAAGGACTTGGCCTCTGCTGGGGGGCTGAATTTCTGTTCCTGTCCAGGCCCATGTGTCATCAGTCTTCTCCAAACTATTCACCCACACATTATCTGCTCAAGCATCAGCTACAGCTGCTGCACCACTGGATACAGCTGTGCTTGGTGAGAGCTCGTATACCTTCCAAAATGGGGCTTGGCTGACCAGGACCACAAAGACACAGAGAGGGATTTACAATTAGTTAAGCATGCGTCAGTTCTGGGGTGCTCAGGAACACGATGATGGCATCGGTGGCTTTTGGAGCACTGCTGTGACAGCCAGCCCATACCTCTGTACTGATTTTCCTGTGCTGTCTTCATAGCCAGTCATACAGTGCTGCACAGAAAACCATAAAGTGGTACCTCTGGCTTAGCTGGATGTCAACGCAGAACAAAACAAATGCCCACATGCCTACTTATTTATTGTGTTATCTGAATTTCTGCACACACACACACCCCACAAGCAATAATACAAGGTTCAGATTATCTATAATCCACTGACAGCTATTGATCCATGAGGCTATCAACAAACCAGAATGATACATATGTCTTATTCAATGTGCAAACACATGCCCATGATAGCACTGGCAGCAAGAAGACCCAGATAAATTTTGTGAATAACACAGTACTCTAAATAAGACATGAAGACTGCTCCTATACATCCTTAAACCGAATTACCAAGGAACAAGGTATTTTCTCTGTAAATTATTCGCTGTTATAATTCATGGATAAAGAAAAAAAAAAAAAAAGAAAGAAAGGAAAGAAAAAAAGGTTATTTGAGAGCAATAATGGCCCAATACTTTCCTCTGAGATGTCCCTAGATGGAGTTCTCCAGAGCATCAGGAGAGCTGTTCTGCTGCTAAGCAACTGGCAGGCTCCCAGACAGCTGATGATTTTACCAAATATATGAGTGCCAAATGTAAAACATGGCAAAGACAGCAGTAGATTTCTCCCCCCCCCAACTCCCTTTTCTTTTCCCCCAGCAAGTTCATTCAGATTTAATAGTCAGCAGGTGTTTCAAATTTTCATTTACATCCGCATGCAAATGGAAACAGAAATCTAGTGTATTCATTCCCAGGCCACTAACACCTAGACCTAGGGGAGCTTCTTCACTTGCCAGGTATGAGATGGCTCTTTGTATGCTGAGGTCCAAAATTAGAAGCCAGCCTTGCCATTTTGCTTGGAGCTCCAAGAAAGCTTTTAAATCTTAATGCTGGGCTAGATTTTCCTTCCCCTGCCAGCTCACTTTTCTACACACAGACACCGCCTTGTGCATGAAGGCAGAATGAACTAGAGTGAAACAGCAACAAAACAGTGGCTGCGAGTGTTCGTTCACACATGCCTCTGTGTTTTTCCTCTGCAGTCCTTTCACATGCTGAGGAAGGAGTGAATCCAGGAGGTACAGCATGGCCATATTCTATATAAATCCCCGTGCACATGGGTTGCATAGCTGGAGTTGCTTGTAGCAACTTTAACCTGGGACTTTTCCCCTCCCAAGTACAGGAGAAATGCAACTTTCCAGAGAGAGCTATAAAATCAGTATTCTTCTAGTGCCGTATCACAGAAAACTCACACTCCATGGATATAGAGTGTCCATAAGTAGTATAAAATGCTCCTTGAGCATAAAACCAGGTACAGGGCTGAGCATCCAGAGCTTCCATCAGTATCGTAGGAAAACGGGATCCTTCCAGCCTCCTTTGGGAAGGGAAGGCTTTGTTTCCTTCCATGCAAGCTTAGGAGACATCTGTTTGTGTAACTGAGAGAAGGGCCAACTCTTTGGGAAATCATTTCCAGTAAATAGGTAATCCGGGGTCTTAAGCTGAAGCTGGTGGTTGTGCTGGGGTTCCTCCACGATGGCACAAGCCACATCTCCCCGCTTCCTCTGCTGCTTGGCTTACAAAGTCACTGCAAATCCAGAGCTCCATTTTCTTGAAGTCAGCACATATTTTTTGATCAGCAAGTCCTTTCCTAGTGCAAACTACAGGCCAGAGCTCACAGCCTTGCTCCGTTATACCTGTTGTCCAAGTAGACACTCCAAAAATCAATGTGATTACTGCTATGAGAAATGAGTGCAAAATTCAGCTCAGCTATGAAAACTTTCTTGTCTCTTTCTTTTCTGGTCTCCTTCTAGACACTTTTTTCAAGTTAGACAAATCTCCTTCTGCGTGATGGCTTAGACAAATGCTCAAGAGTACCAGTGTGAAATAAATACCAGCAGGATTCTTCACTATCTTGTTGCTCCATGAGTTTGGCTCTACCCTAACTTTGTCTTAACCATGGAAGTGGTACAGATATGTCATTGTTGGACTGTGTGGACACGAGAGGAAAGGTCTAAGGTGCTAAACAAGAATTGGTGTTGAAATAAGAAACCCGTCGATCCTAGTGCACACTATTTTTTTAGTCCTGTGCTATACACAAGACAGGGTTGAATCACTGACTGCCATCACCTGAGGAGATGGAAATCCCATCGTGTATTTTTGGGAATGTGGCCTCTCTTTGCATATGGCAAAAGCTCATTATCATTCATAAAAGGAAGCATTTTATCGTGAAGTAGAAAGCAGTTTGTCCTGATCTCAGAGCTCCCACATTCAACAAAGAAGCAGAAAATTGTACATTTACTATCCACTTGGAAAGAATTAGAGAGAATAATGCAACCCCCAAATATCTTCTGAACCAGGGCAACAACTATCCCCTAACCCTAACCATAATCCCCTAACCCTGTGAACCATAGGGTTCATCGTGTTCCCAACTTTGCATCCCCTTCTTTTGTTAAAAGAGGAAGAGGTGTCAGCTCTCCAGAATGAAGACGCTGTGATAATGCTCCCATCTCAGACTGCAATAATTCATGTTAAAAGCCTAAAGAAACACTTAATGAAATTTTGGCATTCTTGAAGTCAAAACCAGAAGCAAGAAGATTTGAATTCTGCCATTTAGAGAGTCTGAGAGGAAGTCCACTAGGTCTTCTGTATTACTCAAGTTTCAGATCCCAAACATCTCAAATCTGTATTGAGCTTCCTGCCTGAGAGTATAGGTCTGGAAGAAGTGCCACTTGCTGGTGAAATTTCTGTTGAATTCCCTTTGTTCAAAGCTGTTAGCATGAATGAACAGCAATCCATAGGGTAACTCGGACAGACTGTTGATATCTCTGCTTTCAGCAGCAGTTTTTTCTGCCTCTGAAGGAAATACTGTACCTTATCCCTTCTGCTCAAGACTTCTGGCTAAAAGTAGTTCCTCCACATTTTGTGGGATATTTTCTTCTCATTTAGTCTCTGTTTCACCTACCCCGAAATATTACTGGGCTTTACTAACTAAGAGTTGCAAAACTTCTTCATAAACAGGTTATTTGGATTCTCTCCTCCTGTTCTTTAGTTGCTCTAGCTCCTACAGTCTTTATATTTTTATTTTCTTGGAGGTAAGATGGATGTGATCTCTGCTTAGCTTTTGTAGCTTTCCAGAATGTGGCACTGAGTGTCCTGAGACACCCAGAAACACCCTTTTAAGCTCATCATTGCAGAGCTGATTCCTTATAAACAAGTGGGACACAGCAAAACTTCAGCCTGTAAAACCTTGCTGTCCTGAGATGGGATTTTCCCTGAAAGATGAACTCGGTGTTGTTCAATAATGGCTCTCACTGACAACAAATTCATTCTGGAAAATGCCCCTCCATTTCTCTATCTGTAATTGCACGTCCGTAAGAAACCCACAACCTCCCTGCTGCATGAGCATTGCACAGAAAACCAGACGGTGCTGAGCATTTGTCTCCTTAACCACGAGGAATGAGAAGGACAACAGAGCAAGAAGAAGGAAAAGGACCCCCACACCTCCATTCCTTCTGCTGTATCTAAAACAGTCCATTTTTCAGGGCAGAAAACCTCCCCTATCTGTAGTGCTACAGTAAAGAAAGCAACCAAGGTGGTGGCGTGCTGGAACAGAATAGTGTGTAAATATGGGGGGGGAAAGAAAAAAAAATGAGAGAGAGGTTTTGCTTTGTAAAGAAATGGTTCCATCTGACCTAGAGAACTGTACATTTGATTCATGACCTTGTCTCAGATGCTCTGTAATTACCCTGGAGGGACAGGGCTTTAGAGAATGACACAAAGCATTCAGAAATTCCTGGCTATCGGTATGATGGAGAGCAAAGGAAATGGGAGTTTATTTTCACTGCAAGAGGCAGTTTAGAGGCAGTGATCTAATTGCCACCTTTGCAAATTATGAAAAGGCTTGAAATTCCTCCTTGCAAACCGCTGCACGCTGGGAAAACACTGCAAGGTAGGAGCGTGTGGTGTGAAGGCTGGTGTTGCTTTCACTTGAAGGGTAATAAACATATGGACCATATTAATGAGGAGATCTAAGTACAGGAAAAAAAAATAAAGGCAGGAATGAGATCAAGAGGCAACAGGTGAAAAAAACCAACCACGTTTGGGACACCAGCGGTTCTCCTTTCTCCAGGGACAGGCCGCACAGTCTTACAAAAACATTTTGCTCAGCTTTTCAAAGGCATTTCAGAGCTTTCCTGTCAGCTTGAATTTTAAGCACGATTTGCAACAGCGCTTCCCCCACTCACATGTAAGGAGCGGAAAGCTCTTGCCAGTGGATTTTGCATCTAGTGCCAGATGAAAAGAGTGGCTCTTCGCAGTCCGAGGCTGGAGCTACCTTGAAGAAGGTGTGAAGTCCAGGTTGGACTCCGCTGACTCCAACTTAGCATTGAAAATTCAGCTCAAGAGATGAAAGGGTAGCCAACTCTTCAGATGTTTGCTTCACGCAGGAAAACAATATCCAGCACAACAAGACGAATTACAGACGGCTCTCCGGGGAATCGAGCAGCCAAGAATTTGGGAATTTGGACACCTGGGAATTTGGAGAGCAGAGGGTAGCCAGGGAGAAAAGAAGCTGGTGGAGAAACATCACCCCAGGAGCCTGGATCAACAGTGGAGCCTGGCCAGGAGCTCCCAGGACTCTCTGCTGCACAAACCTAACGTGAGCAGGTTCCTCTGGGAGAAGAAGGTGAGCAGAGCTGGAACCAGCATCAAGGGATGTGTACAAAATGCCTCTCTTGAACGGCACCAACGCCGGCTGCAGGAGACCAAGCCCCGAGCGCGGCTGTCAGCTGGCTCGTCTCCAGAAGCCGGTTTGCCAATTCAGAGCCTGCTAACAGCCTGCTGACACGGGAGTAAGAAACTAATGAGGCCTTAACTCCTGGCTAACTGCAGGCCAGGGCTTGGCTCCCAGCGTAGCTTGGAGCCTGGCCAGGCTACGAGGGAAATCACCGCCCGTGGTTGGAGGGGGATGCTTGTGGCCACGGCACAGCGAGGCTGGTCCATGGAACATCAAAGAAGTCCTCACAGACAGCCTGGGGCATTGGGGTACCAACATCACCCCCCCGAGCATCCCTTTACTGGTGCCTGATTTAAAACCGCAAGCCCAGCAGTGGCATTTCATGTGTTTTCTCTGCATTTCTCTCCATTTCTGTCAATTTGCAGCCTAATTTGCTACTGGCAAGGAATTAACAGGACTCTTTATTTTAAAAGAAGGAAAGGAAGAGCAGTTACTACAGAGAGGCCAGCAAGCCTCCTGCCAAAGTCCCTCTTTTGCACAGAAAGCAAAGCAAAAGGCCTGACTTTGCCCATGAAGCAGCATCGGGCTAGTTCTGCTGAGTGCAAGGAAAGAGACGGTGCGGTGTGACCGTAATCGGCTGTATCTTTACCATCAATCACATTTTAATGAGAGTAAATTGAAATTCCAGGCACACATTAATAATGAATGCATGAATTAACTCTGAGGAACCATCTGATGATGCTTTCACTGGGCTGTGATGGCTACAGGCTAACATCACTTTAAGCTACTTTCTGGACATGTATAGAGAAAACTTTGAACTGAAACCTAGGCTTCAAGACCCAAATTTGCAAAGGAATTTAGGTGTCTACATTTCAGCAGAACTGGAATTTAGGAAGCCACAAAATACAGCAACTCACAAAAACCCCACCTACCTGCCCAGACATCTCAGCATTCACAGGCACTGGCGTCATCGCCATAAATGTTCCTTCAGTTCCTAAATTTTCACCAGGAAGTTTCACCAAAAACATGTTGCCCTTTAGGTCAACACGCTGCTCAGATCCCATCTATTAGAGTTTGCTATTATATCCCAAAACTGGGACTTCTTTTGCCTAGATTTTTGGAAAGTTCCTTTACGGCCAACATGGGAAGACGAGTCCCAATTCAGCAGAAGACTTCCCGAAACAGATCACCCTAGTGCCCACTCAGGTAGCAAGAGAGCTTTATTTTTGAAGGAAGCAATAATGTAAGGGAGGTAAATGTCTCCTTTATGTTGGTGACGATGCCAGGCTCCAGGCAGTCAGAGCAGACATCAAGAGCTTGGTGTCAGTACAAGCACCAAAAACCACCTCAAAACCATCAGCTGCATTCATTGTAAGTGCAACTCACCACTAATGTGGCTTAAAATCCCAGTTTAACAAACTTTGGCTTCTCACTCTGGAGATTCCCAGCTCATTTCCCACCATGGAAGCCAAAATGGAGATTGCTATAGCTGATAAAACCCATTTGGTTGGCTCTGTGAGTATCACGGTATAGGATGTTTTCTGCATTTGGCAAAGGGGATGCTCATCCATGTGAGGATTTTAGAAACATCCTCCCTTGCAAAGCTCAGGACTTGTTACCTGTTTGATTTAAGCACTGGGATTTTTTGAAGCAGAGAGAGTAGAGAAGGCTGCCATGCAGGAGAAAAAAAAAAAAAAGAAAGAAAAAAAAAGACTTTAAATGACTTTAAATCTTGGAAACTGGTGGCTTGGCTTTGGTGGAGTTTGGTCACACTTTATTTCCTGAAGATCTGGTTTGCCAAGGTAATCCCCCAAAACATCTACTACGTACAAATGGTCTACTTGAATCCACCTCTCCCTTCTCCCAAAGCCTGTTGACCACATATCCTTGTAAACAGATAAATTAGTCTTTTGGGGGGCTGGGACAGGAATCATTTCTGATCTTTCTCATACCCGTGTCTCACCTTCACATCTTCACCATCCTGCAGGCACCACCACAATGCAGCCCCTCTCTGCCCGTTTGGCTCACACCCAGCATCACTCCATCAAGCTATGACTTCTCCTCACTTCATTGCAGCAGGGGATTTGTGGAGGTGGTGGAGGACACACTGCACTTTGCCACCACTTCCCAGAACCGTGGACCTTCCCCCTGTACCCTCACGCCTCTCATCAGAAAGACTTCACCACCTTTCAGACATATTTCCAAGTACACAAGCCTCCAAAACTGCACCTCCACCCCTCGGAGCTGCTCCAAAAAACAAATCTTGTAACACTCCATTTCTTACACCACAGGGCTGATTCTCTTCAACACCTTCCAATTTTAGGGACAAAACCTGCCATATACTGCACTGGCTGATCACTGCTGATTCAGACACGTCGGTCAGAAACAGCTCTTTCTTCTGACTCACAGCCCAGCTGGAACAAGAAGAGGCCAGACTGCTTCTCCCTCTCATTCTCCCTTTATCATAAGCTTGCCTTTTGGGTCCCTCCACCCCCATCCTCATATCCTCATCCCCTTCCTCCCCACCAGCTTTTTTTTATATTTTCCCAGCAGCCTGTCGACATGCCTCTTGAACTTATTTATAGCCTTATTTATAGCGCGGCTTCAGCCACCTCACTTGTTAACCTATTCCATATGTTTACTCCCCTTTGTGTGAAACAGGGCTGTGCCAGCTCTCCTTTATCCCTGGGGGCCTTTTAATTTCAGACGATGGCCCCCACTGCCCTGCCCCTCGTATGAGATCAGCAAGGAAAAAAGCAGCTCAGAAATGGTCCAGGGTGATGAGAGAGATGTGCCAGCACTGTGCCAGCCCCAACAAAGATGAATAGCCAGCAGAAAGCTGGGTCATCCAACCCCCAAGCCATGTAGCAGGTTTTGCTCATAAGAGCATCCTGATAGGATAAAAGTGGACCAAGTTCACCTGTATCCAGAGGGCTATAGAGGAGGAAGGTCTCACTTTATCCTCTGTTTTTTCTTCAGAGTCCTCAGCACTGTTTGCAAACTCTGTTCTTAACTTTTCCCGTTGCCCAAGTCTGTTGGCTAATTCCAGGGATTGCTGCAATCCAACCTCCTAACCCACTCGGAAGCCACCAGTATTTCTGGTATCCCACAACTGACCCATTTTCCCAGCACACCTTCTCCTATCCCAGATCCCAGAGACCAGCCAAGTCAGATTTGGGTGGCATGTCCTACAGCTGCAGCTGCAAATGCCTGAACCTTCAGGTCCAGGTTGCTCAGGAGCAACCTCCAGGCACTGCCACCTGAAGGACCATCAGCAATTCATGCAACAAGTGGGGACATTACTTCCCAGCTCCCCATTTCACTTGCGAACAGGGGTGGTTGCTAAACCTCTCATATTTAGAACTGTAGTATATCCAAAGCTGGAAAGGACCCACAAGGAACATTGAGTCTAACTCCTAGATCCACTTAGGACTACCCAAAAATCAGACCCTGTGTCTGAGAGCATTGTCCAAACTCTTCTTGAACTCCGACAGGCTCAGTGCTGTGACCTGGGGAGCCTGTCCCAGTGCCCGACCACCCACTGGGTGCAGAACCTTTCCCTAACACCCAGCCTGACCCTCCCCTGTCCCAGCTCCATGCCGTTCCCTCGGGTCCTGTTGCTGTCCCCAGAGAGCAGAGCTCAGCGCCTGCCCCTCTGCTCCCCTCGTGAGGGAGCTGCAGGCCGCCATGAGGCCTCCCCTCGGCCTGCCCTGCTCTGGGCTGAACAAGCCAAGGGACCTCAGCCGCTCCTCATACATCTTCCCCTCTAGACCCTTCACCATCTTTGTAACCCTCCTTTGGACACTCTCTAATAGTTTTATGTCCTTTTTATACTGTGGCACCCAAAACTGCACCCAGTACATAAGGTAAGGCTGCACCAGCGCAGAGCGGAACAATCCCTTCCCTCGACCAGCTAGCCATGCTGTGCCTGATGCACCCCGGGATGAAGCTGGCCCTTTTGGCTGCCAGGGCACACGACTAACTCATATTCATCTTGCTGTCGACCAGAACCCCACTTCTTCATGGCTGGTGGCTGTGTGGCAGTGTTCATTGGTACACGGTGCCTCATTAAAAGGTCCATACGCAGGCACAGCCGCCCTTCCCACCTTGTCCACATGCCCAGGTGCAGCCAGCCAGAGCTCTGGCTCTGTTCAGTATGGGGACAGCTTTAGAGGCAAACAAGCTAACACAGCATTGGATCTGTCTTTATTGACTCCTGCTCAGTCCTCTCCCTGACCAGCAGCAAAAATGCACCCTGGAAAACCCCAGCACGCACTCTGCTTCTTAGCAGCTTTTTCCAGCCCTCTGCATAGGGCCCTTTGTTTTTCCTCCTCCTGATTTGCAAGAAATAGGGCAGTGTGGCTTTTCCTAACATCTCTTTGGCGTTAGCATTCCTCCTATTCCAAAGCCACCTTTGATGCTGCTATAAAACCCAGTGTCTCACAACATTTCCTTGCTGTTCCAGCAGCTGCTCTCTCTTTTACCGGGCCAACTTTCATTCCCTTCAATGAGCAACTGCAAACACCCCGCATTTTTCCAGCCTCATGCCTGAGCACCACTTCCCCATTGATCTCAGATGCCTTCAGAGCAGGCTGTGAGCAATCCTCCATTTCTCTTCTCATTTTCTAAAGGTTTTTGCTACTGAAGTCCATAGTTCTGGTGTTTCTTACACAAAACAAACACACAAACAACACCCCCTTGCCTCCCCAAAGAGAACAGCTGACATTAAAGATCTTTTTTGCCCACCAGAAAGCATCGAAAATGTCACAGATTCCTTGTGCTTTCTTCTTCACCTCCCTTTCAGGTCTGTTTTGGACAGGAAAACTTCAGTCCGGGAGTAAAGTGTCTAATGCAATTCAAGAGTCTCCTCTGGGAGGTAGCAGGACACTCATTATTTTATATTCTCCCAGACAGAATACTAAATCTGGGGAAAAGCCAGCCCTGGCCTTAGCAGTAAGAAAGGAAACTTCCCAAATTTCTCTCTGGTGCCCTCGGATTCCTATTTCATTACCTCAATGCAAGCAGTCCCGGGCATCTTTTTTCAATCTCTGTTGATCAACAGGGGCAAGGCCCAGTATGTCTGTGGCCAAAAGGTTGGTTCAATATTATGAGCAAGCCATAATATGAGCACGGGGAAGGGAGAATACATACTCTGCAAATTCACTTCACCTCTTCTGTTGTAAAACACACTGGATTTTAATGATTTCTATTTACCAGGAACCTTGGATCAGCTTTAAAGCATTTACCAGTAATTTATTTTCTATTTTTCCGCTGTGGGAGAAGAAAAAAAAAAAAAAAAGGAAAAAAAAGAAAAGAAAAAAAAAAAGGAAAAAAAAAAAACACAACCCTGCAGGCTTTAAGTCAGAAAGAAGACAAGAATGCAAGGTCTCATTTTTCTGGAAAACCGCTGTGCAGGCAAGGCTAGAAAGAGATCGTTCAGATACAAAGAGGAAAAAAAAATCAGATCCAAATATATCTGCAGATAAATATTTTACTCTCTTTCTGAATTGCTGGGTGGGATCAGGCCAGTCCCTGAGAGCCCTGCGCTGTGCGAGGCTGCCACCTCCTGGGGTGGGCTGCCCCAGCACTAGGCCGTAAAGGGAGATTGGGTTAGATTTGATGTTTTTAACCCCAGAAATGATCACCTTTGGGGAAAGGAAATGGACATCTCCATCTCAAGCTGTTGCAGAGAATAGAGAGGGTTTTTAGGAAGTGGGTTCAGAGTTTAAACATAGGTTTTCCTATTTATTGCAGCTGCTGTTCTTTAATGGAGACGGTGTTTCCCTGTTATGGCTCCACCAGCCCGTTTTCAGCGGTCTGCTCTGTCCCTTCCACCAGAGCCACCACAGAGGCTGACATCAAGGCTACGGCAGATTTTGCTGGATGAGCAGAAGTTTATGTGAGGGAAGAGATGAGAGGTGATGGACCCATTGGAGCGGGCCCGGAGGAGGCCGCGAGGATGCTCAGGGGCTAGAGCAGCTCTGCTGTGGGGCCAGGCTGAGAGAGCTGGGGGTGGTGGGCCTGGGGAAGAGAAGGCCCCGGGGAGAGCTGCCAGCGGCCTGCCAGGGCCTGCAGGGGGGGCAGGAAAGCTGGGGAGGGACTCTTGGTCAGGGCTGGGGGGACAGAATGATTCATTTTAGTGCAGGAGCAGACTCACCCTGCTCTGCACACATAAATATTAAAGGATGAAGATCCTCCCTTGACCTTGAGAGTGGAGGATACCCAAGCCCAAAAACAGGAGAAGAACTGTTTGGTCAAATAGACTCCCCTTCCCTACATCACAGGTGCATCATTTCCCTACACTTTACCTATATTAAGTTGAATGACTTTTATTAAAGTAAGCATTTATTCCTACAGATGGAGGACAGGGTAGATGAAAGTGCTGAAAGCCTGTGTTATAAGGTCAAAACCAACCTGATCCCTTGTCACCAAGGACAGAAAAGCTCATCAGCCCCAAATGTCCTAATAAACTGGGGAAATGTGTGACTTGCTCATGTATAGGGTGTTGGCTGCCACCATTCATTCTTGCACAGCCAAGGAGACAGCCTGGACACAGTGACATGAAATAGCCCCCACGTCCCACTGATAGGTTTCTGCCTCCTTCCAAGGAGCTTTGTTTACTGGGAGCAGACCCTGTAATCACTCAGAGACTGCTAGCAGCTCTCTGGGTTTCAGAGAAAAGAATTAAAAACAAATTAGAGGTAATGAGCTCTTAAATTGCTTCTGAATCCACTATGTGGCTGAGAGTTTTGGTGGATTTGGATAATCAAATCAAGCAGGGCCCATGGCTTATAGAAGAGTTTAAGAACACTTTCAAGCTTCCCATTGAATATTAGCTGCAACACAACTGCCCTTTCTAATTGGAAATAGTAGTAAGAAACTCAAAGCTAAAGAGAAGAACCAGGCTCAGCCTGAAGAAATGTGGTTTCTTCCCATCCAAACTGTGCCAGCACAGCTTTAGTTGACTTCTGTTATTCATTATTTCTTCTGTTCTTGCAGAATAGCTATGAATAGTTATTCTTCTATTATTAGTTACTCTGGACCAAAACAGTTGCAAAGGATCTCCAGATCCAGGCAATTGGAACTAAGGGTTAGTTCTCTCCATCCTTCTCTGCATAGTAGTCATATGTTGGTTGTCAAGTGAAAGGACTCTGTGTGAGCCTAGCAAACACATGTTCAGATGTGCCTTTCAGGAGCTCTGCTGTATGGCTTGGACATAAGCTCGCATAGGAGGAAGGTGTTTTGCCCTCCCTGTTGGTTTTGAGCAAATTTCCCTGTGCAATAAGGAACCCTGGAGGATCAGAGGTGCCTTCCCTAGTCATGAAGTTTCTGAAGCCCATTTTGCAAGAGCAGCTGTGTTAATTTGGGGGTTAGCTCATAGTCAGTGGTCTGGGGAACAGCAGAAGCAGCAAAGATGCTCCAACGGTGGGATCTTAAGAAAAGTGGTAGGAAAATGTGGAGTCCAAGAGGAGCCACAAAGCTCCTGGAGAAAAGAAGCTGCCTCCTGCCCCTGAGGTCTCCAGGTACATGGCAGAGCTCTGCCTCCTTCCTATTTTTTTTCTTCTGCTTCCGTCACACTAAGGACATGAGACACAGCCACTCCCTGCAAAACAGAGGTCATGAATTCAGGGATCCTGCCCTCTCTGTTCCTGCCATTAATGACTTTAAAGGCAGTTGGTCTGGAAATTGCTCAGCCACACAGCTAGGTGCCACTATACACCCCCAAGCACCAGAAGGTCTTCTGCAACATAGGTGGGGACCCATCTGCTAGTGGTTTATGAGACTGAGTTACAGGACTCGGGACAGGTTTTCAGAGGGGGGACACGTGCTACACATGCTCGTACCAGGGATGGGACTCCCAGGGATGGAGCTCTGTTCGATGGTTTGCATTCACGTCAGCATGGACATGCTGTGATTCCCACCCCTGCACCAAAACCACACAAGTTCAGTTCTGAATGTCAAAGGACGAGGTGGTGGGGCACATCTTGCTGTTAGCAGATGGCTAAAGCTTATCTGGATAAATTAACTTACTAATCAAAATCAACAGTTTATGTGTTTTGGAAGGTGAAAACAGCAGAAATCAGTATTTAAAAGCAGGACAGGATGAACCCTAAGCCACTTAGCCCAAACTTGTTTGCAATGCATTACTAATCCCCTCCTATCCTGCCTTCATTAACCTTGTGTACACTGTACCTGTGCAACTAATAACACAGTGGTGTTTGGAAAGCAGATTTTAGATTGCCCCACTTCCCCACCAAGGGAGCCGATCCAACAAGGTTTTAAAGCAGGTTTTGTATCTCATTGGGAGGGGTTTTTTTGCCCAGAACTTTCAGGGCAATAAAGGAAGTCACCCCGCTGGGAAATGCTGCATTTCCCAACGTCCCCAGAGGTCACATCTGCACATCCTGCTCTCGGTCCTCATGCATGGTGGTCACCCTCATCAGCTTTCCTGACGGCAGCTCTGGATGGACACTTCCACAAGCAGTTTTACCGTGATGAAAAACTAGCAGAAAATGACCCACTTGCTCCATGTGGGGTCAGTTCCCTGCTGTTTTAATTAGTTTGAGCAACCCATGATGCAGTCTCAGGAGCAGAAGACTGAGCACAGGGCTGGGACCAGGCAGGAGATGCCTCACACCAACTTGCAGCACCCAGGGGTGCATGGGGAGTTCAACAATGACCAGACTCCAAGGCTGTACCTTTTTGAAGCCCAAGACAACTTTGAACCGAGACTTGTCATACGCTTATTCATGTCAGACCTATTGTATGTGCAGAATCAGACCTGTGGGTGAACTCTGGGGCAAGCAAAAGGGAATGGTGGCTCCACACTGCTCCTTGCTCATCCAGCTGGGGTGGGACGAGGCAGGTCCTTATCAGTTTGTCCTGCCGAAAGGAGGGTTGCAGCATCCTTATCCATTCTTACCAGTCTCCCTCTCTCATTAACAAAATGAATCTCAGTTTTCAGGTTTTCTTTTAAAAGAGAATCGGCCACAGCCATAAAATCATCTCTCTCCCTTTGCAGGCTGAGGAATGGGAAACAACTTGCTGTCCCCCACGCTGCCGTGACTCAAGCCCCTCCAAGCATTCAGAACTGAATTAAAATACCTTATTATAACACAAAAGCAATGTGATTTGGTTACCGCACTCTTTGTCTCCTAGGGTGAAGCCCTGTTGGGCCAAATACTGAGTCAGATCTTGCTCCAGACACAGTTCCTGCAGCCCATGAGCTTTGCATCTCCATCCCAAGGGAATGCTTGCCAGGCTGTCCCAGCAGTGCTGGAAAAGGTGATTACCTTCAGGAATTCACCTTCCTATTTCCCCCTTTCAAACTAATCTTCCCATTCATTGAAACCAGGGCACCGGTGCCTTATGCTCCCTGCAGTCTGGGCAAGGATTTTGTGGACCCAGCCCTTTGGCAGAAGTCCGGCACTTTCCCTGTGTGGGCCAGGATTAATATAAAGCGGTTAACTTAACTAGCAACATATGTCTGCATCTTTTTTCCCACTGCCATTTAATCTCTTATCCACTGACCATGCAAGTCTCCTGTAATCACTGCAGAGTAATTATGTGATTATTCCAGCCCTCTAAATTACAGCTGCAGCTTGGACCCTAGCAATTGCAGGTGACACAGCAAGGCTGACTTTCTCAACTGTTAGTTAATTACAATTAGACAGTAGGAAAAAAAAATGCACACACACACACAATAATAATAATAAAATAAAGTGCCAGAAAATGCAACTTCTGTGGAGAATTTTCACCCCAATCTTTCTCATCACAAGGAAGATTAGAGTGGGAACCATTAATAAGATGGCAATTTATGTTAATTTATCAGCACCTAAGACTGAGAGCCTTAATAAAACTAGCGAAAAGGAAATTAATGATAAACAAAGGCAATTATGGTGTTGCTGTTATTACACTGGCCTTTCAGATCCTGTTGAGCTGGGTATTTTTGTCAAACCAGCTCGGGCAGGGAGGAGGACAGGGCAATGGGAGGTCTTGCAGAAGGTGGAGGGGCAGCCTCAGATGCAGCCTATGGGTCCTCCTCTGACCCTCTCCTGCACACCCAGCAGACCACAAGCCTTAAAAAAGAATGAGATGAGTAGTAATAAGGCATTGTCAAGGAAGGGAACAGAGACAGGGGGACTATAACAAGACCAGCTTGCAGCCTTTATAATCTTCTTCCTGAGTATGGCATTCCTCCAGTGTTGGGGTCTTTCTGGTGTCATTTTGCTGGGGCGGAAATCTCCCCTCGGAGGAGGGAGAGGAACAAAGATCTTAAGGCAAACACCCCAAAACAGTCACAGACACTTTCTTTTTCTCACTTCCCAATGCAAATTAAAAAAAAAAAAAAAAAAAACGCTGGTGGAACAAAATGGAAAAAAAGTTAGAAATCTCCAGCCTTTTTTTTTTTTTTTCTTCTTCTTTCTAATTTCAATGACTGTTCACCAGGTGAGAAATGTATATGAATGTTCTTCCTGAAATATCTCTGGAGATATTCAAGGCCCGTCTGGATGCCTACCTGGGCAGCCTGCTCTAAGGAACCTGCTTTGGCAGGGGGTTTGGGCCTGGTGATCTCTCGAGGTCCCTTCCAACCCCTACAATTCTGTGATTCTGTGAAACATAGTCTGGACATTTTCAGCCAAATCTGTGGCAGGCTGAAGTGCCCCAGGCTCCCTTCCCCTGCACATCCCCAGCCTGAGGAAGAGGAGCAGGGCAGAAAGCTGGGAACAACATGCATGAAAAATAAAAGAAGGGAAGATTCCTTTACCAAGGACCACATTAGGAGACTGTAGGTGAGCTCCATCAGAAGCAAGGAGGATGTAGATTTAGTCCCACAATTATCTAAAATCCACTGAAATCAATGAAGAGAGCCCCCAGGACTCCAGGTAACATCTGGACCCTGCAGCAGAAGCGCACGCTCCTGCATACATGTAAATCCTCATCACCTGCAGGATTTGATCCAGTATTTATTTGGTCTCCTCTTTCTTCCTTTCCATTCAAGCTCACCACCCTGTGCAGCAGTATTACAGAGCACAGGTCCTCCATCACACTTAAATTTAGCTACCAGGCACATCGCACCGTCCGGTCGCTCCCGGGTTCCTTAAGGGCTCACAAAGGGGCAATGAACTGGAAGCGTGGACCAATCTGTAGGTGTAATGGATGGCATCAGCAAATTCAGAGCCACATTTGGGACTGAAATACTGTAAGAGGCCATTTTAAGGAAGAAACGGCGTTGAGTCAAATGCTTTATGGTGGTAACGAGCAGAGCCCCGCGAAATAGCAAATACATCTGTATGTACAAATACCTGTGGGTTGCTTAGATTTTCCCCACAGTGGCTCGGAGAGACAACGTTATGGTTTTGCGACGTGACATCACAGGGTGATAAAAATAAAAGGAAAAGCAGAAAAAAATCCGGTGATGAACTGCAAAATAAACTGGCTTTCCAGCAACCCAATAAAGGGAGAAGAATATCCTCCATTTCCAGGGGGAAGATGGAGAGTGGCAAAGATGCGCTTTACAACCCATTCCGCTGGTAGAGACCAGGGGTCTGCTGATGATAATTTTACGCATTCCCTTCTCTTCCCTCAAAAGAAAATCGAGCAAACCGCTATGATTTAAGAAATGATAGTTCGACAGTCTTTCACTGCAGGCAACCTTCATCAAACATTAGCCTCTTGGCTGCACTGCCGAGCAGCCAGTTTTCAGTCTGATTTAGAAGATCCTTATTTCATCCCTTGCTGTTTATGATCAGAATATTTCATCTATTTTCACAAAAGCCTTCTGCCAAACTCCCTGTTCGAGTGGAAATAGCAGGAGCCTCCCCGTAATATTTGGGAAATATGCACGAAAGTTCAGAAGAACTTTGCTAGTGGCATCATGTTTTTAAAAGAGATTAGAATCAATTTTGCTAAAACCACATTTCAAAAAAATAAGAGAGGAAAAGCTTCAGCTGCTTCTTTAATCTGGCTTTGTTTGCTCTGTACTAATTTGCAAAGTGTTTCTGTCTGAATTCATGCTAAGGACAAGCAGTTAATAATTTTGTGTATATGGCATGTTTGGGCTATAGAGTTCAAGGACCTGAGGAAACGGAGGAACATCAAAGTGCTCCAGCCAGCCAAAGACAACATGACCCACTGGTGCAAACGGGAATAAAAGGCAGGTTTTCTACTTTGCCAAGACTCCTGTGAGCTATTGGCAGCATCTCCACTGGTGTTTACAGCCAAAGGAGAGCGCTATGTATTCACAAGGTGACCAAGTATCTCAGAAGTACCCGTGGCTTTGCAATAGAATAAAAAGAGAGCAAGGAAACACCGGAAACCTCCAAGGTTTTACCTACCCCCTGGATACAAACCTTCCCAGGCCAGCTGCCAAGCCCTGCTTGTATTTACAGCCCAGCTGTGCACCTGCAGCCCTTACGCACAGCACAGGATTGCTGGGCAGGATGGCGTGTCCCTCTTAGAGCATAACACAGAGGTGGGACCGTTCGGCCAAGCTGTGGGTAACCCAGCTTCTGCTCTGCCTCAGTCCATATTTAAGTGCCTGGGTGGCTTTTCTAAACACCTGTTTGTAGCTGGAGCTAATCTCATTTTGCCTGACTTCTCCTGGCAAAGAATGACTGAAGAAGATGAAACACAGAAAGCCAGGAGGTAGCAAGAATCCAGAATCACCCTCGAGATGGACGACCAGCTTATGGTCCTCACTGTAAAGACAACAGTACAGGAAAGAGAAATGTTTGTTGAAGCAGAGACCGACTTCTTCCCCCCAGGGAGCTCCTTCAGTGCAGGGCTGCAGACTGCAGACTGATCCACGTTCTTGCTCCACCAGGTGATGTGGTGTCACCAAATGCCATGGGACAACCTCAGGGAGAGGTGCTGAGACCCCAGACACAGGAAACAGCACTGAGTCTAAACACAAAACCCTCTGGAACAAGAACTGAACAGAAGTCTCTCTCTTTCCAGAGGGGTGCCCAAACCTCTGCAGGGTGGAGATGGAGACCCTCTGCTCCTCCAGCCCTGCTTGGTGCAGAGTGAAACAGCACGAGCTGGGCAGACAAGCCCCACATCATCACCCAACCTCAACTCACAACCACTACCACTAATAATGGGGTACTTAAGAGACAGACTTTGGGTGTTGGAAAGCTTAGGCAGCAAAAAAAAAAAGATGGGCTTGTGAAGAACACAGCCACCTGCAGAGAGAGAAGCAAACAAGTGGGAAAAGAGGAGGATCTCCACTTTGCATCCAGTTGCCTGCAGGGCAATTGTGCCCTTCGGTGAGCATAGCCCGCGGTATTTTAAGCACCTGCAGAAAACGATGCCTCCACCTCAGTGATTCGTTTAATCAGGCCCGAGCACTGCCAGCCCTTGTCCTAAGGGCATGACTGAGGGTGCTGCTGGGGCCTCCATTATCCCTCCCTGCTCAGCTCACACTGTTCTGTTTAAAAGATTAATGAGACATATATTCTCAATCAAGAAGCTATTTCAGAAGCTCTTACTTCCAACCAGTTGTACAGTTCAGTTACTAGCATCATCTGCCCCTATTTTGGTTGGGAGTTTTAGCAAAATGATTTATGGATATTTATTTCCCCAAGTAGCATTTGAACGCTGATGGACTGAATATCGATAGCGCTAAAGCCATATAATCAATGCACGTCTAATGGCGTGTGGAGTGTGTACAACAGTAACCTGGGGAGGGAAGGTGAGGATACCTGGGCTCCTTCCTTGAGCGACGTGTGTGTCTTTGCTGTTGAAGAGCATGTGCATGTTTCCAAGGCACGAAGAGGTGAACAACAGAATCACAGAATCACAGAATTGAAGGGATTGGAAGGGACCTCAAGAGATCATCGGGTCCAACCCCCCTGCCAAAGCAGGTTCCTTAGAGCAGGCTGCCCAGGTAGGCATCCAGACGGGCCTTGAATATCTCCAGAGAAGGAGACTCCACAACCTCCCTGGGCAGCCTGTCCCAGTGCTCCGTCACCTTCACCGTGAAGAAGTTCTTCCACATGTTGGTGCGGAACTTCCTGGGCTCCATCTTGTGGCCATTGCCCCTTGTCCTGTCCCCACAGACCACTGAAAAGAGGTTGGCCAAATCCCTCTATCTCCCACACTTCAGGTATTTGTAAACATTGATAGGATCCCCTCTCAGTCTTCTTTTCTCCAGGCTGAACAGACCCAGGTCTCGCAGCCTTTCCTCATAGGGAAGATGCTCCAGGCCCCGTATCATCTTTGTGGCCCTCCGCTGGACTCTTTCCAGGAGATCCCTGTCTTTTCTGTACCGGGGAGCCCAGAACTGGACACAGTACTCCAGGTGAGGCCTGACCAGGGCAGAGTAGGGGGGGATCACCTCTCTTGACCTGCTGGCCACGCTCCTTTTAATGAACACAACATCTGAGCCTCCCGCTACCTACAGCTGCAGATAAGGGAAGATCCACAGATGGTGGATCTCTGGCTGAGCAAACCTGTCTGGATTGAAGAGGACTTTTCCCACTTGAAAAGGTATTTACGTTGTTTCAAGAACTCACAATTTGTCTCTTGTCCATCCTAGTGCTTAGTCCCCCACATTATATCTGGCTCCAGCACAAATCTTCCTGCCCCCAAGCAGCTCAGCATCAAGCCGTGGCACCAAGTTGTGCATGGGGACACCAACGGGGCAGCATATTTTTCCCTGACTGTACAAGGAAGCCAAAACAGCTGGCTCAAATGTAAACACTTCCACTCCAGACACCAGAATTTGGGTTACATGAATTGCAGCCAGAAGAAGGGAAGGCACACACCATGCCCTGCTCTGTCACAGGCCTGGGATGCTCAAAATGAAAGTTTTGGGCAGCAGTTTCTATGGGGGAGGAACCAAAGCACCAAGTAATGGTCCCAATCAGAAAGGCAACACAATGACAGGCTGTCTGTAGAAAAGACAAGCTATGGGTAAAGCATTTACCTGACTCCAGAAACCTCACAGCTGCTTTTTGGCCAGTATCACCTTGTTCCTTGTTCTGGGAACAGTCAATATCCTCATAACACAGCTCTGTTTTTCAACAGCAAATTAGCTCACATTGCAATTTGTATTACAGCACTTAGAAAAAAACACATTCAGCTCCACTTTAACTGTTTTAACAGCACTCAGTAAGTCTCCCAGGAGCTCCCAGAAGCACCGTGTGTGCTGGCTGTTCTTCTAAGAGGCCCATCCATCTCAGTCCCTCTGCTCGTTCCTTTACTGCTCAGCAACGTTCTCATTTTTTTCCTTTACTTTTAGGGCTATTTCAGCAGGTTTCATAACCCTATTCCTCTTACTCAGAATAGCTTGCAAGTGCACTCTGATTCTTCCACAAATCTTCCTCGGGAGTTTGTATCTCCCTAATCCTCTGCAGTCATCTGAGCCGCTGCAGTACCAACTTGTACTTGAACCCCTAGGTTCCTCTCACCTGATTTTGGGGTCCAAAGTGCCAATCTGCCTTTACAGATGTCCTCCACCAGGCTTTCTGCATGCTTTTGGACAGAGAGGAGCGCTCCGAAGATGCAATACATCGAGGTACCTAAGAAACCGCAGAGGAATCTTTTCTCTTATGGCCTCTGTTGCTCTGCTGGCTGCCACTGAAGCCCGAAGTGGCAACTTGAGATGCCGACATCTCCACCTACATTTCTAAAGTTAGACAAAGGGACACCCAGATAGGCTTCAGAGTATTAGCTGCTTACGTTGGTACAGCAGGTGAGAACAACTTTCGTGGTAGTTTCATCCAAAGTAGCCAGCCGGGTCTTAAACTTTGCCCTAATCAACATTGCTGCTGGTGACAAATTCGATTTTTCCAGAGTTACAGCTTTGGTGTCCACCAGAGCTGGGCATAGTTTCATGTCAGGCTCCTTAGCTCCTTCAGCTGACTTCTCAGCTCATCTTTTCTCTGCCTGCACCACATGACAGTGGGGATATGTGGGACTGCACGTGATGCTCCCAAATCCATGAGATTTCATACATTTTGATATCCATTTTGCATTTTTTGGCCTGAAAGATCACTTCAGGCTCTTCTTTAGGATCTTCTAAGTACATCCACTTAGCCTTCTTGTATTTTTCTGAGACATTTCAATCACACAAAGATATTGCAATCACACAAAGCTTAGGCTGGAACTGCAAGATGGGCTAGGTGTGTAATTCCTTGACCAGTGCACAATCACAAACTTCATGGCCTTCAGCGATGTCTCATCCCTTGCTGCAGCCTGTGTAAATTTATTCCACATTGTTTTCGAAACTGGATAATTCTTTTTGATCAAATATGCATGTATTGCATGTATCAGTTTCACGTACAGCCTCATCTAATGCTCTCAAGAGCATATCTACTGTCAATAGCTCTTTTCTTGGTTGATTCCCTATTTCAAATCCTACAGCTGAAACTGGAAAAGCAATATCTGTATTACGGGATAGATATCAGTCAGTCCTTTTGGTGCTATGGATATACGGTATTTAGATTGGGGGTTTTGCTACAGCCTGTCACATGTGAATTAATATGTAAAATTTCTTGCCTGAAGCCCCAATGCCAGACCCTATTTCTTGCACGGTGGCATTCCCATCCAGTAAGTCCAAATAAATAAGAGGTTTTCACTAAATTCCAATATTCACATAAAAAAAATGCCTTATCAAGGCAGACCTAAGGTCTAGCTGGACAATCTTCTTTTTGTCTCCGAGCTTTTTGGGCCAGAGCTTTGTAGCAAGCACTCAGGAAATTCACCTCCTTGATGTGGAAAGAAACAAAGCCTCGTGCACATTTGGAACCTGGCTCCTTCTCATTGCATTTTAAATGGGGAATTTCCATTATTCCGATGTAACAATTCTTGTACTGAAAACCACAATTAGATATTCCCTATTTAGCTTCTCCTTGTCGCTCATGACTTTACAGACTCCCGTCTCCTTCTTAGTTATTCAGTCGTTCATACAGAAACCATGCCACGTCTTTCATTATCCTTGTTGCTCTTCACCTTTTCCACTTCTGTTAAATCTCTTTTGGGACGAAGGAAGCACAACAGCACATGGTATTTCTGAGGGTTTCGTTCAACGGCACGATGATATCTCCTGGTTTGATCTGTATTGTTTTGCTAACAATTCCTAAGATTCAATATGCTCTTTTTGGAAAGCTCTTGTGCATTGAGGTGATGCTTTTTCGGGGACTTTTTATTGCCATCTCAGCCCTGAGAGGTGACAGTCAGCTCAGAGCCTATCAGTGCATGTGCACAATTAGGGCTGCTTTTTCTGAGTACATCATGTTACAATTTTCTGCTTCACATTTCTGCAACAGCACTGCTCCATGCAAGCCCGAGAGACCTCCTCGAGACGTGTACAAGACACAGAGCAAGAGGGGCCACAAAAGCTCTGCTCTCCAGCCAGCGGGCGGACTTCAGAAGGAGGCTGTGCTGGAGAGCTTTCAGTAGGAAATACCTTTTCTGGGAACACTGGTGTTCAGCTGGATCTGCCATCACTGGGCTAGCGCTCCTGAGCAGTCCCTTGGTTTTACTTTGAAAAACTTTTACTCCTGCAGCATGAAATTAAACTCTTAAAGGTAAGTCCTCTGCAGCTGCAGAAGGAGATCTACCCATGGAAGTGTCTCCTGCTGTTTGTGTCTTGTGAAGCAAGTGTCTGCAGAAATGGGAACCAAGCCCTTTCTATCCTCCCACCCCCTCATCACTGCTCTTCATACTTTAGTCCCTTCTGTAATGCCTCTTTTTCTCTTTGCTGTAACCTATGCTTAATTGCTGATGTTTTCCATCACCCAGCGGCAAATATCTGTTCTTTTTTTTTTTCAACCCATCATTGCAGTAGGAAAATTGAGCAAAAAAATAAATAAATAAATTCCAAACATCCATTCATTTATTTTTGAAACAGTCCCCCTGGAATTTCAAATAAATAAACCTGCAACAATACTTACCTTATTGAAACTGATCCCTATTAATTTCTTGTAGTATAAACACTATGCTACTTATCATTATATATCACATAAAAATTTTGATTGAACTATTTGATTCAATTTTTTACTTCCTAATAATGCTAACTACACCTGTACAAATACAATAGTGCTGCATACTAAATTGCATGTCTATATGTTTTCTCATTGTAAATGCTGCTGAAATAGGTAAGGAAATTACAAACTTGAAAATAAAAAGCATCAATATTGCTGACTTCCAAAATACAAAAAAAGGTTACATCCTCTAATGTTGTCATGCAAATGGAGAAGAAAGTTATCATCATTCAGGAGGAAAGCTTGGGAAAAAATGACACCATAGATGTTCAGTATAATGTAATTAACAAAGCACTGAAGAATCAGTAGAGAAGTCTAAAACCTGTGGAATCTTTATTATTAATATTGTACATTTTGATATCCACTGACATCATTGGAAATATTTATTAGTAAAAGGTAGAAGTGCGGTAGCAGTAATATCATAATAGTTACTCTAAAAAATTTCAGGTTTCATTCTGAAGGTTATATTTCACATAAAGTGTTTTGTCTCTATTTCCCTAAATTTTCAAGTTTTCTGCATTAGACTCCAGAAGAAAAGGAGTGCAAGAGGAGAAACTACAGAAGTCTGACTTTTTCCAGGCTTTTCCATCTCTCCTGACAATGCAGTACAATGCTGGGAGATCCATCCATTCTCCTTGGCTAATTCAGTCCTGGACAACCTCACTCATAGAGGACTTGTTGCTTTTATGACAGGAACACCCGTGCAGCTTTGGACATGCTGAGTTTGTCTTGGTTTTAGCCCTAGATAGACTATCTGTGCTATGGTGCACCCATCGGGCATATCTGTCTAGGCAATGTCAGCCATAAGGAGTATGATTTCACTTATGCAACTTTAACCACCCAAAAATCAGACAGATGGTCATAATTAGCTGCTTGGACATCTCCCATAATGAGCAGAGAAGCATTAGAGGGAGGGATTTGTCCAGTCTTAAATACCGAGAAAGCTCTCTTCTGCCAATGTAGACCATGAGCATCATGGTGAGCCAGTTGAAGACATTTCATATAGCTTCTACCAGAGCAGCAGAGATATCCTTTGAGCACAGAAGCAAACCCAGAAGAGACAAAGTGTGCAGCATTTCAAGACAAGGGAGGAAATGCTATGCAATAACGTCATCTGTGGTCTCACATGGGTTTCACAATGCCCAGAGGTGGTCTACTGAAGACAGAAGCATGCATGGTGAGGAGGTCTAAGGTTGTCTTCATAAAAACTGCCCCATCACTGACAGAGAAAAAGGACTTGCTGACCCAGGATGGTGCCCACCAGCTGAAGCTCTCCCTAATGCTGTGCTACTCGTGTCTCTGTGCAGCTCCCTTAGTGCAAGGAAAATATATTCAAAGCAGTTTCACTTGTACAGCGCAGTTAATTTATCATCTCGAGCCAGCTACGCAAGGTTTCATGGCACAGCCAGTGAATTCAAACTCATTTGAAGTAATTCTTCAGAATAATTTACCAAGTCAACCATTTTTGACTGGATATCCTTTAGACCTCCGCTATTTTTTTATTAACACCTACAAAATTTCTGAATTTTTGGGTAGACCTGTGTGGTGCCAGGAGTTGGACTCGATGATCCTTATGGGTCCCTTCCAACTCGGGATATTCTATGATTCTATGAAAATTAAATATATAATTAATTACAGATAAAACCATGACTCATTGCAAATGCTTATTGGAAATCAAATTTAAATGTCATACATTTTAATATGTTTTTTAAAAAAGGACTAGAAAAGCTTTAAATGATACTTATGCTTTCTTAAAGCTCATTAAATAAGCATTCCCTCAGCTCTCCAAGGTGTAACGTCATTACTTGATCTTCTCCTACCAAGATTAAGTCTCTTTCAGGAAAATATGCTTTAGTCAACACCAAGTTTGGGGTTTAAAATGGAATAACTGGGTGGAATTCACTACTCTGTTATACATCCAGCCACATCTAAGGGTCCTTCTGGCCTTGAAATCTACAAATGCATAACTTCCCCTTCTCTTTCCCCTCCCTTCTTCAAATCGGTAGTTAAAAGATGGCAATCCACATGACCTAAATCTTGTACATTAATTACTTGTCTTATGTTTACATAGGAACCAAGTAGTTCAATGCCGAATGTGCAGCACTGGAAGTATTTCCAGATGTGTTCAGTGATCCCGCTCTGTTTTTACAGCCTGCAGTTATCATGAGTTTTCTTTTGGCGGCTACATTAGACATGAAAGTTAACAATTTTACTTCAAGTTTTGTTTTTTTGAATAAGAAATATTCCTGGATGTCAGAGCTTGTGTGACCGGTACCTTGATAATGAAGGCTCTGATCCAGCAAAGCACTTCAAGCTGATCTTAGCTTTCAGTATCTGAATCCCTCCCTATTGACCGAAATTTCTAAAAAACCATCAAACAGAGCAGAGAATTCCGCAGATAATGTGAACCACATTTCCAGTAAACTCTGGTAAAGAAAAAGTTCTAATTTTCCTTTTAAAATGTACCGTTTTCCCCTTTTTTCCCTAGCAGACCATATATTAAGATTATTTATTGTGCTTGTGCTTCACACCATGAAGTGAATATTGAGGACTGTTGATTTCCAAACTCGCTTTGCAGATGAAACAGCTATGATGGCATTTTCAGCACGTGAGCAAAATGTTCTTAGCACCAGAAAAAGTGCAAAGTGAAAATCCAATCTCCACCCTGGCAACGCCTGAGTGCTCCTGCCCACCCCAGCAGGAAAATTACCAATTGAGCAAGCGGCAAAGATGATAGAAGAGGTCTCTCATGCAGAGAGATGTGTTGTAAGCAAGGGAGCCTGGCCATAAAATCGTTAGGATGAATAAATTTGTGCATAACGCAAAAAAAAAAAAAAAAAAAAAAAAAAAACTACAAACTCCAGAAAGCTTGGCAGCAGCTAACAACTTAACAAACCTTTTCCTATCCCTGATTGGTTTTGATAGGCCCTAATTAAAGCCCTGTCTGGCGACTTTCTGTGAAATCAGAAGAGCTTAAGAGAGCCATCGCTCATGTTTTCAGGCTTCCGAGCCATTCTCCCCCATGCACACCTACCTCCACCCACTCGTGAGATTAAATATAACAGTCCAGACAAGACGAAATGCAGTGCTCCTACAGTTTTATTTGATTTATTAAAAGGAGAGCAGTAACCAAGCGGGAAGAAAATAGGTCAAACATTCTAGATTCTTATGGAAAGCTAAAAGCGCTGCTCCTGATTTTCGATATTCCTTTCAAAATTGGTGCCGTGTGTTTGTTTTCAAGACATTAAGATGCAGAAGGGGGCTGGATCCAAGGGAGGAGCACTTAAGGATGCTGATGAGCAGAGGAGAAAGCAAAAAGATGATTTTTTACTGCAAACTGAATGTCCCAGAGGCCAGACACACAGCAAAGGCATGACATGAACATGTCAAGGCATTTCTGACTTTTTCTCCTGGGCGTCAGATGGCACATAGGGAAGTGCTGAAGAAGAAAAGGCTATTTCCTCCTCCCCTACCTCTCTGGTTTCACCAAGAAACCACTCAGCCCCACCTCTCTGATTTGTCACCGCGCCCCTGAATTCCATTTTTCTCCATAAAAACCTCCGGTTGTCTCATAAAGCTCTTTTAGCTCTTGGCTTCCATGGCCTTATTGGCTCTATTACTCCACTTATAACCATGTGCTGGTCCTCTAAGGAGTACGTCCTCTTTCTTCCAGGTGTAGACCTTGCTGTAATGAGTCCCGGGATGTCCTGTAGGTAATATTGTCCTCTAATTGATAACCGCTGGAAAATAGCTGGGGACCATGAACAGCTACCGAGTGTGTACTTTGCGATTAGCGTTAGCAGAGTGCCTCTGTTTGACTATTTGTTCAGTTCAGCTTTCATGCCTGGGAGAAAAGAGCAATGACATCTGGTGGTTAGACGGTGGAGCCATGCTAGAAAGAAATTTCAGATGGAAATACAGAGCGATTTCCTAGGGCTTTCCTGGGAAATGACCTACCTACGAATACAGTAGGTTCTCTGCAACTTGGAGTTGATTTGGAGTATGCTGGTGATGCTGGGAAGGTCACCGAAGGGAAATGCAAGAATGAAATCTTGCAAGTATGATCATAAGTCCCTTCATAGAACCTTTGTTTGGATTAGAGCTGCTCCTCCTGGCTCTGGGTCCCGGGGGCAGATGCTCAGGCACAGCTCTGACATCTCAGCCTTTCCTCCAGGCGTAGCACTCTGCTCTCCAACCCCTCTGAGCCTAATCTGCTCCTAGTTTCACTCCTGAGAGAATACAATTAAAAATAAGCAATATATAATATAAATTTAAAAAGTAAAAAATCACAAATGAAAATTTTTACCATATTTCTTCACTTTTGGAAATTGTTACAGGTCTATCATCTTCACAAAATAACTGAAGGCTTAAGATTTGGGCCAGACTTTCATGGCATTTCAGAGGTCAGCCCGCATCTGTGTATTCAGATGAGTCTTCTTGGATGTATTAAAGGATAAACTTCTTTTCAGAGCCCTACATCCTCTGCAACCTACTCATGGTAGGTCAACCTACATCCCTTCATCCCATGTAGGCTAGGCATGTCCTCAAATTCATGGCAGCGATTTTCACATTGGGCAAGGTAAGAAAAATAACGTTAGGCCAAATTAGCTCTTTCTGGTGTAAATACAAGCAAAACCCTGTGATGGGAGACAACATAGTATTGCATATCATGTCACCAAAAGTACAAATCTGAACTTCCTTTGAGGCATGCAGACTAAACTGATTTCTCAAAATAGTGAGGTTTTCCTCCACATGCAAACAATTTCAATTCAAGAGAGAGCTATTTCACCAAGTCTGTTCTTATTGTCTGTTAAACTGGACTCACAGCTGTGTGGACATGCATCGCCTATAAATTTGATTTTCTTCCATCCATGTACATCCCTACAAAGAGATGCCACTCGGTATTGTGCTCATTCATGAGGTCGTTATGGAAATATTATCTTCTCTTCCTTGGGAACAACACAAAGTAAAACTTTTTTCCTTCAAAATTTGGTGCACGAACATAAAGCAAATGATGACTCAGGCTGGCTAAGCCTATAGAATTTTGCCTAAAATCAACAGAAAACACAAATTGCATATTTTACTCCAAAGCTGAGTTTGTAGATGGAAATTACAAAACCGTGTGTAAGTCAACACAGAAAATGGTGTTTGTAATTTGATGCACATCCATGCAGGTTTGTCACATGAATTTCTTTCTAAGAGATGTGCTATAAACCCAAGGAAAAATTGTAAACTTGACACAGACATTAATGGCTGATGATCTTTGCTCTTTTTTTATGCAGAAGGTGGGACTATATAAACATAGTGGTGTCTTTAAAATCTCTATATAAAGAGCTCCCCTTATGATTAAAGCATCACACACCTCCAGGAGGAAAGGTAGTTATTGTCTTCCCTTTACAGAGTGGGAAATTAGGCACAGCTTTGCACCAGTCATAATTATCTTCTCCACCTATGGGTTCGTAATGGCTCGCTGCGTGGAGAAACTCCGCTGTGCGAGCAATTCGCCAAAATGACCGTGACTCATTTTTTAACCTAACCCCATGACAAAATAGCCCTGAACAGGGCAGTCGCAGATGTGCCCTTTCAGACGTCAGCAGGAAGGCTCCAGAGATGGGAATGGAAGGACAGACAGAGCCCCGGGGTGTTCCCAGGGGCTGGGGGCAAGGAGGTAAGTGGTTCTGCTTTGGGTTTTCTGCCACGTTTGGGATTTAGGAGGTGGAGGAGGCAGGAAGACCCCAAGATGGTTGGGGAGCTCCTGGACCACAACGTTTGCAGGCCTTCAGCCCGAGGCCTGCCAAGAGGAGTGGTTTTAGCATGGGGAGCTGCCTCTCGTCACCGGAGGGAACTGCAGAGGGATTTTGTGCTTCACGCAGCTACTTCTAAAGAGGGGAACGCGAGCTATATAATTTGAATTTTGTATGCCAGGCCTCTGCAGAGACTTTGGATTCTCATCAGAAATGCCTCATAGAAAGAAAGCCTGCAGGGAAGGGCTATTTTGTTTGCTTTTGAATTCTAATAGCAGACTATTTTGTACTGTTACCAAGCGCCTGGAAAGCATCTGGATCCTCTAGAGAAAAAGATCCCTGGGAGATGCATTGCAATTGCTGCCTCTGTAATGCTCTCTGTGGGGATGGCGGTCCATAAATGTCAACGTGTTCTGGTCTAGGAATGAGCAAAAGTTACTGTAGCTGTGTTTGACTTTACCTACAGTAAATTACATTGGTGATTTTAATCCGTTTGTTGTGGGACCGACATCCATAACATTGTTTTCTCATGGCAAAAAGAAGAGTAGGGTTGGTACGGGACAAGAGATCTTGGAAATATCTGGAGTAGAGGCTTGAGTTTCTGAGTTAGGTTTAGGATGGAGAGGACTTGGGTAGGAAGAACAGAAATCTAGGGAGGTACAGTATAAAGTGCTCTGGGCAGGAGGGATTTCTGACCTGGAAATTTCCAAATGGGGGCAAGAACATGTTCCCAGTGAACCCTGCTCCTGCCTCCTTTTGCTATGGGCCCCAGAATAGATCATTCTTTACTTCCTGGACTGCATCTTCTCCATCGAGGCCATCACAGTGCCATCTCCTCCATGGCCCATGGTGGCTTCTACCCAACCTCCAGGCAGTCTGTCCATACGTGTCATCCATCAGACCCAAATGCACAACCAAGGACTCCTGTCTCCGTGTGTGCCAACAAGTGACAGCTCTCCTGCTGGAACCTGGTCCCAAGGAGCGAGGTGGGCTCCTGAAGTGCCATTCCCCTTCCCTACCAACACCCACAAAGCAGCAAAAGGCAGAAAAATAAATACTAAATAGTAGCAGTAGCACTGCGGTCACATTCTGCCCTGCATGACTGACTCCTAGGAACCCAGGCAAGCCTGGCAAAGGGTGAACCTGAGTCTTTAACACTTGCAAAGCTTTTCTGTCTCCAAGGAACATCCTTATCTAATTTATCCTTATCTCCCCAATGGAAGATGGTAAAAACATTATGGACCAGGAAGTGGGGGCACAAAAAAATAAGTATAATGCTTGAAGCCACCTGAAAAATTGTGGTCTGCCTCTGGGACGCTTGACTCCAGGCCAGTCCCTAATCCAACCTTGCAGCTGCAAGGCCGTTTGCCTGGTGGTGGAGGAAAAACCACACTGCTTCTGGGCTTATGTGAGTTCTGCTACTAGCTATAGGGCCACAACCTCCAGGGTTGCCTAAGCACCTTTTGCCAAAACTGAATTGTAATGTGGCTTATGCAGTTTTGCTTGATTTACTTTGTTCCTTTGATGTGCAAGGATTTAGTGACATGCTTAGCAATACAGTAGCATGAGAGACATTGCATAAAATCAAATCACTGCTGGGGCAGATGCTTCCAGATTTAAAAGCTCGATTGGTACCACAGACACGTAGCAGCCTAACTGCAGGCTGTTTTGCCTGAGACTCAGGTTGTAAGGGCTTCTCAGGACCTATTTTAGTCCCCAAACTGCAGTAACAAGGCTTAGGAGTCATCCTTTGAACTTCAAGGTGACTGTTTAGATCAGCAGTAGCTGATCTGTGACATTCAGGCTGTGTCGGTGTCTCTAAAGGTCTGCTTTCAGCCCTCATTCATCAGCCAGTGTCACCCTTCTCCCCTCCCTTCACTGCTCTGCCAGCTGTGGACATGGCCAGGGTGACCTAGATGCTTGTCACCACCAGGCTGGATTTTACCTTCATTCACAGTTTCTAAAATAGGATGTGAAGCAGATGGACAGATCCTAGCTGGTTCTCATAATTCATGGTCTGGGACATGTCCAGGGACATTGCAGGTCCTCTGCTGGTGATGGGTCAGCTCCCAGACACAACTTCTCCCTATGATCCATCAGCCACCACCTGAGCCACATCTCCTAGGTACAGGGCAGCTCCCAGATTTCAGGATGAAGATTTTGGCATCAGGGAAAAAAGCATAATCAGTGACTTCAGTAGGGATGAGATACCTGTGTGGGTGTTCATGAATATTCCACCTAACTATAGCTTGCTCAATCCGCCAGTCCCATCCGATTCTACCCTAACCTCTCCGTGGGATTCAAAGGGACACACCATGGGCTGCTCAGGGCACACAGCAAAAGGTCTCTGAGCTCTTCCTTCCCAGGGATGGGATTCATCTCACGGGAGTGTCAGGATTTAGTTGAAGTTACACCTCTGTCACTTCACAGGCAGCTGAGACACAAGCTTGGCTTGACTCCCTCTGATTCCTATTTCAGATATTGACCTTGGGATGGACAAAGCCATTCTGGAGAGTCACCTACCCGACTGTTTTGTCATATATGGTTCCTATGCTGCCAGCTTAGCTTGACTGCCTAATATTTAGATGGCAACAATGAACGGAGAGGCATCACTCCCTAGAAACCTCCATCTCCACCAGCGGGGACAGCTAAAGTGTGGCACCAAGAAGCAACGTCATCTTTTCTCCTTCACCCAGCTGTGGGCCCGAGATGGAGTGATCCAAAATGAAAATGCTGGCTGTTTTAGTTTTCCTTCCCAACACACTACAGCTGCTCTTTGGGCCTGCGACCCTGCACAATCCAAGTCGATAGGAGCACAAGGTTGAGGACTGACAGCCTGCACGGGACTGACAGGAAGCGCTGCCGGTGTCTGTAGGTTATCACTGCCTTTGAGAGCAAAAAATATACTGCAGGGAAAACAAAGGCAGCAAGCACAATCTCTGTACGAGAAAGAATGTGGAAGCTTCTTCTAGTCACTGACAAGGGGCTTGAAATACGCTTTCCAGTTCTGCAATATCTGAAAGATTCAAACAGTCTCTGTATCTCCTCTGCTCTGGTTTTGACAAGGACAAAATCCTGGACCCTGTCCAAGAGCTGCAGGCACTAAGATTGCTATTGAGGATTTAGGTTGGAGAATTTTGTAATGAAAATCCTCCTTGTGAAATATGGCCCCAGAATCTCCTATGAAACTATGAATAAATCACACCCAATGTTTCCTAAAGTGTCCTGGCCTCTCCTAAGAGCATAGATCATGTCCTCCCCGCAGAATACCTTTGTACAGATCGGAGACTCGATCCAGTTAATCATCAGACAAGGTCCATGTGCTCCCACAGAGCTCTTTGCGAGACCGCAGCCTGATTCGGCCCCCCTTTATAGCATCCCAGGTACAGAAATCAACCGTTTGACTCATGTTCCAGAAACCCTCGCCTTTTCTTCCTTGTTACCTGTACCTGGCAAAGGCATTCCTGATAACAGAATTATTTATAATTAAATAATCCCTTTTTTAAAATCCCCTGCTCTGCCCCTTATTTATTATCTGGCCTATCAAGAAGAATTACTGTACGCACAAAAATCCATCCATCCACCCTGTCTAAAGTGTTCGTGCCCAATTTTAGGTATCAATTCCCAATTATCACAGAAATCCTCCCAACCCAGGAGCCACCTGTCCCTTGGGAGCTTGGCTGGTATCCCATTGCAGTTTCTGCAGGAGATGGACCAGGCAGGAGGGTGTTCCAGCTTCCAGCTCTGGTTGCCCATACCTGTGAGCGCTCCCATTGAATTAAATGAGAGGGACAGTGTCTATCTTTGGAGGGCACAAGCCTAGTCTAGAGCAAACACATTGAGTAAATATAAGAGAAATTCTTAAAAATATGACGTGGAGAGTGGAAGTGATGAGGCAGGCAAACCAGATTCATGTAGTGCCGCAAAAAAGTGGTGGTTTTTTTTACTTACTTCATATATTTGTATTTAATTTTCCAGACAAACAAAGAAAGAAAGAGGTAGAAGTAATCGGGATGAGCCGGGCTGTCCCAGTTGGTAGAGAAGCAGAACCAGCCCCTGGTTCAGAGCAGTCCTCGCTGTGATGTTGTGAGACCTCTGCTGTCACCTAGTGACAAAAGGGAAGAAGTACCCGAAAAAAAAATTTAACAATCTTGCCAAAGAAATGCCAGATGAGACGTTTTTTAGTACATCCTCCCCTGCCGTGCAGGATCACTCCGGTTCTTCAAGCATTGCCTATGGCTGGTGTATCTCAGATGGGTGCCTCCCCCCTGGCCGTGGAGGCTTCTCCATCCAACATCGCCATCGCAGGCATCAGTGAGCGTGCACTTGGGCTATTTTAGCTGCCTGCTTCGGGATGGGATGTCTTGCTCCATAGGGGAACCTATTTGTACCCATCAGCTCTAAAGGCAGTGTGAACATCTCCGATGCAGACACCTGGAGAAGAGGCCAGAATTTCTCCAGACACCTTGTCATAGAATCACAGAATGGCTTGGGTTGGAAGGGACCTCAAAGCCCACCCAGTTCCAACCCCCTGCTATAGGCAGGGATACCACCCACTAGATCAGGTAGCCCAGGTCTTCATTCAGCCTGGTCCTGGACACCGCCAGGGATGGGGCATCCAAAACCTCACTGGGCAACCTGTTCCGGTGCCTCAGCACTCTCTGAGTGAAGAACTTCCTCATAAAAATTTAGATTAGAGAAGATAAACCTCCCCTCTCTTACTTTAAAACCACTGTTTTTGCCGCTGTTTTGTGGGGTGACACATCCCCCGTGGTGACACACTGGGTAAAACAAAAAGTGTTGTTGGCAGCAGCAAGAGGTTGAGGGTGGCAGAAACTATGCGGGCAGGAGGTGGAGGGAAATGAAGCACAAGGAAAACAAGAGCTGGTGGTGCGTGCACAGAACGAGCCATCAGGAGTTCGGAGTTCAAATCCCATGCGTGCCCTTGTCCTTTAGGACAAGCTGTTTCACCAGCATAGCCCAGTAGCACGACAAGATGCTGGTTTCCCATGGGAGATCTCCAAAGACGTGAAGGTTTGGTAGCATAAAACCCCACCGTGATGCTGGGCACAGTAGAAAATGCTGGGCAGATAATCCAATTTCAAAGAAAATTCGGGTTTGGTTTCAGCCCCACAGTTACTAGCCGGGTCCCCCTCCCTACTCTTTAAGTAGTATGAGTACAGAGTGGTTAGAAAGGGTTGGTTTTCCTCTTCTTAGCAGGGCTGAAGCAACCAAATCTGAATTTTGCCTTTGTTTGCCTGTCCCGCCCAGTGTTCTTGAGCCATGCTGCAGAAGGGGGTATGGAAACGTACCAGCACTGTCCTGTTCTGCTGGTAACAGGCCCTCGGTTCCCTCTGTATCTCTGTGAATCACTTCATTAGGTTCACAGACCTGCCAAAGGATATTTCAGAGACTTTCTTTTAAGGCTTGCAAATAAAATATTAAGTGCAATCAATCATTTCTTGTGACAGCTTCTTTGTCCATAAACAGTTTCTATCCATGAGAAACCGCTTCTTAATCCTCACGCCAAAGCATTTTCTTACCAGTGCCACATATTTGAGGCACGGCCATGCCTTGAATAAAGTAGGAGCATTTTGGATGCTCAACAAGTCCACACCTGGGAGCTTAACCTCCAGGGGTGTGAAGAGCACGAAGCTCCTCAAGACCAGCCAACGCTGGAGGCCAGGTTGGACACCATCAGTGATACAGCTTCGTGCTTCCAAGCAAATTCCTCCTGCTACCCTGAAAAGTAGCAGAAAATCAGCTTCCACCTCTGTATCTTCAGGATGAGTAGGATATATCTGAGCAGGATGGAGGGCTCTCATGTCCTGCCAGTAAAAGCAAGCTGAGGTTGAGGGCAGGGCCAGGGTCTAAGCTTGCTTTAGTTGGGCTTCTACGCTCCTCTACAGCAAGAAGCCACAGCATGTCTTGGCCAAGAAGGGTTTTCCTACAGACAAAGGGATGACAAACGCCGAAATCCCTCTGTGAGAGTCCACCGCACGCACATCACCTTGGAAGAGGCTGCAGCACAAAATAGTTGTGCTGCAATCCAAGCAAGACTGAAATTTGGGCGGCTCTTCTACAGGTTGCCCATGCAACCTGGGACATACCACAGTCTTTCAATGCCTTCCCTGCAAACCAGGGGGATTTTCCACCTCCTGTGGGTGGTTAAACCTGTGAACTTCCCTATGTGCTGGCACAGGAGTTGTATTTAGGCTACCACGGGGAACCTCTGTAACCAGAAAGGTTTGGTGTGGACACCCACCATGAGGTTTGGCAGCAGAGCCTGGTGCTGAGGGATGTGGTTTAGTGGGTGACATTGGTGGTAGGGGGACGGTTGGACCAGATGATCTTGGAGGGCTTTTCCAACCTTCATGATTCTATGAAAAGCAGTGGACGGGCTCTGCGTGTACCACCTTCCCTCTGAAACATGGTCTGCAAGGTCACGGGTGGTCCTGAACATTCTCTATCCCAACATCCTGCCGTGCTGAAGGCTCAGAGCAGCTATGTGCTGCCCATTTAATCTGAATTAACATCAACCTTTCCCAAAACTAACCCCATCTTTTGCAAACTTGGTTTCATTAGGTTTGGAGAGATCACCACCCAGGATGCTGGCTTTGCTCCACCAGCTCACCGGCATGCAAGCACCTTCCTCCTGGCATTTCTGTCAGGGATTTATGTCTTAATTGGCATCCCCCAAACCACTCCAGAATGAGGGCAGACGACGTGATAAATGCAAGAACCTGCCCTCCCTTCGGTGCTTTCCCATCGTGCTTCCCCTTGCAGGCAGCCTGAGCGGTTTTATCACTTTCTCCAAAGGAACGTGCAGCCGAGTCCCCAAACCTCACAGCAGCAGGGCGCTGGAGATAAGGCAGGGAAAATATTTCACTCGCAAGGCAACTGCGCTCATCTCGCGCTAACATCCCCATCCTCTGGAATCCAAGGCAATAATTACAGCAATTTGTAGATAATTATTTGTTAATTAAAAACAGGCTTGCTGGGTACAGTTACCAATTTCCTCTGCTGGCTGCATAGGGCTGCGCAAGGAGACACTGGGGGATTGATGATTTCGTAAAAGCATTCGCCTGTTCAGTTCGGAAAAAAGGCCCCAGTGGGTCGTCTCCCCCCTCTCCCCACATCCTGGCAGGTCTGATTCATTCTCCTAAGACATCCCGGAGAGATCCATGCCTGGCTTCCCCTTGGAGATTTCCAATCAAGGTGACTGCCACATCTCCCCATAGCAGCCTGCTTTCCCGGTTAATTTAATGACCCAGGCTCACACAGATGTGTTTCCATCCACGTTGGAATTAGTAGCTCCTAAAGGAGTTGTAACCCCAAGCTGAGGTCATGAGCATGCACGAAGCTCACTTCCATCCCGTATTTATACTAGTAGTAAAAAATGAACAGTGTGTAGATGGAGTCAAAGCTGGGAGGAAACTGAAACCACTGGCTTCAAAAGTGCTGGCGAGGGAATTCTTCTGCCCCAGGCTGGGCAGTCTGTGGGTTTTGGAAGCTGCCCGAGCATAGTTTCCATGCCAGCTGTGAGCAGAAGCAATGACGGGATTTCAGATGTCCTCCACTAAATTCTGCACATATATCTTGGGATGGTTCCTCTGGCCACGTGCCAGGATTTGGGATCTTGTGAGTGCCGTCTCTCTTCCTCATGTGGAGCACTCCTTCTCCTGAGCCCACCAACAACAAACTGCTCCAGGGTCCCCCACAGCTCCAGAGCCAGGAGGAATTATTCAGCCCTGGAAGCGAGAAGGTCGCATTGCTCCGGATCTCCTGCTGGCTCTAGGCACCCACGTTGGATGTTCCTTCTTGGGTGGCACTACGGAGACAGCTCCCGTGGATCTGAGGGTTGATTATGTGGGCTGTGCACCAAAATCGCACCAGTAACACCAGTATAAACCCTCCTGGAACAGCAAGCCCATGGGGAAGAGTGGTAAGAAAGCGAGCAGTGTCCATCTCCTGGTTGTAGCAGAGCTGCTCAGAGCCATGGTGACAAGGACGGGACCAAGGAGTGACACAGCCATTTTGTCACTGTGTCTAGAAAAAGATGCTTCCCATTCCCCTCAGCAAAACAGTGGTGGTGAGAACAAACCAGTGATAAAGGGGCGGGGAGCAAATCAGCTGTCAGTGTCCTCTTCGTGGAAATAATCTCATGGGTTGTTAGTCACACGGAGGTGGCTTCGCCTCTCCAATTTCCTCCTGTACGTGGGCTTTCGTGTTCCTCTCATCACCTGAGCAGCTGAGTGCCTGCACCATGTGCCGAGGAATCACAATTAAGCAAAGCGTCTGGATGTCATGATATACGGGACTACGTCTGTGCTCCAGCAGCACAGAAATCTAGGGAAGAGCTGAGATTAAACACTGGGTTAATTAGTACATCTAATTAGCTCTCGGTTATTAAATCCTTTCAGACCCTTAGATAAATCGCTCAAAGTACAACACATTTCTTAGAAATGCTATTAGTTATTCCCCTCTTCTCTCTCCAGGTGTGTGCACGGCTGGGAAGCTCAAGCAGGAGCAGAGTCCATCCTCCCAGCCTCACTGGTCTCCCCGTGATAATCTCCCTGAGGTTATCCTCGAATTTGCAGATCTGCAAACTCACAGTTCTTCTGAGATGGGAAGAGGCAGCACCCTCCTGTTGTGGGCAACACCAGCAAGAAAGGGAATGGTGTTGGGGAAGAGCAGGGAGCAAGGGTTCCTCTGAATTCTGAGAGAGAAAAACAGACTCACAGAGGTTTGCCGTGGATTTAGGCACCACGCAGTGTGTCTTCTTCCATGTTGTTTCTCTGAGGCTGCAGCAGACAGGCACAGGAGCCCCCTGTGAGTAAAAAAAAAAAAAGCAGAAAGAAATGGGTGGAGGAACCTCTCATGAAGGTTTCAGAGAATTGCCTGTCAGTGTGCCAGCCAAATTCAGGGATAGGAAAAGCTCCTGCTAGCGGAGTTTCCAGCATTCACCCCTATGAATGATTTTCCTATGGTTTTCACATTCATCCTCACCATCTGTGGATGTAACTCTGCTCTGATGTCCTGGGGTAGCTGCCAGCCTGCTGCTTCTTCCCATCATCTCCAAGCGCACGGTGGTCCTGTGTTAATCCACCGCGGAGCTGCTGAGAGCCTCGGGGTCAGCTGAGCTTCAGAGATCACCACCGCAGCTCCGTCAGAGGGGGTTTATTCCTGGCAGGGGAATCCAGTTTCTGAAATGACCTGCAGGGCCCCAAGCAACACAGGTGTAACAGGCTCTGGGCAGGCTGCAAAATGTATTCCCACAGAGACAAATCTGTACACCGTGCTCATTGTAGTTCACTGGGAAACAGATGTTTGGGTCTAAGGAAGGGTGTTTCAGCATTGTCAGCACCAAGTTTTCTCTCCCCTACTTGTTAACAGCTGTGATGATGGGCAGAGAATTCATGTCCTCCTGATGCTGGTGACCTAAACCCGTGGGATGACAATTAATGGGAGCAAAGGGCTTCCTTGGACATGGCTTGCTTAAGGAAATTTGCTTAGGAAAAAAGAACTACATGATTAAGCTGAAGGATACTCCCCATAGCACCATGAAAGACACCACACAAGGATTCACCCAGCACTTGTTTGTGATTCTAATAATTCTAGATGATTAGAAAGGAGAAAGCAAGGGCTGCGAGAAGATGCTGTCACACAGCAAACCAACAATTTGGGGGCAAGAATGCAGCTTTCTGGAAGATAATGTTCTTTCTTCTTTTTTTTTTCTTCCCTGCAAAGTTTCAGAAAAGAGGTATTCAATCCTTTTATAAATAAGTTTGTATGTATTTGCTTCCAGAGTCTACAAAACATGTCTGCAACAAAGCAATGCGGAGACATTTGGGAATGAGGCAGCTAATTTGATAGTCATAAGAAACCATAACCATAGCCTAGGACTGTATCTCAGAGGACAGGGCTGACCTTTCAGCAACTGATGATAGTTCTGAAATGGCTTCTCATCACTGAAAGCCCAATCTAACATCAGTTAAAATAAATTAAAAGCTATCACTGGCTTCTGTGGATATTGGATTAGACCACATAAAACCCATTTGAATGCTGGGAACCCAAGGAAATTATCATGGTAAATCTAACTTTTAGTGAAGTCTTACAGGCTTTAAAACATTTCTCTGCAGCCCCATTAAGAACAGGTTTCTACTTAGCTGATGAATAATTCACCTTTCTTTTCCTTTTGATAGATAATGAGCCCCAACCATGAAGTTCAGCACAAAGCCCAGCAGTCCAGGCACCTTCTTACTCTCAGCAGATCCAGAGTGTATTTCTATTGGAAGAGTAGTCCAGAGAGTTAAGGCCCAGGCTATACATTCACTGTTTTCTCCCCAAATTTTTTCCAGTTTCCTCCTGCCCCAACAGAGCCAGGAGTGACCTTCCCCAAGCTTTTCTGCTCTCTCCATTTTCAGTCTCTTACTCCTGGCCATGGTGACAGGCAGCTTTGCCCATCTCCTTCTGCCCATTTTTAAAGCACTTGATCTTGATTTGAGAAGAATAAAACCTTGCTGCAGAACAAACCATCTTGCTGAATTCAGACCTCTCTCCCACCATCCACTGAGCTCCTCTGGTGTCCAGCAGCTGCCAAACAGAGAGGTGGCAGAGGGAGTCAAACGTCATCCCAGGCTGGGGAAGCCAAGGTTCCCCGTGCCACTGTCATCTTCTCCTCCCTTCCAAAGGCTTGCCTCTCCTGTACATCACACTCTGAAACCTCCTCTGGTTACAGCTGCAGTATTTCCCCCTTGAAGCCCACAAGTAGCTGAGCCACTGCAGCCTGATCCAATATTCAGCGAGTGCGTGTCCCAGCTCCATGCGGGACACATAGAAACCCACCTCGGTGTTGTAGGAACAGATCTCCTGCTGGTCCCAGATGAACCTGTCCAGGCACCTCACATTCATGTAATGATTCTTCTGTTTTGGCTGTAGCAGGAGATACTCTGGGGGAAGACAGAACAAGGTCAGGATGGATATTTTGCTGCAGCTTTCCCGTACTCCCCAATAAGAATCTCTGTTCACCTGGGGGACCTGTGCAAAGAGCCACATTTCTCCTCAGCACTATCATCACTGCCAGAGCCACAACCCAGGAATCCCCAGGGTCATCGTTGCTCAGGTGGGGAAAATAAAATAGTTTTAAGAGAGAGACAGGCTGGTAGCAATTATGTCTCCTGTCAGAGTTCTCAGCAAAGCTGTGAGTGGAAGAACCTGAGGAAGGTGAATGCTGAGGGGATTGGGCAGCCCCATGATTCTATGGTTTCTCAACCAAGAAATCAGAGAGCCCATTAAAGAAATGAAGCATTCCCAAGTTGGAAAGGTCTGGGGAAACTAATACTGCTTATGTACCAGGTGCCATCCAGATCTGGCCAGGGAATGGGACTAATAAGAAAAGCAAGGTATCCACTCAATACCAAAAGTAGGCAACAACACTGGTAACCAGGCAGGAAAGGGTTTAACTTCTTCCTTTCACTAGAATCTCTTCTGGAGAAAGGCAGAATAAGTGTTTGATCTGCAGACACTAGGAACAAGCACTATCAGAGCAGAACAGTCGAACAAAGCTGCTCAGATAGTGCTGTGCAACTCCCTGGCTCCATCTTTGGGCTGGCTCTAGTCTGGCTCCTTCCTGGGATGCAGCGGTGCTCTCAGAGGACTGTGAATACACCCTGAACCCTGCCCAGGGAACTTAAAGCATCTCTGAGCTTTGCATTTACTCACCCATCAACCCGGGTGGAGAGTGGCACCATGAAGCTGGTCCTGTCTTGAAGCCCAAAGTCAGCCAGGCCAAGTCATGTGTTACCCTTTGACAGAAGAACAGATTCTTCCCTTTTCTTCATCTGCTGAGAAGTGTGAAGAAAGAAATGAAGGACGATGTAAGAGGCAGTTTTTGTGTCTGCTTGTGTTTCTTTTCAATGAAGGGTACAGAAAAAAGAAAATGGGAGCTGAGATTGAAAGAATGAAATGTCTAAACCAGTCATTTGTTTAAGGAAAATCATCTTTTTTTATTGGAAGAAATGTTTTCCATATTGTATCTCATTTCATTTGAAAATTACTGCTGTGAAACAAAGAAATACAAAATCTTTACTTTGCAGTAAAGACAAATGTGCTTCATTTTGGGTTACCAAGATACCACTGAAAAAAAAAAAGAAAAGAAAAAAAAAAGAACAGCACTTCCTAATCAGTGTCCCCATTGCTGTATCTGAGACATTGCAGGATGTGGACTATCTTGTGCATCTACGTTTCATGCTAGGACCTTTAGGGGCACCAGAGGGCATCTGCTGATACAGTGAAAAGACCCCATAAAGTGGGGAGTCCGCCAGATTGAAGAACTGCATATTATCCGTGGGTTAACAAGGATATTTATCTGCCTTACTCTTCTTCCTTTTGGGAGGACATGCATATGCCCTGCACGCACAGTCCTTTATCTACTCAGAAGGCCCTATAGCAGGCCTCAGCTGGAAGGGACAAGTTGTCAAAGGGATCCCACGCTTCCTAGGGCTCAGGATCAGAGGTCCACAAACAGTGGACACTGCTGATGATAAAAACCCTCGTTGAAAGAGCCTTCCAAATCAGAAAGAGCTGCTGAGATGCCATCTTCAGGAGTAGAGATGGAAAAGATTTCCACATGGCCAACCCTGAGGGCAGAGTTTTCCTATAACAGCATCTCCAGTTTCTGACTATGTAGAGAAAACAGGTTCATGTTAACAGCTACCAGAGAGGTGAGGGCCTTCTTGTAGGAGGCAGGATTTGATTTCTTGCTTTGTACCACTTCCATCTTCTTCCTTGCTTTTCTCATTAGTCCCATTCCCTGGCCAGATCTGGGTGGCACCTGCTACATGAGCAGTATTAGCTTCCCCAGACCCTTCCTGCTTGGGAATGCTCCATTTCTTTAATGGGCTCTCTGATGTCTTCATTGAGAAATCATAGAATCACAGAATGGATTGGGTTGGAAGGGACCTTAAAGATCATCTCATTCCACCCCCCCACATCCACATTCCACACGTCCCCCCAGCCCAGGCTGCCCCCAGCCCCACCCAGCCTGGCCTTGGGCACTGCCAGGGCTGGGGCACCCCCAGCTCCTCTGGGCAGCCTGGGCCAGGGCCTCAGCGCCCTCAGAGGGAAGAATTTCTTCCCAACGCCTCCCCGAAGCCTCCCCCCTGCCAGGCTCCAGCCGGTGCCCCTTGCCCTTTCTCATCAGGGCTGCTCTCAATAGATCCTCTTTCCCAGCCACACTTCTTGAGGACTGAAGGAAGACACAAGTCCAGATAATCATTATGTGAATGTGCTAACTACCAGAGAGCCAAAAGCCTCAGAATCAAAGAGAAACAAGGACAGATTCACTTCAAAAGCAGAACTGCGTGGAGCTCTTCCCCCTCGACCCACTAGAAAGGATGAAGTGAAGGAACAGAAAGCTGCACACGGCATGGGTGAGGAGGCTGCATGTGGAGACAGAGTCTGGAGCGAAAGCACCAGGCTGAAACATCCGCAGAGGAGGTCTTTCAGAGCATCTCTCCTGCCAGGTGAAGGCTGAGCATTGCTACGTGGATGGTGCCAAGGAGGCGATGACCTACAAGCACATCACTAAATGCCCACTCCCATCCCAAAACCGTCACTCCGTCTTTGGAAGTTCTTCCCTACCACTTCTCCAAGCTTTCTCTGCAGACCCCATGCCCAGCTGAAAAGAGGATCATTATTTCTCACCGTTCTTTATACTCCTCTCCCTGCAGACACCCTGACAAGTGGCTTTCTGCCTTCCAGCCCAGACTTACATTATTAATCCGATCCACAAATAGCACCAGTGCCCTCTGGAGAGCTTTTAGAAGAGCTCTGTTCTGCAGGGAAAGAAGCAGAACACACATTCAGGCACTGCCGTGTCCTTTTCAGACACCCAGACTGGCTCTAAAACACCCAGTTCAGATATGAGAGGGGAAACAGACACATGAGCTAGCTCTAGCACTGTCTAGACCCAGGCGGATCTTCTGAAACAGCCCGCAGCCTGGGCTCATCACTGGGGCTGTGATTCATGTTATTGACATGGCAAAACTGCTGTCCAGTGAGGAGAGCACCCAGCAGTGACAAGAGGATGGTCAGCTTTGTTGGGAACAAACTGTTCTTTGTTGGAGAGCCCTGGGAATACATTAACACTTGTCTGTCCCTCTGCCCTTTTTAAAAAACTTGCTGGAAACTGTGCCTGTCAGCACACAAATGCTATCTGCAGTCCAGGAGCCTGGAACAGCTCACAGCAGCATGACCAGGTCCCAGCAGCGTTGATTCTGGGTGAGGAACTCAGCAGAAGGAAATATGAAGCATATTGGGGTGTGTGGAGCTGTGGTCAGTGTAGAGGGGCAGAAAATCCACGTGGAAAACTGTCAGCCTTGTACTTTGCTGCTAATGCTTCATCCTCGTTTTCTTTCAGGGGCTGATGAATCAGTTTTGCTCTTTCTAGTGATACCCTTTTGTCTTTAGAAGGAAAGTTGTTCAGCTAGATGGCACAAGTTTATGTGTAGCCCTAGAAATTTGAGACCATGTTATCCCCTTCTCAGAAAAGACCCACAGGTGGCCCTGGGGCACTGGGATCTGAAGGAAAGGACCTTACCTCTTATTTGGTCAATTCACCACGAATGATTCTGTCATTGGCATTAGTTCCTAATTATTCCCTAAATTTATTGTTAATCTGGCCTGGTGATCATTTTATGAGTCAAGAAACCCTGAAAAAAAATATTCTAGGACACTACAGGCCAAACATGAGAGGCAAAACCTATAGCTCAGAGCACTAATAAATGCACCATCTGTGACCCAGCAGAGAGAAGACACAACATACACAGAACAGTCGTTACATACTCATTTAATTTGCACATAAAGCCAGCACTTCCCTGAGCGGTAGAGCACTAATTTCCTACCAGTTCACATCCTGGATCTCTGTTTCACACCGCAGCTGTACCAGCTCCTTCCTCCACTGCGATTCTGCAGGAAACCGCATCACAGCGCCGTACCGACAGACAGCAAAGCTCGACGCTGGCCCTTACAGGAGGGGATGGGAATTGGCATTAAAACAAAACTAATTCTGCTCAGTCAGAAGCACCGAGATAGGCATGTCCATGCGTTTCCGAAGCACCGATCCATGCATATCCAGGAGGTCTGCCCCATCCCTTGCAGTGACACCAAGGACGGGTGATACCACCTACCAAGTTCTCCTTGTTGGTTGATGCACATCCAGCCCTTTTCCCACCTCTCTGCAGTCTTTCCTGTGGTCTCCTGTCCTTTCTGTGAATTTCTTTGTTATCCACCCAGTAATGCCTGTGCCCCTGCTCTGCACCTCTAATTCCTCGGGATGGCCTTCCAAAGGGAGCTCAGAGCTCAGGTCTGGGCTGAGAGCCACAGGTGGGGGCATCAGGAAACTGCGAGAAAAGGGAGAGGTGAAGGAAGGCCCCAGCAAGACTTTGAGGGCAAGAAGCTTTTCATTCATAGATAAAAAGCACCACAGGGGAAAGTCAAAACTAAGCATCTACAAAGCTTTCCTCTTCTCTTTCCCATGAGCTCAGCTTGTTTCTTTTAAATGAGATCTCTGGCCAGCAGATTTCTTCTTACCTGAGCCTTTGTAGTGAGACAGGGATTTGTCTCCCTGCAAGCAGTGCTACTACCAAAGCTGCCTCCCAGAACCTCGTGGCCTGGGGGCAGATGTCGCTGCCACTTGGGAGGAGAAGGAAATTTGGAAAGTAAGGCTGAATGGCAGTGTTTCGCCCACCGTGCTCTGAGGATTGATGCAGGGGGCTGGGACGACGTCTAGCCATCCGCGTAGGAGACACATTCAGCCGCTGCCTTCCTGCAGAGTGATCGCACAGGAGAGGGATGCTCGTGGACCAAGCAAGAGAGCAGAGCAGGTGTGCTGTGTGGGGAAGCGCTGCTGCCTTTTTGACACTCATCTCCTTGATGGCTGCTTTTCAAACACCACTCAGGGGAGCTACAAGAGGTCAAGAGGGAGAAAAAAAAGGAAAAGGAGAAGGAGCTTGACCCCAAACTGTGCTTGCAGGGCTGAACTGAGTCCTGTTTCCAGCTCCTTATCAATTCTGTTAGCATGGCATGTAGGAAGGCAAGGCAGGAACAAAGAGGACACGGGAATGGGTGCCCCAAACCCACTGTAGACACCTGGCTGTGGTGTGCCCTACACCGTCCCCATACTGTACTGCTGCCAAGGGGAGCAGCCTCTCCCTTCAGCCCCTTCCTATCAGAGTCCCCAGGGCCACATGAGGGCCTGCAGCCTGCCCCAAAACTCTTCCAGAGCTGTTTCTTCCCTCAGAGGCCTTAGCCAGCTCCATCCGATCTCATGCAATGGAGGCAGTGGGAGCCTGGCTGGAGCAGTGGAGACAGCAACTGCAGTACCAAGGCCTCAGAAAGCTGCAGGACCCCAAAGGGACTGAGCTGAGCCAGTGGCAATTACATGAAAAGTCACAAGTAGTGAGTGATGTTGGCTGTGCCTCCGTGATGGGTCCTCCTGATAGATGGACGCCGTGGTACGGACCCATGTTGGGGCAGTTCTTGAAGAGCTGCAGCCTGTGGACAGCCCCCGCAGGCTCAGTTCGGGAAGGACGGCATCCCGTGGGAGGGACCCCACGTGGAGCAGGGGCAGAGAGTGACCGTGAAGGAGCGGCGGAGACGAAGCGTCAGGGACTGACCGCAGCCCCCATTCCCCATTCCCCTACCTCAGGGGTAGGAGGTGGAAGAGGGTGAATGGGGGAAATATGTTTTTAGTTTGTTTTTTAGTTTCACATTGCTCTAGATTGTTAATAACAGGTAATAAATTTTATTAATCTCCCTATACTGAGTCAGTTCCGCCCGTGGTGGTAATCTGTGGATCCTTATCTCAACCCACGAGCTTTTTTCAATATACTGCCTCCCCTGCTCCCTCACGGCCCATAAGCCACCATCGTAAACTACATTTCCCAGCGGCCTTTGCGCCCGCTCGGCGGATCGGGCTGCCGCTCTCCCTTCTGATTGGCGCCCTGCCGCGGCCCTCCGGCGGCCATTGGCTGAGGCGGTCACGTGAGGCGGAGGTCGCTCTGAGAGGACGAGGCCCGCAGGGGGCGGCCATGTTGGGGGCCCGGGGCGGGTGGCGGGTCCTGCGCCGCTGCCCTTCCTCCATCTTCTCCTCTTCCTCCTCCTCCTCGTCCTCCTCCTTGCCCAGGGAGCAGCGGGCACCGGCGGCGCGGCTGCGGGTCCGCCAGGCGCTGGGGGCCCGGGAAGCTGCGGGCGAGGTGCAAGTGCAGGTGTGTGGCTGTACGGAAGGGAGGCGAGCTGGTTTGTTGCTATTTTGTGTGGTGTTTTTTTTCTCAAAAAGCGGCTGATTTCCCGTGTGGTCTCTCGCCAGCTCTGCCTGCCCCTGCTCGCTCGGCCGCTGGGATATCAGGTGCTTGAAGTACTCGGGGCAAGGTGCTGAGAGAGGCTCGTCCCATGAGGGGCTGCATCAAAACGTTCTCCAGTCAGTTTGGGTCCGCTCAGGTTGGGACAGGGAACCACAATCTCTGTCCTGCCTTTTTCTTAAGTCTTTTCTTTAGGGCTTGTTCCACGTCTGGGCTTTTAGCAGCATCAGGTAGAGCTGATGATAAATGGATCCCTGACGTTCATGCCCAGCTCCGGCTGTGAACCAAGGTAGACTGAGATAAAGTTTCAGTGTTGAGCTTTTTTAGACCTTGTTCTATCTCCTCAGCAAACAGTTGTCTTCGTTTTCAGGTGTTCCCGACAGAGCCGTGGTTGTAGATGGATGGTTCCCCTTGTAAAGCAATTTAGGTGTTTGAGGATCAGGCTGTAAAGGGCTGGGTGCCGACACAAAAACCTGCACACACCTAGATGTAGCCTAACGGAGTAGGACAAAGCTCAGCCAGCATAGGTGCTTTTCTTTTGAAGTTTGGTGAGTAATGCAAGCTGAAATAAACTGGTGCTGAAATTGGCCATATTGCCTTTTTATTTTTTGCTTTCTTATTTTTCCCTTGTGCTGGCACAAATGTCTTTAGCGTTAAGCTGCATTGGGGAACTGCCATAGCTTAAAATGAACCTTATTATGGCCAGGTTTTAGTTACTGGAAACTGCAGCCTGGACTGAATTAGGATTGTCACCCCACCCCACGGTGCTTCTGATGGGGTACGAAGTGGTCAGAACACGGCTGCCACAGCCTCTGCGGCTCTGTTACAAGCCTGAGGGTATGCTCATATTTTCCTGTTGCAGGATGCAGGACTCGTTGCTGTGTTTAACAAATCCCAGAGCTGCCTGATGAGGTGGGAAGAAGCTATTAACAATGTTTCTTTGTTTGGGGATTTTGTTTGTTTTCTTACGGAGCACTTGCAAGAGAAGAAACTAAGAAGAATATTTGCCATTATACGGTAAACATGATGCATCGAGTATAATGTTTGGGGTTTACAGAAATACTGAGGATAAGCACAACAGCTTGAGGCATGTTACTGTCTGAAATACCTTTTAAACAGCTGTTGCTTTAGCCCTAAGAATATGAGGATGCTGTGCCAGATAGGAATCCTGAGGTAAAGCGTGGTTGTTTCTTGAATTAGTTACTGCTCCGGGTGGAACACCTGCAGCAGATACCCAGGTAAACGCCTGCTGAAATCGTAAGGCTGGAAGAAAGGCTGAAGTTTTGGTGATCATAAGGTTTATGGCCTTAAAGTCTTCGTGGTTCTTGCATGCTGTTGCCTTCCCGGCCCTCCCCAGTTAAGTAGGCATTTACTGTGCACGAAGTCGTAAGGTTCTGTGGGAATGCCTGAGGCAGATTTTAAATGTCCGTTGTGTGTCTTTGCTGCTGTGATCTGGATTTGAACGTCTCCAGTGTTTATCTCTCAATGTGGCCCTGCCTTATCTGGGTCAGTAGTCACTCCGTAATTTGAAGAACGCTTTCCTTCTGATGCTGTTTAGTTCTTGCAGTTTGTTCAGTCTAGACAGTCCACGTGGACGGATTCAAATTGTTTTGTCTGTATAAAATCCCCGAAGCGCATGCTTAGCCTGAAGTGTTTGAAACTTCTTGGGCCCTTACAGTTAAGGAAAGGACAAAACCGATGGGACGAGTGGGCCCCGTTTGGTTGTTTAAGCGGCGCTGTTCTCGGGTGTTCTCTGTAGCCTTGTCATAAGATGAGCTGGAACCTCCCCGTGGATAGTTTTTCAGCTTTGTCTCAGCTCTCGTGAGCTGGGGAGCTGCTGAGGGGGTTGTATTTGCTATGACTTCTGCCTGGTGGCTTGGTATTGACTCTAAATTTTAGATTCTTTTTAAAGGAGATGTTATTTCTTAGGATCACAGAGTGGTTTGGGTTGGGAGGGACCTTAAAGCACACCTAATTTCACCCGCTGCCCCCAGCCCCACCCAGCCTGGCCTTGGGCACTGCCAGGGCTGGGGCACCCCCAGCTCCTCTGGGCAGCCTGGGCCAGGGCCTCAGCGCCCTCAGAGGGAAAAATTTCTTCCTTATCTCTTTGGGCTGGGGGCAGGGGGCCCTGACCATGCAGGGGATTGGAATTAGATGGGCTTTGAGGTCCCTTCCAACCAAAACCGTTCCATGATTGCACGTATACAAAAACAGCTTTCAGTTGGAACCTTCCTTGCAACCCGTTGGTACTAAAATTGTCAGAATAGCCTCGAGTGTTTTAAGATAAAACTCTGCATTCCTGCACCGTTGCAATAAAAGAGTTCTGAAAGGAGATAACTAATGTACGTTGATATGTACACTGCTAAAATGCTTTCCGTCTTCAACGGAAACTTTGTCAGTGTTGGTATTCTCGGCTCCACTGAGATGCGGGTCGATCTTATAAAAAGAACTAAAAAAAATATAAATTTCTTTATAAAAAGAAATAACCAACTTCTTTTTCACCTGTAGGGCTGGGTCCGCTCCGTCCGCTCCCAGAAGGAGGTTTTGTTCCTGCATATCAACGATGGGAGCTCTCTGGAAAGCCTCCAGGTGGTTGCTGACCCCAGCATGGAAAGCAGGTTGGTGGGTTTGGGATACCTGGAGAAATATCCGTGGTGGTCAGCGCTCGGAGAGGTCTGCTCAGGCCTCGCGGTGCCAGGGACTCACCAGACTGCTGGAGGAGCAGCTCCCACCTGCCCACAGGAGAGGCACTGCTGCAGTTTGGGGTCTCTGGGGATGTTTTTAGGATGGAGAGGGTCCGGTTACTCCGTCTCTGCTTACCTGAGGCCTTGTAGTTCAGCTGCTTGTCCTGTGAGATTAATTTGGATTAATTTTAATAGCTGTAGTAGCGTGGGCATTCTGAAATGCTGTCGGACCCTCTTGGGAATCACACAGTGTAGCCAGGGATGGCTGTCCCTCAGCTTTCTGGAGAGTGCCCTTGCTCTTACCATGGTAATTTGAGGGGTGGCTGGGTCAACGTACCTCCTAGGTAGGTGTGCCTATTCTATTAGCACGAGGTAATATTATTGTTATGTAATAGATATTATCACAATATATATTATCACAAGATAATAGAATAACGCGCTTGTTTTCCAGCTTCGTTTTGTTCGTTACTCTCAATTCTTCTTTGGGAGAGGGTTCAGGGTTCCAGGTGATCCAGGAACCTTCTGTTTATCACTTGATTTTTTTTTTTTTTTCCCTACAAGCCTGACTTGTCCCCCCCAATAACCCCTTCTTATAAAAGCCTTTCTTCCCCTCACTTTTCCAACACTCGAGTTTGACTTCATTTGATAACTTTTCATCAGTTACAAGAGGTACCGTAGCCATAGTGCTAAACCTCAAGTGGGCCACCTAATTTAACAGCAGTCTCTGCTGATTGTAGTTGACTTTGTACCAACACCTAGTTCGTTGCTGTTGTTCTTGGTTTCTTAGAGACCTCACTTTTGGAAGCGCGGTGGAAGTACGAGGGAAACTGGTCAAAAGCCCTCACAAGATGCAAAACGTGGAGCTGAAAGCTGAAAGCATTCGTGTGGTGGGACCTTGTGACGCTTTGGTATGTCGCCGCAGCAGGCAGTCCAGCTGGTAGGGTCGCTTGGGGAATAAACATGAAAAGGCCCCGGTATCCAGCGGAGCGTGCTTCAAACTGGATTTCCTTTAAGTCTGAATGCTCCTGCAGGCTTTGATTTGTCAGCGCTGGACATAAGGTGTATCAAAAGAGGAAAAAAAAGATAGGAACACAGCAAATGCTCTATTTTGGGGCAGTTCCCACGTGGAAACAGGTGCAGATGTTGGCAGCTGAGCGCGTGCGCTGCTTCCAGCCTGCAGCAGTTACCTGTGCTAGGTGGTTTGCCTGCTGGGTCTGGCCTGGCCGTAAATCTGGGAAGCAGAGGGACTGGTTAAACCCTCCAGATTGTGCGGGCAGGGGAATTTGCCCCAAGCACGTTTGGAAACAGCCCGCTGTTGGAGTAGTGAGATGAACAGCTGGCTTTGAAGGGGGCCCAACATCCAAAAGATGGAGCGTTTCAGAGTGCTACTCGCTTCTGTTCAAAAATTGTAAGAATAGAACCTCACAAAATAACTAGAAAAGCCAGAGAGAAGCGTTTATTTCTTTCTGCTTTGTAATGACAACTGAGTTTTACTACTCAGAGAGAGGCACAGCAATAAAACCACATTGATTCCACGCTCTCATCCTCTTGTTTTTCTTTCCTTGCTGCTTTTAGTCGTTCCCCCTGAAGGCAAAGGAGAGGCACCCGCTGGAGTACCTCCGCCAGTTCCCTCACTTACGATGCAGGAGTAACGCGCTCGGCGCCCTCTTGAGAATCCGCAGCGAAGCCACCGCAGCGATCCACTCCTTCTTCCAGGTAGGTCCCTTCTCTGCTGAGCTTTTTGTGTAAAAACACTCCTGCTTGGGCTTCACAGAGGCACGTTAAGAGGAAGGGAGCGTGATGGGTTGACTGCAGGGAATGGATTTTGGGCGTAGGGGTTTTCTCTTCAGGCCTGGGCCTGGCTGAGACCTTGGCCGGGCTGTTCCTTATGGTGAAGTTAGCACATCTGTGGCCTTGTTACTGTCTTTCCACCCACTTCCTGATATATTTTTTTTTTATCCGTTTCACTAAGCTGCAATATAATTGTCTGTGAGCGTGTGTGGTCTGCAGAACACACCATAACGCGGAGTCCTTTCACTGGCCCTCAGCGGTGACCTTGGACAGAAGCCGCCTCCCACGTGGAAGTCTGTGTGATGCAGGAAGCCTTCAGACAAACTGACGCAGATCTTCGTGTTACTCCTCTCAACTCTTACCTTTTCATTACCGTCCTACAAGTCTGCATGGGTGTTGTTAGCTGAGATTAAGAGGCTCCTGTTCTTTAATGCATTTCAGGCTGGTGGATGGGATGCAGCTGTGTTTATGGACGTGCTGACACCCTGAAGCTGCAGGCAGGCTTTGTACAGGCGGTGGCAGCAGGGGACAGTGAGTTACTTCTGACTCTAGATGCTGGACAGAGACCATGGGATTCTCTGCATGAGTAGAGAAAATAAGGCAGAAAGTTTTCCAGTATGCCCAAGCCCTTTCTTTTTAAAGCTGTTCATTGAAATAAATATGTTTTACTTGAACTGAACTGGGTTTAGTTGTAGTAGAATCATACGCAGAGCATTCCTGCTACAAAATTAATACGTAGTAATTAATACAGCCCAAAGAACGGGTTGGAATTGTTGAGATTGAATTTCTGATCCTGAATACACTCATTTTTTGCTTGTAGTAGCAAAGAAAGCTCGCTTGCTCCGAGACTTGTCTGTATAAAATTGTGTGGTATTTAAAAGATTGTGTTCTAAGGGCCTAACAGAAATGCAGCGTCAGGTGAAGCCGCTGTTAGTTCCAGCGTTGTGCCAGCTGAAAATACAGAACCTGGCTGCTGGGAGTCTGCTGGTGTCGAGCCACTAGATGGCAATACCTCCAAAAGTTTGTAACTTCAAACTGGGACAAGGAAGCCAGCTGAGATTCGAGAAAACATTGTATTCTGACAGAGGCGTTACTTCTCCACGTTGATTCCGTCTCAGACTGACATCTTCCTGTTTAAAATGCTCAGGAGAGGAGAACTACTGCAAAATATAAAGCAGCATCATTTTAGCAGCAACAGCAGCAGCTATGGTGAAGTTCTTTTTTAAGAGATAAGGAAGGTTTGGTCCCAGACCTGCTATTCGCTAAATGCTTATGTCACGACTGTTCTAGCACCAGGAATGTCTGGGGCTTGTTTGCTTTCCTTCCATCAGAAATGAGCCTTTTTTCTAAATTGCCACCTACATCATCCCAAAAGTGCTGCAATCTCAAACTTGACGTTGTCAGCGCGTGTGATATCTTAAAAAATATAACCAGAGTTTTCACTGTGCAGAGCTGTAAAGAGCTTAATGGTGAAAGAAAATAAATGTTTTTCTTTTCTTTTTAATTCAAAACTAATCTAAACTGTCTGTAACTTTAAAAGTTTTTTTTTTCTTTTTTTAGCCTAATAGTTTACAGCCAGCAGTGAATGACTAATGCTAAATGCCTTTGGTTTGGATGTGGAAGCCTAAAATGTCATCTTTAAATCTTCCCCCGAGTCTTGTGGTCCTTGTGGGGTTAGGAACATTGTTCATGGGCAGCGTGAAACGGTTCCAGTGTGAATGATAATCTCTGCTTTGCATGTTAACTAATTTCCAGGTTTCTTAGGGCAAATGATGTGATCTGAAGTATTCTAGGAGCTTGAATAAGGGGAATGGTGCAGGAGCTTTTTTGTGAACTCCCCATCTTAGACAGCAGTTGTCTGACCTGTGCAGCTCACGCAGAAGAACCCTTACCTGCTTTGGAAGGGAATGTGAATCGTGCGTCTTGTGTGCAGTGGTAATGGTTGCTGTAAAAAATGTGGGCAGTATCCTGGAATCTCGTGTCGGGGTGGTAGGACCTGTGCCCAGCAGGTTTTGGAGCTTGTGTGGGCTGATAGCAGAGAACCTGCGCTTTGCGTTGGGAGGCTAAAGCTACCCTCCCTGAATTTGTATTATTCTGATAAAATCAGAACATAAGCTTCTAGAAACGTTGATTTTTATCTTTCTTTTTGGGTGTTTTCTGTGAGCAGACAATGGGTTATGCTACATAATTGCCTGTGTCATGGTAATGCTGTCACACCCTGATTTTTAAAGGGGTTCCCTCGTGCTAGACATTAAAGCGATACGAGAGAAACCAAGTTTGTCTGTTCTCAGCCAGAAGCTGTTAGTTCAAGGGTCTTGTCTGCCTTGACATGCACAGGTATGATCTCTGCTTCACTAGAGATCTCATCAGTGAGACTAGTTCTGCTCCCATTTTTGCCTCTTAACTCGCAATATGTGAACGTCTGAGGTCTGCTTGATGTACCCATCCACTGAAAACTGCGTTGCAGCTGTTTTAAAACCCTGTTGCTGCTCTGCAGAGAATCTTAGAGAAGGAGGGGTTGGCTCTTCCTACAGCCTGCCTGCCTTCAGGAGCCTCTGTTGGATCTATAAACCACTTCCTGAATGGGTTATTAGAATCCTGGAATCATTACGGTTGGAAAAGCCCTCCAGGATCATCTGGTCCAACCGTCCCCCTACCACCAATGTCACCCACCAAGCCATGTCCCCAAGCACCACGTCCAGCCTTGCCTTGAACACCCCCAGGGACGGTGACCCCACCACCTCCCTGGGCAACCCGTCCCAATGCCTGACCGCTCTTGCTGAGAAGAAATGTCTCCTCATTTCCAACCCGAACCTCCCCCGGCACAACTTGAGGCCATTCCCTCTTGTCTTAAAGAATGTCCTGTTCTCTGGGTACCTAGACGATGATCAAGCCAGGGTATACCCTGTCTCTTAAAACCTGTTTAACTTTAGTATCTAAGATAATGTGAGGTATGACTGACATTTTCACAGTGGTTGGGTGTTTGTAGGGTGTCTCTGCCGTGCAATATGTGATCTCTGTTACCTAACACACCCAAACATTTCTCTTAGTGGAGAACACAGTGTCTTCTGCTCAACCACCAACTTCCAAAAAGCTGGGAGAAACTGAAGCGTTGAGGCCACGGGGATCAAATTTGATTGAAACCGCTCACACAATAAAATAATACTGGAGGAGGTGAAAAGAAAGGGGAGTGGTGTGGAGATGAACAGCTGCAAAAACACATAATCAGGCACACTTGGATTTGCAAATCCTGCTAGTATTTAGCTAGTCCTCTGTCTTTGTCCATGTAAGGCAGAAGTTGCCTAAAAGGCTGCTTAGGATGTCCTGGTTGGGGGCTAATAGCTGTCGTGATGTGTGCTGGTTGATGTCATCAACGGGATATTTTCAGCTGGTTAACTTTCCGTGTTCTGTCTCTTCCAGGATAATGGCTACGTGCATATCCATACCCCCATAATTACATCGAATGACTGCGAAGGTGCTGGGGAACTCTTTCAGATTGAGGTAGGCTGGGTTGGGTAGAGTTCGTTGTGATTTTTGCTTGCAGAGCAGTTCTGGAGTCATTGAAGGTTGGCGGAAATGTTTGTCTTTATAAAAGCTTCCCTTTATGTACAGCTGTGATTTAGTTTTTTAATATAGCAGTCGTTTGCCTTAACTAATAATTGAGGCGGAGTTAAACAGATGCGTTCCTTTAAGTCCTGCTTAGTGCATTAATCAGCACCTTTTGTACTGACGAGGTTTTTCTCTCCCTGGTGCTGTGGAAAGGCTTACAAAGGGTAGCAGAGGAAGGTGGAACATCTTAGTAAACAAAAGGACGCGATCATAAGAGCCCAAGAGATGGGATGAGACGTTCAGGACAGCCTACTACAAACAAATACTTCTTAGCTCTGAAATTAAGAATATATTCACCTGAGTTCTTCTCTGTAACCGTGAGAACCCCTTAAAAGAAAGTCAGCGGTATCTAAAACTGCTTTTCACACGTGTATATATTCTTCCCTGCAAGCCACTCCTGTTGCATGTTGGAATTCTCCCCCCTGAAATTGCCATGTCTGCCAGTTCTGCCAAGTCTCCCCGTCTGTCCACCGAGCTACCGCCACAATCTGTCATTTTCTTAAGTACTTGACACTGTGGGTCAAAACCGCCTGTGAAACTTAATTATGACTGTAACCACGAAGCTCTTCCCTGCAGATTTCTCGTGATTCCAAACCCCCACATCCATGAATCATAGGAAATTCCATCTGCTTTCCCCACTTCTATATTTGAAACGTACTCTTCTGTCTCGAACAATTACATCCATTGCCACTTACGCTCGTCGGCTCCAGCCTTGCTGGTGAATCATCTGTAAGCAAAAAGAAAAACTGTTGAGGTAGCAGTTGCTTGCTGCAGGGTCATGTCTTGCACTTTCTCTGCAGCCTCGTGACAAAAAACCTCCGTGTGCTCGTTCTTCAGGATCTCGCTGCCTAACCTGTGCTAGTAGAGGTTCCCTTCCAGACCAGTCCAGAGCAGTACATGTGGCTCAGCTTTCTGCTCGCCGTGACAATAGAGTTGATTAGCTAAACTAAATTGTTCCTGTTTAATTGAGATCCCTTAATGCTACCAGAGGTTCACTCCGGGCTGTTGCATGCAAATTAAGACGTGAAAACAAGCGACACTTGATGATGAGAACATTATCCAGTTTGCAGCTGTACGGTGTATTACGTCTTTGGTACAAATTGTATCCACTTGAAAGCTGTAAAGGATGCAGGACTGCAGCGTAGGTGGCTGCTAGTAACAGAAGCACTGATGCAAATGGAGATTGAGGTGGTAAAGTGCGGGTCTGAGACTTGTATAAAGTGGATCTTAACACAGAGTTCAAGGCAAATCTCCTAGTCTCGCTCCAGTGTGATTGCTTAGGTGGAAGACAATACCTGTCTTGGGGAGACACGGTGACAGCTGGGCTTGGAAGGCGTGGAGTGAGTGCTGTATCCCATTGCAAGTGAGTGAAAGTATTCCAGTGGAAGGTCTGTGCCACAGACAGGGGGCTTCAGGGGAGTTCTCCCTGATTTCTCCTTTCTTCTCTGAGCACTGCTTCGTCAGCCGCCCTAATTTAGCGAGGGCGTGGTTTTCTTTCCTCAAAGCTCTGCTCAGAAATGGTCTTGGCTAGCAGAGATCCAAGACCGCCTCACGCAGTGAGAGTGCTTCTTGGCCATGGAAATCTGGGGGAGATGAATCCTTCCGTGGATGTGGATCCTTGAGACGGACAAAAATGAGGGTGACAGCATTCCTGTGGTACTCACGTCAAAGCTCAGAACCTCTCTGTGCTTCTGATCAAACCAAACGTCGACATGTTCTGTGTCTGCTGTATTCAGTCACTGTAGCCCTTAATGCACTGCTGGCAGATGGTAAGGGAGAGAAGAAATTCCTCTTGCTCCTGCAGTTAAGCAGTAACCAAGAACTGTGGGGATGGGAATCAGTGAAAGCAACCTGCAAACGAAATCCAGCATTTTTTAAAAAAAAAAAAGTAGGTGAATTCTGAATGTAAGGTTTTAACACAGATCCTCAACTGATGTCCTATGGCTCCTGAATTTGTAGTAGTTAAAACGTACCTGCTGCTTACAGCCCGCAAGCAGACAGGGCTGGTTTTTCTGCATTTTTTGTTTAAAATTCCATTGGGTAGTGTGTAAAATGGATAGTCTCACCAGCTTAGCTGTGCTCGGGTGGGTGGAATAAGTTGCAAGGTTTGGTTGAGTAGCCTTTGAGGCCATAGAATACTTCTGCATCCGCTGTAAATAAGTGCGTTCAATAGCCATCTTCTGCCGGCCAGCTTTAATCCTCTAACTGACGTCTGGTGGCTGTCCAGGCTTACGCATTCTTTAGAGATGGTGGAAAGTGAAGAGAGGAAGGATCTGTTTTCACATGAGACTTGAAGAGATGGGAAAGCGGTATCCTGAGTTAGAAGGGAAAGGCTTTTTGAAGGCGTGTGATCTTTAATTCCTAGACCTCCTAATCCTGTAGGATTTGTGTTTGTTTATAGATTTGGCTTCCTCATTATCTTTGTTTGGTTTTGAGTGCACTGATTAGTCTGTGCATAGTTCTGGTTGTGATGTTCTCATAGTAGGGCTTGGGATGGGGGGGGAATCGCTTTTCCTGTCTGGTGGGCAAATCAATTTAAGAAAATATTTGAAAAATGAAGCACTGGAACAATGAGAAGAGGGTAGTACGCAGACCAGATAAAGTATCAAATAAATAAATCACAAGATGGTGCAGACTTCAGAGAAATCCTTTGTATCAGAGGTTTTTCTACAGCTTTTAAAAAAGAAAGCATGCGGAGAAACTGCCAGAAGTGTGAAAACAGCCAGGCAAACCCTAACCTGCTTGAGAACATCAGCGACACCAACGTGGAGATTTCTGCGCCTTTTAATAGTATCTTCTGTTGGTGGAACCCTGGACGGGGGAAGCCTCTCGCTTGTGCTGCCTTCTTTAAAACAAACTGACTGAAAAGGCCAGAAGAGCTTTGAATATTGAAAGCTGGGTTTTAGCAAAACGCAAAGGAGGGCAAGGTAACCCCTGAAACTGGGAGAACTCAGAGCAGCAGGGTGAAATAGGCCTCTCTTATTTTATGTTTAATCCGAGAGTAATTCCTCTGTACCAGCTCTCTGAGGACCTCAGGGCGGATCCTTTCCTCAGGTTTTTCTTCTGTTTAAGTCTAAAATCCATAGAAGATTTTGTGTATTGAAAGAATCTTTATTGAGTCTTCTTTTGGGGCTGCTCCCTACGAAATCTGCCTGCCTTTTGTCTTTGCGACCGGGCTGCGTGTCTGTTCCTGGCTATTTTCGGCAGCCTCCCACTCTGTCTGCAACATCGAAGACTCCCTGCGTTCTGGGTCTCTTTCTCTTGTCTTTTCCACTTGGCTCCCTGGAAAGCTGCCTTGTTTGACTGTCCTCAGCTGCTGCGGGGAAGGTGTAGCTATTACTCTTCTCTAAAATGCATCCAGAGATGATATAAGGCGGTTGGTTTTTCGCTGTTTTGCCACCTGCTTACAGGAAGGAACGTAAAAGTTTCTAGATCCCTGAGGAGCTCCAAGTTCACGGCTGCACCTCCCGTGGAACCAGAAATGCGTGCCTGCTGCTGAAGGTGCAGAAACTTACCCCTACCGTTCGTTCAGTCCTCCTGAAAAATAATCTTGTCAGCACCAAGGCAGGCCGGTATCTGCTGGGGAGAATCCCGGTTAAATGCACCCAGGATTAGTGTCCGTCAGGTGTTTCCCCTTTGGAGATGTGTCACAGGCTGGGAGGCAGCCAGTACCTGGGAGAGCGGGACTTCAAGGGAGCTGCTCAGCAGGGTCGGAGGAAGCTGGAACCGAGCCGAGGGAGGGCTTGCTCTCATCTTTCCTGGCTCTCCCAGCTTCTGCTTTTTTTTTTTTTTTTCTACCTGGTTCATCTCTGTAGTTCCGTAGCTCCTGTCCACATTAACAAGATGTTTCTCTCAGCAGAACCAGCTGCCGTTGCCCAGCGGGAGTCCAGCTGATCAGAATCAGGGCTGAAATTGCAAGGAGGTCTCCTGGGAAGACTGAAAATTCTACAGGTTGCCTAAAAAAAAGGAAAGCCGCTCATGTTTATAATGGGACGTCGCAGTGGGTAGGTCTGGATTAAAGCTGTGCTACTGTAAAGCTTCAGCAGCGTGGCATTGCGGGCCTGGTCTGGAGCTAAAGCAGCGATTTCCGTGAGCCTTCCAAGTCTTCCCCGAGCCCTTCGTGCATTTGGCTTGCAGCGAGTGAAAGACAGAATCAAACGGTTTCTGCTTTCCTGAAGCTAATTGCCTCGAGTGGAAGTTAATGCAAAACTGACATCAAAGTGAATGGCTTTAAATTAAATCATTAGACATTGGGAAAGGAAAACAAAACAGGTACTAAATCCAGTTGTTCTCGTATGTAGAATGAGAATAAAAAGCCTTTGATGTCGGTGTCGAATCCCAGTACATTTATAGGGCATTTGCTCTGAAACACCGAGGTGTTGTTTCATCCGGATTGCCCCTCCCTCTCTCCCCACTGTAAGTAGAGGAGATTTCAACGAGGAAATGGAGAGAACTTGAAAGCAAACACGTTATTTCCCCCCCCTGTCTTTTATCAAGGAGGTTTTCTTTGGTTGGGAAGTGGCAGGCAAGGCCATCTAATTGAAACAAAAGCACCGCGACGCTGGAGCTTCATCTTGCTCGTCGCGAACGTGAAAAGCGATCGCAGGCTGCGCCGGTGACGGGAGAGCATCGGTTGTTTAGAATAAAGAAGTAGGCCGGAGCTAAAAGGCTGAGCATAAATCTGGGACACGGATACTTGGGGACGTTGTCTGGTCCTTGAATGTGTAGATTAGAGGAACCACTTCTAGCAAGTTAGTCAGTGTGAAATGGGAAGCTGCTAATTATGGGATGCCTCCTTGCTAAAGACGTCTCTCCTGGAGGAAAAGGGAGGCATCTTCCCAGCGTGGCGAGTGGATTGATTCTCGTTTTCTTTTTCCGGCTCCTAATACCCACCCATCAAGCTTTGTGCCTCAGAGTGAGGGAAAGCGGGCAGCTGTGAAGAGGCAGCAAAAAGGTGAAGGGGAGTAAAACTTGGTTTAAGTTGCTACGTTTGCTCTTCAACTTGTGTAGGAAGCAGTCCAGGAGCTGCTTGAAGCACATACTCGCATCCCAGGACCTGGGTGGCCTCGCAAACTGCCTAGAGGTTTTTCTAAGCCCGGCTGAGCTGTGGTCTCTCTGTTTTCCTACTTAATGTTGTGTCTATTTTCCCCGTGCCTCGCCGAGATTACATCTGATACGGAGAATGAAAAATGACACAAAGTCATCGTAAATAAACCGGGCCCCAGCTCGTGGAGGCAGCTGTATCCTGTTTGTGGCTTCGGGGGAAGCACTGAGATTTCGTGGCTGTCGTCTTCTGTTCCCTTCCTGCTTCCAGCCCGTCTCTTTCTCATTGTTTAGAAGTCGCATCCTACAGGATTAGGTGGGATTTTTCGCTGGTGGGATGAGGAATGTAGCTGAACGAAACTTCCAGGAGGAGAAGCTGGGGTGGTGCGTGGCTCTGCTCCCTAGCGCTCTGGCCGTGGCTCTGGGACTGTGGTATGTGGATGTTTGGATGTTTATTAATATCCTGATTGTTTTTGAACAAATACCTTGGCTTTGTTTGAAGAAAACAATAGGGGCCTGCTTCTGCATCCTCATTTTCTTTTTTAGAACTGCAAAATCTTCTGAAACAAAGGAAGCCGTCCTGGGGTTCCAGCCACAAATTGTCCTCTTCCCATTGATCTCTGCGAGCAAGGCAGGCTCGCTCTTTTCTTCAGGGTGATGCTGTGAAGAGATAAAACTGCCTTGTGATCTGAGCTCTTTGACAGTCTCCGTTTCATCCCTGTGATGAGCAGCGAAGCTTTTTAAGAACAAAAAGCAACACCTTCCAGCTCGTTGAGTAAAATGGCAGGTTGCAGAATATCAAAGGCTGGCAAACAAGCCCGGGCCTCGCAACCTCCCCGTGACAAAGCAAGCGGAGGCGCAGGGTGGCTAGAGGCAGTGGCATGCCTGGCTGAGCTGGCTACGCTTAGCGTAACTCCTAGGAACTGCGCTTTGGAAAGTGGGTATTGCAAATCTATCTCAGAAGGAAGAACTCATTTTGAAGTGAATGTGGATCAACAAAACCTCAGATTAGCTTCAGAGTTTCTTTCCTCTGAACCTTTGACTCCTCTAAAGCTTGGGGATGATATTGGGATATAGAAAATGCTGAAACAAATTCTCATTTATCTTCGCTTTTTAAAAAACAAATGCAATTTGTTTACGGAGTTTAGAGATTATCTAATGCAACTCCTGCCACTCAAGCAGGGTCAGCTAGAGCAAGTTGCCCAGGACTGTGTCTGGTTGAGTTTTGAGCATCTCCACAGATGAAGACTCCGGGCAGCCTATTCCACTGTTTGATCACCTTCATTGTGTTGGTTTCATTTTTTTTTAAGTTTATTTTTGTCTTCAGGTGGAATTTCCCTGGGTGGTCTTTTTCTTTGTTTTAATCTGTGCCCATTGCCTTGTCTTTTGGGCGCCACTGAAAAGAACATGGCTTCATCTTCTTTGCACCTTCCCTTCAGGTATTTATCGATGTGGATGAGATCCCCCTGAGCCTCCTCTCCAGGCTGAACAGTCCCACATCTCTCTCTCTCCTCCTTTGAAAGATGCTCCAGCTTCTTCATCTCTGTGGCCCTTTGCCATGTCCGTGCATTTCTTGTATCAAGCACAGCACCCAGCACTCCAGGTTTGTCACCAGTGGTGAGCAGAGAGGAGAAGTCACCTTCCTGAACTTGCTCTGCCAGCTGCAGCGCAGGCGGCTGGTGGCTTGCTTTGCCACAAGGGCTCAATGCTGTCTTTTGGTCAGCTCAGTGTCCACCAGGGAAATAGTGAAGCACAGGGCTTCAATGACTTCTAAAAGGCTCATCGCAGAGGTCTTTTAATTCCTCTTTCATGCCTGTAAATGAAAACCCCCAAATACACCATCACTTTAATGGGATTTTTTTCAGACCCCTTTCATAGCCAAATACTGAACTTGCTACGTCTTCCATTACAGGTATTTTTTTATGCTTAAAATATCTGATGACCTGAAATGTTATGCAGAAGCCGAAACTAAACATTGTTTTTCAGTGCGTACGTAATGTGGAAGTTGTGATATTTCCATCTCCATATTGTGTAAGTTCTGCCTTTTTGAAGACGGAAAAACAAGTCTTAAGAGGATATTCCACTGCTTTTTTCTCCCAATTACTGTTGTTCTTTGGTGTTTTGCTTTGTTTGTTTTTCCCCGTGGAAACAAATTCACTTCTTTATGAAGAGGAAAGCTCGACCCGAGCCGGCCCCGTGCGCTGGCAGCCCCGAAAGCCAAGCGTGCCCTGGGCTGCAGCAGCAGTGTGACAGCAGGGCGAGGGAGGGGATTGTCCCCCGCTTTCTCATTTTTCGGTTGAATTTTGAAGGCAGTGTTGCGTAAAGCTTTGAACTTCCAAATGGTAGAGATCCTTCCCTTCTCAGTCTCCAGTAATCTTGGTAGGGAAGAGTGAGAAATCCATACTTAGATTTGGGGACCGGGTTGATACACAGCCACTTTTCTTTTGTATGTTGCTGGGCAAACTGTTCTTCAGCAGATTTTCCAGTAGGATTTTCATTTTGTGTGCTTTTATTTCCTAGAAACAAGGGATATGATTTGTCCACCTGCTTGCAGATTTCTAGGTGGACAGGGCCTTCAGCTGTATGTTTTATTCTGCGTGGGAGCCAGAACTCAGCGGCTACTCTAGAAAATCTGGGCTTCCACCACCTTTGCTCTCAGACCAGCTTCTTAAATGATGAACGTGTCCTTCTTGACATTTTAGTTTACACTTTACTATCTCCTTCCTTTCTACAATGCCACTTCTGTTTCAGCTCACCCATGTTTAAACACACAAATTGTTATTTTTATTTTTTTTTTTTTTACTTTGAGCAAAATTCAGGGCTCCTGACAAAATTCCACATACAAAGGCCAGAGGTGAGTAGGGAAGAGCCATTCTTTTAGCTCTGCGTGGACTCACGGCCCTTCAAAACTTTGGGGCAGATGGTTGAACCCTGTGAAGCTTTGTCATCATAATAGTTCAGCTGCTGGGGGAGTAACTTGTTAAAACTAATTGTTGGACATCTGATTTACAATCCCTGTTAGTTTGAGAGATGTCTGAAAGAACTGTGCGCTCTTCCTCTGTGCCGACACGTCCAAGTTTTCTTGGTGACACCGGCGGTGTGTGCTGCAGCTCACATACTTGTTCTGGAAGTTGTCGTGATGCCTGCGGCCCATGTCCTCCTCATAAATCACTGAAGGTAGAGGTTGGAACTGTGGTGTTACGCCTTAGGGTATGGCTTTTCACTACACAGCCACATTAAGCGATTGAAACCCCGAAAAAGAGAAGTCCTCAGGAGTTTTATCTTGTAGGTTATTTTCGTTTTAGTGTGCTCTGCCTGAATTGGTTTTCAAGGCTGGTAGTTGTCTGAGCAGAAATGGGAAACGTTGTGTTACGATGACTTAGCACAGCGTTGGATCCCATCTCAGGGGTGTTCAGGTTGACTCTGATACCATTTCTTAGGAGAAAAAAAGGAATCAGCTGGGAGCTGGGATCTTTACTCAAGCACCTGTAGTCTAATTTGTGCGTTTTTGACTTGCAGACATCAAATGAGACACAGGAATCTGCGGAAAAGAACCATTTCTTCAACGTGCCTGCCTTCCTGACGGTTTCTGGCCAGCTCCATTTGGAAGTGATGGCAGGGTGAGCAAAACACCAAGTTTCTGGTTTGATCTGTGAGTTTTCAGTTGGCAATTTTGCCCCCGTTGGTACCCAGAAGGTATCTGCCGCGTGTGCCAGAAGCCAAGTGAGCAACAGTGGCTGAATGATGGTGCGAGAGGCCAGCCTAGGAGGGTAGAAGCTGGGCTCCCGTTGAATTCTGGTCCGTGAATTAGCTTTAAATGATAGGGATTTCCCTCTCTTTGCCATGGACTGGGAGTATTGGATGGAGACGTGATCTTCATGGGTATGAGTATAGGAGTGTTACCAATAACAAAAAGACATTTAAGATATTCCAGTTGTTCTTCACATCTGGTATGTCTCAGCAAAGAAATCTTACAATTTTAATAATCCAATCCTTTCCTCTTTTTCTCCTTTAATCCCAAACTTCCTTTCTCCGTCTCCTTCAGTCTTCCAGTTGTGTTTCTTCCCTCTGCCAATTCTCATTTCTTGTATTTCATGGCTTTCACACTTGATGCTTTGTTCGGTCTAGCCACCAAAGTGATCATAGTTGAACAGTTAATACTGATTTTAATTAAAAAAAAAAAAAATTGTCCTCAAGCTTTTAATGTTAATGTTTCACCGAGATTGTTAGGGGTGAAAGTGTCACAGTCTGTCAGAGCCACATTTCCCTTTGATTAGTGGGTTTGATCCTCACCTACACTGAATGTTCCCAATAAATTAACTAAGTTAGCACATCAAACAGACGTAGCCGCATCAGAACAACCCGTTATTTGAAGGCACAGTGTTCTGGGCCCTTAGGATGTGGGTTATCCTCAGATGTGGTACTTCGACCAAGTCACTGTCTGCCTGCTGAATCGCTGGTAAAGCCTAGCAGAGATCAGTCAGGTGGGACTGTGACAGTTTCTGCTTGCCAGGAGGATTCATTGTGCACTGACAGAGAGTACAGACCTCCTTCCAAAGTTACCGGTTACTGTTCAGTGTGAATCTCCTGAAAACGAGAGGAATAAAGCTTTAGAAAAAGTGGTTAGAAGTTGGAAGGCCCCCCCGCACTTTTGATGTGGACTTTAATGAATATTTCTAGGAGTCGTAGGTTGCTGTCTGTGCCTTGCATCCAGTGCTGAAAACCAAATAATAAATGGTTAGCTGTTTTCTGTTCAGTCGCTGTTGCAGAGTTTAGCTGGCTGCTGGTAAGTAGCTGCAGGGAAGTTGTTCAAGGGGCAAGTTTTGCACACAGATTTAAAAAAAAAATACATAGGAATTTCTTCAGAAAGCTGTTTTCTGCCTGGCTTATTCTGTCTGTGAGAAAGCGTCTCTTCTCAGGCTACCTAGACAGATGGGGTCTGCTGAAGCCTCTCAGGCTGGAGGTTCTCAATGGGCAGGATGTTTTTGACTTGCTCGCGTGTGGTGCCCTGGCAGCTGCGAGAGAAGCGCAGGTCACTTGGCAGCCAAAGGCTGGTGCGTCATCTCGGCCATTATCTGAGGCAAGATAATGAGGAAGAGGTTTGTTTAACTGCAGGGGTGGTAGGGTTTTTGCATCCCTGAACGAAGACGGGATGACACACGTCTGCGCGCGGGAGACGTAATTGACTTTCATGCCTCGTGACCTTTATTGAAAGACGTAATTCAACAAATCAAATAAGCGCGGAGAAAAAGTATGGATCGTAATGATTAGCTTGAAATACAGCCCCGCTCTCTTACATCGCTCTGTTCCCTTTAAGTAGTACACAGCCTGCTCGGGGACGGAGCCGAAGGCAGACCTGGGCAGACGCAGGGCCTGCCTGCTACGTATTTTTTCCATCGTCGTCACTCGGGTGCACCTTGCTCTGTAAGGATGGGTCAGAAAATCAATGCTCCTCTGAATGGAGGGCGTTGCGTTGCGTTGCAGCTTCGTGTTCGTGTTTTACAGTAGCACGTTGTTCTTGCAGGCGTTTTAAGTGGGTCCAGTGCTGTCTAAATTTAGATAAGCTGTGTTTATTGGTAACTGTTCGGCGAACCTGCTCCTCTTATTTGTATTGGAGCACGGTGAGGTTTCGAGGCCTGGAACTCAAGTGCTATTGAATCCATTCAGCCGTCAGAAATAGCTCGAGCTCTTCTCGGTGCAGGAGCACGTGTGAGGCATCGCAGCGGAGGGGGGGCATTAACCACCTAGGTGCTGTGATACCCTTCAGATAAAAACAAGTTTTTATTTCTGGTGCAAGTTTTTTACTTCTGGCTTATTTCTAGCAAGTTGGGTGTTAGTCTCTGAGTAGGACTCCCAGGTGAAGAAATAATTGAAGTGCGTCGTAGGGATGAAACCTTCTTGACAAATGAACGTGTTCTGGTGATGTATTCAAAGCAGTAAAAAGCAGGAGTCCTTTTCCCAAAAGATGAAATATTCTGGCCTTCCCAAGAAACAAAGCAGTTAAAACAGTAAAGAATTGTGGGTTTGGGGTTTAATCCAGTGAAATTGACCCTTTCTCTCACTTCTTTAGCCAAGCAGAATTTTTCATACGCAGCAAAGGAACTATTCTTCCAAAATTCCCTTTTGGGAAGTTCTGGCTTGCTGCAGTCCTACAGCTTTCAGGAACATCTGGTCCCTGGGAGCCTGCGGGAGGAGTCCGAGGTAGGAAGGTCTGGGAGCCCCTTCCCCATCCAGCCCTGGCCCACGTCCCGCCGTGACTTGCTGCGGGAGGCTTACGAATTTTGAACGAATTTAAGACTTAGGAATTTTGAACCGTTTTCTCCGAAAATAAATGAGAAAAGGGGAGTTCCTGCGTTGACTTATCTGCTGTGCTTGTTATTGAAGGCAAGGTCAGAGCAGTTTGTCTCGTCTCTCGGCGTGACACGAGCGGCCCAGTTGGCACAACTTCTCGTTTCATTCGCGCTGACGGCATGCAGGTCGACCGCTCGGCGTCTGAATCAGCCAGCTGCTGTAAATCTGCGCGCTGCTGGAGGTCTCCAGAGAAGTCTTTATTCAGTAACACAGCTCTCCGCTTCGGTCTTCTGAATCTTAGATGAGTCAGTAAGCGCTCTGTGGGGCAGAGGTTTGTAGGACCGTGTGTGCGTGTGTCCCGATAACCGGTTTCAAATGTCACGGGCTTGCTGCGAAGCCGCTGGTCCTCGTGGTATTTTCTTGACCTGTGATCCTGCCGTAAGGATAAAGGCTCCTTTGGGGACCCGAACCAGACTGGAGGGTCTGTGACAGCTGATGATTCAGAGGCACCAAAACCAGTCGCTGCCAAGAAGTACAGCTCACTGGTTCTATTTACTCATTCGTTTCTCCTTTCACCCGCCTGAACTTCCCACGAGATCTACCTGCTCCTCTCCTTTCAGCCCGTGTTCCTTTAGCTGACATTTTGCACTGATTTTCCTGGCCCTTCGTCCCAGGCACTGTTTGGTCGGCCTGATGTATCGTGAGTGTAACTGAAACTGCTCCCTAAAAGCTCTGGGGGCTCTCCCCTGCCGAAATCTCAGAGTAAGTTCTCTCTTCTCCTTCCTCATCCTCCCTAGCTCTGTTTCTACTCCCATCAGTCCCTCGGCAGGTTTCTCATCTCTTCTTCACCTCACATTCTTTTCAAATTCCCTGCAAATGGATGAAAGGCTCAGGGGGAACCCAATAGCAGCCTGCCAGGAGGTTATCAGGGAGACAATCCCAGGCTCCTTGCAACGGTGGATGACAGGGCAAGAGAATGGGCATAAATTGAAGCGAGAAAAGTTCCGAGTGGTTGTAGAGGGGGGGAAAAACTCGTTAAGAGGTCAGTCAAGCATTGAAAGATTGCTGAGAGAGGCTGTGCGCTTCTCATCCTCAGACGTTTGGAAAACTGAGCTGGGTAAAGCCCTGAGAGGAGCCTGATCTCCTGCTCAGAGCAGGGTCAGCAAGGAAGTTGGACTAGCGAGCTCCCGACGTCCCTGCCAGCTTGAATTACTCTGTCACTAAGTTTATTATCGATTTCATTCCCATTTTGTCCAAGACCATCTTAGTGAACCATCCTTCTAGTTCAGCACCTCTCCCCAGGACCTGCGTTTTTCTGCCCGAACTGAAAACGTCAGCCTTTCCCCTTGACATCAGCCTGTTAATTTCTAATTATCAAACTTGGTTTAGCTGAAAAAAAAAATGCTCCTTCCCTCTCCTTAAACACGCCTCCGTGGTTTCTAAGCCATCGTGGACTTCGCTGCTACCCTGCCTATTCCAGATATTCTCTGCAGTCCTGCAACTGGCTTCTCTGGTTGCAGAGAGGCTCAGAAAAATCCCGGTCATCCAAATCGTTCTGGCTGTGGCTGCCTGGGCTTGCAGAGAGCTAAAAGCAGTGAGTTTCCTGTTCATTTCAGAAGGGACTAAAATCGCACAGCTTTCCTTTCTAAAATGCCAGCGTTTCACTGATTTTTTTCAAAGCACAGAAGAGAGAGAGAGCTGTCATTTGGGGCTGCTGTTCCGGCAAATGCTGTCGGGCTGCAAAAAGATGCATCTGAGGCCTTTTGTAAGAGGCTTTTCTTTCAGCAGCCTGCCAAATGCAGCCTTAAAATTTGATTCCGAAATGACTTGCTAAGGGTGGAAGAGATTGCATTGTCTTCGAGCATATATTTGCTCTGCGTTGTAAGATTTGAAATGCTTTCAAATGCAGCTGCAAGAACGATGTCCAGTTGCACGGCGTCCCTGCTGCAGAGAATTCACAAATGTAAGTGTAATTATTTACGTGGGATCCCTGAAAAAATCTGACATTTCTTGCACAACGGTTGCTCGAGCCTGACTCACGGCACAGACTCTTATAATTAGCACGCTAACTTCCATTAATTAGACTGCCACTTCATTGGAGCTATAAAAAGCAGCCGTGCCAGGTCTGGTTTTAATCAATTGCCGCATGCTTCGGTCCCTGCCTGCTGCAGGGACTGCTAACGAGTTTGTGTTAGTGGGAAGGCAAACGCAGACCTGGAGGTAGGGCAGCGAGCCGAGGGTCGCTTGGCTGGCGGGGGCTTTACAGGCCGCGTGGATGTGCCGTTGGCTCCTTCTCCTCTCCCCCTTTTTGGGGGGGGAAGCAGTTAATTCTCTTTCCAGAAGCACCGTGAACGTGCTGATAGTAGCCGAGTTTCTGGGATCCACGCACGATCTCTAGCGTCATGGAATCATAGAAACAAAGAGACCTCGCCACAGCCTCCTTTCAGGTAGTGTAGGAAGCGGTATCTTCCTTCGGCCTCCTTTCCTCGGGATTAAACCACCCCGGTTCCCTCAGCCGTTTTCTGGTCGCTTCGTTTCTCTTCTCGGAATGCACCCCAGCACCTCGGTCTCGTTCTTGTAGTGAGGGGCCCCAAACTGAACGCAGTACTTGAGGCGTAGTCACACGGCGCCAAGCACAGAGGGACAGTCACTTCCCTGTCATGCTGGCCACACTGTTTCTGACGCAAGCCAGCATGTTAGCAGCCTTCTTGGCTACCTGGGCACACGGCTGGCTCATGTTCAGCCGGCTGTTGAGCAGCACTCAGGGTTCTTTTCTGCTGGGCAGCTTTCCCAGCCGCTCTTCCCCAAACCTATACCGCCACGTAGGGTTGTTGAGCCCCGAGTGCGGCACCTGGCACTTCCCCTTGCTGAATGCCGTACGGCCGGGCGTGGACCCTTGATGCAGCCTATCCAGATCCCTCTGCAAAACCTTCCTACCCCAAAGCAGCTCAGGGCTCCTGCCCAACTGGGTATCATCTCTAAATGATGAGGGTGCGCTTGATCCCCTCATCAAGAGCACTGATTAAAAATGTTGAACGAAACTGGCCCCAACGCTGTGCTCTGGGGAGCACCGCGGGTGAGTTGCAAGAGGGCTGGTACAACCCTCGGCCACGTGTGCCGTGGTGTCCCCGCTCCTGGAGGCTTCGCAGACTTGTTCTCGGTGAGCGAGGCAAGCAAGAAGCCTGCAGCTGCTCTCATTGTAGCTCGGCTGATCATCAGTTGCTGATGACTCCGTGGCAGACGTGATTGCTGATGAGAAGACGAGCAGGCCTCGTGCTCAAGCAGCTCCTGCTTTGCAGGAGGCTCCAGCTCCAGCCCCGTTTGCTCCGCAGCTTTCCTTAAAAGAGACCCACAAATCCAACAAGAGCGTGCACCGAATTTCTTCAAAGCCTTGCCGTCCCCTCACTGAAGGAGGATATGGATCTGTGTAGGTGCGTGTTGCAGTCAGCTGGAGCTTGTTGCATTCAGTATAGCTTTTAATAGTGGCTTTTAGTACAGTTATTTACTGCATTCGCTTACTGTAGACCTCAGAAATTTTTGAATAGCCTCACACAGACTTGGAAGTGGGGCCCAAACCGTGGCACTTCGTGGTCATGCACCCACCGATGCAGTTTCTGGCTGCTGTTCATATTTGGAGAGCCAGTGTCCATCCGAAAAAAAACGACATTTAATAAAAAAAAAAAATCCGCTTTCAAGCTGTTACAATGCAGTTCGTGGAGACCATGTGTTTTTTCCACTCGGAAAGGAAAAAGATTCGGCACGGTCGCTTTCTTTTTTTTATTCTTTTTCCGTGTCGGTAATGTATTTTTATGGCTTAGGCTTGGAGTCCCTGGGATGATGAAGTTCTGGAACAGCCCTTTGCACCCTGTTTCATTTAAATGTTTGAAACATTTTGTAGCGCTTCCTTGCGGAAGATCTTTTTTTTTTTTTTTTCTTTTTTTTTTAGCCTGGGCATGGGAAACGGTGATTTGAAGAAATGCTTAACTGCTTTGGTGGCTTTCCTCAGCCCAGCTTGACTTATTGTTACTAATGGGTTGTTCTGTTGACTTAAATTAAACATCATAATATCAGAACTTGGACAAAATTAAACATCATAATATCAAAACTTGGACAAAACAAGCCTCCGCTGAGAAGAAAGCCCTGCAGAGTCTCATAAAAGGGTGGAGGGCCCGAGCTGATGAGATCTCTGCGCCTGGAGTGGGAGAGGCTGCGTGGCTCTGAGTAACTCTGTTTGCTTTGTGTCTCGATTTTTCCCCCGCTCTCCCATCTGTAACCTACCACGATAACGCCTGGGTGTGCTGTGAGACATAACAAACAGAGCGCGGGGTGCTCTGCCAGACAATTCGGGAACGCGGATCACCTTGCTGGTAATTCAAGCGTGCCTGGACCTTGGTCGAGCAGAGGTGGGTGGCCCGGAGGGGACCCGTGTCCCCTCTTCTCCTTTTCTTGCTGCTGGAGCCGGAGCAGGAGGCGGCTGCTGCTGCACGCCCTGGACTCTGCCCTTTTGGAAGGCACGGCGAGGGAAGCTGCTGCATTGCTTCAGTCTGGCTGGCTGGGGTGGAAGTTTGGCACTTCCCAGTCGCTGTCTGGGAACTTAGCTTTTTTGTTGTTGTTGTTTTTAATTTCTGTATTTATTTTTGGCTGCCTGCAGAAGGAAGTACGGTCCCATCTTGTCGCAGCATGAATTGAAACCTCAGCACTCAGCACCTCAGCCCTGCTGCCCAGGCCTGAAGCTCACAGACCGCTGTAAGAGCCCGTGTCAGGATGCAGCCCTCCACGTCTGCCCTTCCTCGGAGGGCAGACGGAACTGGCATATTCTGAGGAATCCTTTAAACCTCCTTTTTCTGGATAAAATCCATGCCGGTGTCCTCCCCTCCCCTCCTTGCATTGCCTTTTCAGCATAAACACGAACAATTCCATTGTGCAAAATCCAGACCACCCAACAACAGTAATGGGACCGTTCCTTTTACACTGAGGTTTAAAAAAAAAAGGGTGTTTCTGGCCGATAGTGAGGTTTCCTTTTAACGTTTTCTGCCCAGCTCAAGGATGCAAACCACTGTCCCCCTTCTTTGAACACCTGTACCTCAGCAGCGTCATAGGAGCCCTGGGCTTCCTCCAAAAACTGGACCCTGGAGGCATCGGGTGGGCTTGTTTGAGTGGCTCTCTGCGTGCGTGTGGTTTCGTGCGTCGGGCCAGAAGATCTTTCAGGCTAGAAATCTCTGCATCCCTGAGCAATCCCGCTTGTGCTCGGGTCAAGTGCTGCAGCCAACTGGCGTCCCCTGGCAGCGGAGCCAAGTCATCCGCTCGTTTTGGGGGAGCAGGCGGGTCTTCCACCACCAAAACGAATCTGGTGGGGCTGGAACAGAGCGGAATTAAATCGACGAGCTTGCTGCATTGACGTCTTCCCTTTCTAAAGGAAAGGACAGGGTGGCTGACGGAGCTAAGCTCCCGACCTTTAGGGTCACCTTGCTTTCCTTTCCTCCTCTGCTGAGGCCACGTTGTTTTGTTCTTGGGTTAGGAGCTGTTGTTTTTAGATTGTCTCGCCATCCAGATTTTAACGTCTTGGGGGCGGGGATTTGGTGGAAGCCCGAGTGGGAATTGTGTTGAAGGTTCACGTGCTGCATCCACTTACTGGCGCCAAAGATGAGAACTGCCCCAAGTCGCCCCCCACCTAACCCCTGAGCGCAGACCCTGGTGAGGACGAGGGCGCCGTACCAACAAAAAGCTGCGTGCGCCGGGGTGGTTTGGTGCTCAGCCCTGGGTCACCACAACCGCCTTCTGTCACCGGTGTGACCTTGGCTGCACGGGAATTGCACCTCCTTGATTAACAGCCTCGCTCGGAGTTACGTCCCCTCGCTTCGACAGCACAAATAAGTCTTGATTACCCTGGCAGCAGCGTGGAGCCCTGGCTCAGAAGAGGAGCAGGATCCGTTCCCGGCTCGGGAGCCAGCAGCACCATTAATTACGTCGGGATTGCGGGGTTAAAAAGTGCCGGTAAGGCAGGGACGCCCGGCCCCGCGATCATCGTGGGAGTTTAATTAAAAGGTTCGTTTTAAGCAGCTTTGGGCACGGATACTTTGTGCTCCTCTCGTGGTTTCTATCACTGTCTTGATAATGAATTGGCAGCCGGCTGGAGTAAAACGAGCCTTCGGTCTGCGTGCCGCAAAGCTCTCAGAGCAGAAGGTTGTAGTTCTGGGTAAACCTGGGGTGAAAAGGGGGAAATTTCGCCCCCCTGGACGTTCTTAGGGCCAGGTGACCTCCGGGTGCTCCAGCAGCACACCCCTGTCTGCTTTCCGGGGGGGGCTCTGCCAGCCTGGATTGGCAGCAGCTGAGCCTTTTGGGTTGGGGCACACGAGCTCAGCGTCGTGCAGGACGGGCCCTGCCTTTTGCTGGGGAATGCTGCGGATATTCTCTTGGCTTCCACGTCAGCTTCGCAAGATTTCCCAGAGAACCAGGGGCTCGGCACGTCGTCGTGGTTCTCTTCTCGTGCGCCCTCTCGTTGGAGACGAGGAATCGGCACCGCCGAGTTTGGAAAGACTCAGTGCCAAACAGCCCCTCCTGACCTAGGAACGTTTTGGAGACTCAGCCAGAAGCTTCAGGTTATTTTTAAATGCTGGAAGAAGACACACCGAGGGCACACGGAGGAATGTGAAGGATTCATCAGCAGCACCATAAAGCACAGGAGTCACAGCCCCAGATGCTGAACGCGCACACAACAAAATGACTGCTTTTGCCCTTGGTACCATCAAATCGAAGCGGAGTCAGCCCCAGTCCTTGTTTTCTGATGTATTTATGCATGCTCAGCATGATGCAGCAGCATGTCCAATCCCAGATACGTTTCTTAGTAGCAGCTGAAGCACAAATAAAGGTCAGATCTGCGTAGCGTGCATTTGCTTGATGTCTTGAGTGGCAGGGGACAGTCGGCAGTACGTGAAAGCCTGGCTGAAGAATAATTGTTCGTGCTCGGAGCTGATAACGCTGCCTGCGAGTGTCTTAGCTGTGCTTCTCTGTTACTCCCAGGCTTCTGGTCAGCGCTGCATTCCTGTTGCCAGATGAGAAAGCGTTTGTTGTGCTCCTCTGATAGCTCTGCCAGCGTGATGTCTGCCTGGTTTCCCTTTGCCAGCATCCCAGGGTCGTGGTGAAGTCCTCGCGCCTACTTGGATCCATCCTTTCCCAAAAAGCAGCCTGAGGAATACACGATTCCTCTCCTCCTCGCAGGTTTGGAGGATGCCTGGAGCTGAGAAAAGCCTGAAACGGGTGCCTGGGGGAGTTCTGCACTCGTCCTCCCCACATACCTGGCACAGAGAGGCTTCATTCTTGCCGCACAAAATCGATCTGTGGCTGTGAAGGATCTGGCCACAGCTGACACCTTGGAGCAGTAAGTGTTCTGCGGTTCCTTTCAGAAGTTCTGCAGCCGGCGAGCCCCCTGGAAGATAAATGACTAGAGGTGGTGGTCGGGCTGCTGGTCGGGGGGAAAGGAGCCCAGTTCGGAGTGCTCGTGGTCGCTGCGTTGCTGGAGGCTGTAATTTGCTACCTTAGGGGTCTGCTTGTGCCTGGACAGGCGCTGAGAAACCTGTGAGGAAAGGGAGGATGCTTATCCAAAGCTGCTGGCGGGCTTTGAAGCATCGCTTTTTGAGATCTCCACGTCAGGGAGGAGCTGGAGAGCTGCACGCCAAACCGAGCAGTCCTGGGTGCCTCCTTCAGCAGGCGCAAGCTTTTCGAACTATTTTTGTCTTGCGTCCGTTCCAAACTGGATTTGTGACTAAACTGATGCATTTAGGCAAAACCTTTTAACTGAAGAGCCCCAAATTGAAATATTTTAGCAAACGTGGGCACAGGTAGCACACTGCAGGCCGATGTCTGTGTCCCCCACAACAAGCCAAAGTTTGTGACCGGTTCTGCCTTAACCAGTTTTGTCCGAGTGACTCACTGCTGCGTATTTGTTGTTCGTATTGCTATAGCAGTTGAGGCTCTTAAGCTTTGGATCCAAGACCTTGTTGTGCCAGGTGCTGTAGGAACATGGAAGGGAAAGTAAAAAAAAAAAAAAAAAAAAAAGCGAGGCGTTGAGGAAGAAACACGCATTTCTCTAGAACAGGAGGCAACAGATGGCTCCGGATGGGGGAGCACGAGGAACTGGTGAGGTAATACTGACCTGGGCAGGGAGCAACAGGCTCGTTATAGCACTTAGCTAAACATCACTGAGGTTTTTGTTGAGGCTGCAGCAAAGGGCAGTTTGGAGGAGGATGATCAAGCCAGGGCAGAAGTTTACGGTAACATCCCATCGGGTTGAATATTCCACGGGGAATGGAAAAGGAAAAGGATCCTTCACAAAAGATGTGTGCTGCAAAACGTTGGTACCATAGGTGCTGTGGGCACGCATGAGGGAGCCCAGGACCGGGGCCTCAGGGCTCCGAAAGCGGCGAAGGCATCTTTGTCTGAACAGGGAGAGCAGAGCCGGTGGGCAAGGAAAACCTCCAGGCAGGCCACGTACTTAAAATCTGGACCAGCAGCTGTCTTCTCGCGTGTTTACTACCAACAACCCAAGGAAAACGAAAGCGCTGTTCCTTTTGATCGCAGCCTTTAACCACCACGTGGCACGAGGGAACAGATGAGTGCACCAAAACGTGTCCGTGCCTTTGTTTGCCCTGCAGATGCCTCCCTAAAGGGTAAGGGGAAAACGTCGCTCTTCGTAGCCGTGTTTGCTTAAACTCCAGTTCAACAAAATCAGCGTGTGCAGAAACGTCAGCAAACGTCCTCTTTGAGGCAGAAAGCTGAGCAAGACGCAAGCCAAACGCCAACCCCAGCAGCCAGCACACGTCCTTTCCCCAGTGGTAAACTCTGCCTCATCTCCGCCGGTCAGGTGCTTTTTCTCCCACGCGCTGTTTACTGCCAAAAATAACGCCAAGTGAGAGGTGTCCGTGCTTGTTGGAAACACCTCTCCCTCTTCCCCAGTCACGGTTTGCCTCCCTTGCATTTTGGGAAGAAAACACAGCCATCACAGCACCCACTCGGGAAGCTCTCCCTGGCTTGAGGATGTCCAGGAGCCCGCGTGCTCGTAGGTGTTGCTTGGGGAGCAGCTTCCCCGCAGTTAAAATTGGACCGGATGATCTTGAAGGTCTTTTCCAACCTCAATGATTCTGGGATTAAACTTGAAAGTTGAACTTGATAATAGGAAATACATCGGTTACTTCGGCACCAGGTGCTATCCCCGATGTGGTTTCTGCATTAGGGGGTCCCTAATTAGGGGATCCCTTTTAGCTGAACTGTTTTCAGCTGTGGAAGGAGCCCGGTCCCGTATGCCTTTCAGAAATAAACTTTGGTCTTGCCACTAGAGGGGGACTGCAAGCCGTGCAGCATATATCCAGCCTGCTGGATACGTGTAATGTAACAGCACCATACACAGCAGTGCCATTGAACTGGTCAAAAACACAATGGAAACATGAAAACTTGGAGATCCTGGGAGAAAAGTGAGCTCGTGGATGGGATTTTCAATATAATGCTTGTGCGCCGGGCCTGACCTACCTCGTTCTTGTCCCCTTGCAGGGCCTTTACCCACGTGTTCACCTTTGGGCCGACGTTTCGAGCTGAAAACTCGCAGAGTCGCCGGCACCTGGCAGAGTTCTACATGGTGGAGGCTGAGCTGGCCTTCACTGAGAGCCTCCAGGACATCATGCAGGTGGGCACCTCCAAACGCTTGGGCAGAACCAGCGTCAGAATTTCCTCCTCCTCCCTTAGCTGCGCTCCCTGCTCTCAAATGATTTTCCAGGACTGACCACAGGTAGCCACGTGATGGATGCTTACGCGCCTTCCTACTTTCAGCACGAGCCGGCTTCCACCCAGTAGGACTTGGGAGCCAATACCCACACAGGTTGTTGTATGTCAGATGAGCTCCTTGGAAGGCCGTTGGAGAAATATCCTATAAACAAACAAGTAAATAAAATTAAAAAAAAAATTACTTGGGGCACCGGCCGCACACGTGTGAAGCAACATCCAGGTGGTGATTCCTTCAGTCTGGATCATTTGCAGTCTGCAGAGTCTTGGCTTAGCAGCAAAGCTGTCTCCTGTCTCTTATGTGCTGCTGCTGCTGCGCTTTGGGTGTCTGGCCGGCACTGGGCTCTGCAGACCCACTGGGAATCTCTGTGCTCCATTAATAATAACCCACTCTTCTTTCTTCTTTCCTCCAAAACACCTTTGCATAGTCTAAAGAGCATAACATGCATGTATGCTTCCACCTTGCATCCTGAGCACCTGGTTTCTCTAGGTAATAAGGAGCTGATTGAAATTGTCACTGCTTTTATCAAGTATAAAGTGAGTAATATAACGAGTCTTCTGCTCGGTGGTGTTGAAGCCCCTGAACACAGCATGAACCTGTACTCTTGCACTGAGAACCCTCGTTTCTTGGCTTCTGAAGTATATCAGGTTCTGAAGTATATCCAGTTGAGAGGATTCAGAGAATTAGGTTTGGGAAGTGCTCTGGAACATGTAGGGCCTTCACTCTAGTTGTAGGGAAAGGAGGAAACTCCCCCTTGGCTTGGTTTTTTTTTTTTTTGTTGGTGCTAAAATCTTGTAAAGTCTCAGCTTGTGCTTTCGTTTTCCCCTTCTTTCTCCTGCCCCAGAGTCTCTGACAAGAATCCGTTCTCGTTACAGAAATTCTCCTAGCAGCAATGGTTTTGCATTCCCCGTAGCAAGTCTGCATTGCAAAACGCTTACTTTTGTGATGTTCTCTCTTGCAGAAGTGGAGTTCCTGTTTTGTTTATTTTTAAATTGTTGGGCAATCTCTTTTGGAAAAATAAAAAAAGAATAAAAAAAAAAAAACACACAAAAACACTGACAGCTACTCTAAAGCCTAAGTTAAGTTTCGTTTTTCCCCCCATAACTGACGTAAATTCAGTGTTCTCTCTCATATCTGGCCACTGGGCAGCTTGTTGTGTCCTTTGTTTGATGCCAAACGCCCAGCTGAAAGCCTCGGGGGCTATTGGCTAGAGTTAGCATCTGAACTTTGTCCTCAGATAAATAGCTGGATTGTTGCAAAATTACGTTTAAAAGTGGTGTTCAAGACGTGGAATGAATACCTCCAACTTCAGCAAGTTAGTGGGCTGGGAGTGCTCAGCTTCTTCGGGGACATCTTGGGAGTATTTGCTTTTAGATTGTTGAAGGGTACAGAAGAGCCGTGCTACAAAGATATGCGTGTTTACTGTTCTCTAGCGAGATGTTTCTTTAGCCAAAGCTCCAAAAGAAAAGCAGCTTTCTTTACAAAATAAAAGGAAGAGCAAGATTCAAGAGCAAAGGTGCATGCACTCGGGAGCAGAGGTCTGTTTTTCCCCAGTGTAACTGCACGGGGTAATGCTCAGTTATTCCTAAATTAGCAGCCCAGTTCTTAGGAAGTCTTGTGTGTCTCGATCACGCAGTGCAACTTTCTGCTTTGTGCCAGAACGTGTCTTAGTGCTCCAAAGAACCTTAAACTCTCGCAACGCAGGTTTCACAATCCTCTCAGCGGAAAGTCTCGGCGCGTTCGGTGCCGCACTCCACGCTGAGTGCCTGCCTGATACTATTACTGCTTCAGCCTACAGGGAGTACGTGAGTGCTTCTCAGGCCTTTTGCGGCCTCTTTCCAAAGGAGTCTAGGCTAGAAGTTCCGTCAAGTTCCCCCAAGGCACTCTTCCTCCAAGGTGAGCGAGAAAGAGTTAGGAGAAGGTCAGGTTAGAAGAGATCCATCTTGTATGGAAGTGTCTGGTCTCATCAGAGTGCTGATTTTCAAGATCTCCATTCCGACCTGTCCTGTGAGATGCCTGCTCCCACCCTTTCCCCCTTTCTCCAGTGCTGTGTTAAGCAGTCGTGTCCGTAGATCATTATTTTCTATTTTAATTTTTGGCTGTCCTGACAGTGAAAAGGATTTTAAAGGATCCCACTTCACTCATGACACTAATGGGGCCTCAGAGAGGTAACGTGGTGCCATCATTATCGAATTTCATTAAAGGCACATACCAAACCATGTTAAAAGAACATTATTTAGGCGGCAAAGTTAGGAAATGCCTAAAGGAAGCTTTTCTGGGAGCAGTTGTTGCATAGCGTTAGTCTTCCTTAATAAAGTCAAATCTTGGCAACACGAACTGCATAAAATGGAGAACAAAATTTAACCCACAGTATTTGAGCTCTGGTCTGAGGGCAGAAATATCATCTGCCTGTGGTTATGTACTTCACCAAAACAAGCTTGCTGTCATTGCAGCCAGGTGACACGGAGTATTGTTACCTCTCTTGTACAGAAGGGAATTCAGGCACAAAATGAGGTCAATAAATAGCAGCACTGGCACTGGGGTGCCAGTTTTAAGGACCTTAGATCTGATTCCAGAATCTGTTGTGCTCTGGGTGCTTTCTGTCTTTAGGCTAAGACAGGTTGGCAAATCTGGCTGCAGTCTCAAGGAACAAACACTGGAAATGACATGGGAAGGTTTGGTTCCAAATGTCTCGTGCAGTGCTCTTTTAGAGACACTGGGGTATCTGCAGGGCTAGTTTCCTTCTCTGAAGTGACATCCAGCTGTCAGAGCTGAACCTCTTTCTGTTCCCTAGCCTCCATCAGCAGTTACTGTTCAGCTTCTGTGGCCAGGGAAGCAGTAGTCTGACAGACAAGAGTCTCTCTCCTTCCTTTCCTAACAACAGCGTCTCCCCAGAGGGGGTCCAGTGTAAGGAAAACAGTGGCCATGTAATGAAAACTGTCTCTTGAGCTGGATGCGCAAGAAGGCTCACCTGGGGCCGCGTGTGAGATCTTAAGTGGTGAAATTCCTAACTGAAGTGAGCGATTTTGCATCTCTGATACAATCTTTTTTGGAGAACCCGTAGGATTATCAGTGTACCATAGCAGATAAGGAGATGTGAAGAGGAATATCCCTTGCAAGCGTATTGCTCCTGCGGTCCTGGTAACTGCTTCCTTTGCTGTAGAAGTGTTGTGCTCCGCTCTTGTGCAGCCGCTCGCTCGCTGTCCCCTGGTGGCCTGGGAGAGAGAATCGGAAAGGCAAAAGTGTGAGAACTGGTGGGTTGCGACAAAGACAGCTTGCTAGGTAAAGCGAAAGCCACACATGCAAGCAAACCAAAGCCAGGAACTCATTTGCTACTTCCCATCGGCAGGCAGGTGTTCAGCCGTTTCCAAGAAAGCGGGGCTCACTCATCGCACCTAACAGTTTATTGGGAAGACAAACTCCAAACCTCTCTGCTTTCCCCCTTCTTTACCCCAGCTGTTACTGCTGTATGGTGTGGGACATCCCTCTGGCCAGCCTGGGTCGGCTCCTGGCTGTGTCCCCTCCCAGCTCCTTGTGTACCCCCAGCCTCCTCACCAGCAGGGCAGCACCAGAAGTGGAAATTTCTTGGCTCTCTGTGAGCGCTGCTCTGCAGCATCTGAGACCGTCGATGTGTTATCACCAGTACTTTCATCAAAAACCCAAAGCACAGCATCGTACCAGCCTCCTCGAAGAAAATTAACTCCATGCCAGCCAAAACCACGACAGTAAGTCGTCCACTGGGTTCCTAAACTTGCTTTCCAAAGGGATGATTTTGCAAGAGCGGGGAAGGCAACAACACTGCAGTCATATCCTCCCTTTGCAACAAGGGTACATCACGCACAGGCAGAGCTTTTTTACTGTGTAGCAGGGCGAGTGGCCTGTAGAAATTCAGCTCTTGAGCTGTTGGTATATAACTGAGAGAGGGGACTTACGACCAAAATCAGGTGTGAGCCTGCCCTGTGTGTGTATGTGCACAGGGTGTGTGTGACACCGAGCATGAAGGCAACAAATAACAGCCCAGTTGGTGGATATTCGGTGTGTACGTTCCCCGCAGCCTACGCTGTATCAGTATAGGTGGTCTGAGGGAAATGCGTAAGGAAAAATCCTACTGGCGGTTCTTGTGATTTCCTCAAAGTATGCCTGGGTGATATTTTTATGGACAGGTGATGATTGGAACCCCTCTTGTACACAGCAACTTCAGTTGCTGCTGCTGACGTCTGCCACTGGTTTGTTGATGATTTCCTCTGTTTCACCCCCGGTCGTAACGTGACTTGGGAAGAGAATAAGTTGCAGTATCAAAAGCTCCAAGTCAAAATTAAACAACACAGTTGAGATCTGCTCCTACTCAAAATCAGAGGTAATTAAATTCCACGGGGACATCAGGGAAGGCCAGAACCGATGCTGCTGAACTTCTTTGGAAGGTGAGAGAATCAAGAGATAAAAGTGGGGAGACGTAGGGGAGGAGGGAAAATGTTGACCTCTGTCCTCCTCACCTGCCTTTCCGCCAGCACAATTCCTGTCTTTTCATTACGAAGCAACCAAACTTTCGGACACCGAGAGTCCCACCTCCAAGACAAGCTACCAGCCGTGTTCCGGTGGTGGTTTCCCTAAGTCTCCCACCAAACGTGCCTCTTCCAGGATTCATTCACACCCAGTCCCTTGGTCCGTCCCTGCAGCTCACGTGCTCAGCAAGCCAGTGCCTGTGGTTCTCCACTTACATCTCATCCAGCCTGCTTTCCAGTCCTTCGTTACATTAATCTGCTTAAAGCCAGAACTTCTGAGCCGGAGAGCTTTATTGTTCCTTTATTTTTCGCCCTGCTGTTCGTGCCTGGTACACATTTGGCATAAATAAGAATAAGAGCAGTGAGGAGGCCGACGCATGACCCACGTGTCTTTTTTTTTTTTTTTTTTTTTTTTTTGCCAGGATTAAACCTCAATCTCAACCCTGGAAATATTTCTCCGATTGTTTTTCCCATGCCACCCACATCTTTTTTTCCACAAGAGGAAGCTGCTTGTGTTGAATGCTGTGGGAACCTAATTGTTACTTTATCGCACAGCAAGGGGAAAAAAAGTGCTAATTAAACAACATGCTTTTCTAAAACCAGATGATACTTTCATTTTCTAGAAGGAGGAAGCTTAATGTAAAATCCCTCCGTCTCTGCCTCGGCGAAACCAGATGAATTGCCAAGTTTTCTAATTTCATTTGCATACGCCTTTTTCTAGCTACTTTGAAGAAGGTTCAAAGCTGACTGCTTGCTTGTTTGCCACTCAGCAGCAGGAATGCTAGCTTTTCGTTTCCTCTGTGCTTGAGTACCAGCAGGGGTAAAACTGTTCATCTGCATACGATAATGCTGGGCCTCGTTTGGATCTTCCCTTTTTAAACAGAGGGCCCAGGTCGATGCAGGACTCTGAAGGCTCCAACGGGACGAAGACAGGGGCTGACTTACCAGCTTCTCCTGGCTGGTGGGATGCGGAGACTGCTCATCAGCACAGAGCAGCAGTTCAGGACAGGTGATGACGAATGGCCTTCTAAACTGGAGAGTTTGAACAAAATGCCTGAAATCTCATCTTAGTTATGTCAGGAGCCCAGCTTCTTCTTTCCCCTGCATTTTGTTCCTCTCGCCCTGTAAGGTCTGGTTCCTTACTTGCTTCTTCCTCAGATCTGCAGACCAGAAGTCGGGTTCATCTTTTGCTTCTCTCAGCTCTTCGGTTCATGAACCAAGTTTTTAGTTTCACAGAAAACGTGCCAGGACTTTCAGAGGTGCTTTTTGTTGTGAAAAACCGGGTCTCGTCCTAGGCTAAGGTGAAATGCAGTCCAGCTGCTTTGCTCTGCTGCTTACAGAGGAGATGAGAATAAGGAGAGAGATTTTGCAGAAGAGTTGGAAGCATCAGTACTCAACAGGTATCAAATCCCTGCTTTGTGCAGGCGTGGGATTACGAGGAGATTTGGGAACTCTTACCTGCCAGCATGCCAGCAAGGGTTTGGGATAGTCTGCTTTGCGTAAGCAAACACAAAAACTACTCTTACAACAGGCTGATCAAAATGCACTGGAGTACAATGTGGGGCTTTTTTTTTGGTTTTGTTTATTTTGTTTTGGTTTTTGTTTGTTTTTGTTTGGAATCCAAAAGGCATTTGTTTAGTTTAATTCTTTATAGGTGAAGCCCATTTTAATAGGTAAATGTACCCAAACTGGATGCGAATGTCACTTAGCTGATCCACATTAGTTTAGGAAAATTAAGCCAGGTCTTTTTTTTTTAGCTTCTCGAACATCCCCGCATTGATGTGTCAGTTTTAGCTCTCTGCTCATCTCTGTGCATGTGCTCTTTGCTTTGCTCTTACTGTGCAGAGTCTCTCTGGACGGAATCTGTCGGGCAGGCTGGCTCTACTCAGCACACATTTGTTCCCCTCTACTTTAGTTCTGTCCGTTGTAACAACAAAGCAGAAAAGCAGCATTGCTCATTCCAGGAAAGGCATCTTCCTAATGATTCATCTGAGCCCAGTCACCACAAATGGTTGTAATGTTTTCATTTGTGGCTGCTGCTGCTCAAATGTTTCAGGTGTGCTGTTTGCACTGGAGATACTTGACTGAAGATGCCAAGGCCATCAGCAGAGGCTGAGACCCTAAACCCGTAGCAGAAAAGCAGGTTCTAATCCTCTTCAGCTGGTGAGCAAGCCTGCTAATTAGGAGCATTAGCAAGCTGGGGCTGTTTTATGCAGTCTGACCATGCAAAAGCACAGAAGCTCCTTTTGTACCCTTTGGCTGACGTGTACTGCGTTTTATGTATAGTCTGGGACGTCTAAGCAGTGTTAATTTCTCATGCCCTTCTGTTTTCTCGATTAGGTTATGGAAGATCTTTTCAAGACGGCAACAAGCGCCGTGTTCTCCAGATGTCCTCGTGATGTTGAGCTTTTTCATAAATACGTAGCTCCTGCCCAGAAGGTAATAAATGGGACAGGAAAGAGCTGCGACCCTTCTGTGCGTTTTGGGAGCTCTTGGCAATAGGGGGGCTTAATTTTTTTTTAATATGTTCTCCTGTGTTAATGAACTGTGAAGAGCCAGGAGTTGGCCTGAGCTTAAGTTATTTTTCAGGCCAACGCAGAGAGGACGCACAACTTGCTATAGCATTTGTGGCAAAACTGTAGTTGTGTCATCGCCCAATGACCTCTGAATCCTCAGCTCAAAAATTCGGTTCCCTTTTAGCACCGAATGGCTTGGAGTGGATTTTGACCCGTATCTAGAGCACAACGCAGACCTACGAATCAAAACTTAGAGGGGGGTGACTTCTCTGTTTCTTATGGGCCCCTGAACCCCTAGGAGTAGCTTTACTCTTTTGTTTTTCTTGTTTTGACCAAGGGCAGGTTGGAACAAATGCTGAAGAACAAATTTGTAACGTAAGTACTTCAATTTCAAAATGATCTGGAAGAGGGCTTGGGGGGAGGGGGTTCCTATTTTCTAAATCTTCTGTTACTTTCCCAACTCGGTGCCTGCTGGGTTAGCATAATGTCTCCTCAAGAGCACGAACTGAAATTCCTTCTGTTCTGTTTGCCAGTCCTCCTGTCACCTCTGCATGAGACCGGTGCCTGAGTCTGCCGTCCTTTCGCTTTTGCTTGCCTAGACGAGATCCTCTTTCTGCCAGGGTGTCCTCCTTTCGGCATGCTCCTGACGAGTGCTTTGCTCACAGTGGTTTGCTCCTTGCTTTCAGCTTTGGTGCTCTGCCATCCTTTGCATTTTCTCTCCAACATATCCCTTTTTCTGCAATTTTTTTTTGATGTTGAAAAATGCCAGTTGATTTTCTGTTCCCAATTACCTGTGCAACTCCTTTTTTCAGTTTGCTCTGTGCTAAAGAACTGAAGAATTTTGTTCTCCTTCCTTGCCCCCCCCAGAATATCTCCTCTTCTCTACCCTTGCCCATCTCTCCAAATAGTCGTGCTCTGCATGTATCTCACAGAACATTCCAGCAGTGGTTTTCCCGTTAAGCAGCTCAGCTGCAACAAGATCACGATGCTCCCATTGTATCTCGTCTGCACATACCACAGGGGACCTCCGTGAAGGATTTTGATCCTTCTTTCTTTGGACCTGACTGATCTTTCCGAGGAAGCAGAGTTACACTCAGCTTCTGCCGTGGTCCAAGGAAAAAAAGAGTCGGCCCATCCCTTTCTCCCTTTACGTCTCTTTCTTCAGCTGCTGGCACATCTGGGGCATTCCTGCCTTCCACATCTCGGTTACATGGGCTGAGCCTGTGCCAGTAACGTATCCCGCTTGGACTGCGCCTCGCATAAACCAAGCACATGCAGCAATGTATTCCTGATGTATTTCCTCCAGAAGCCTTCCATGTAGCTGGTGCCCATGGAGCTCGTGCCCTTCAGGGAATTTGTTTTATAATTGCATTTGGCTAACGATACAGAGAGATGAAATTACTGTGAGCGAGTTGTTCTTTCTCTCCACGGCATCTGCTTGGTATGTGGAAAACTTGTCAGCAAAAGCATCTTCCATCGAGTCTTGATTTCCAGTTACCAAGCCTCCAGCATCTTTGGCTGCACTTTTTCTGTTTGCTTTGCCACGATGCTCTTCTTCTGTACTGGTGGAAAGCAGTGGCGAAACCGCTTTCAAAGCTGTCAGAGGAGCAGAGAAACGTTGCTGCAAATAAACCTCATGGTATTTGCAAAACAAAAAAGGTTCGACGTACGAGTTCTTTGCGCTCTGGGCTGTTGTTTTTGCCTCCTAATACCGTGCTGAACAATGGAGCTGTGTTGCTGGAACTGTGCCAGTGAGGACACGTTGTTTTCTTTAAAAATGTAATCATCAAATTTGTATGAAGAGGTTCTGTGCAGAAGTCCTGACTGAAATGCAACGTTGCAATAACGCAGAAGGGGCTTGAGAGCTTAGCACTTCCTGCCCTGCATGTAGCTGAAGCACAGGAAAGCATAGGGCACTTGCCATATAAAATGTAAGCTTTTGGTTTCCATCCAAAGCGTTATCGGGAAGTCTGACATCACAGCACAAGTTGGCATGGCCGTGGGGAAATGCCTCCTTAATTTTCCAGTGCCACGCTTGGCCAGAAAACTTTCTTGTTATTCCTTTCACAGTTATCTCAAAGGTGTTTTTTTTTTTTTTTTGTCTTGCAGAATTTCCTACAATGAAGCAGTGGAAATTTTGAAGCAAGCTTCTCAAACTTTCGCTTTTAAGCCAGAGGTGGGTGGTTGCCTGGCTGCTTCTCCCTGTGCCTGTTTTTGCACACAGCCAGACTGAACTTTGCAGGTCTCCGGGGAGCCTCCTTTCCCTCTTTCTGTATCCGAGTAGTGCTGAGTGTGTTCTGGTGTCGGCAGCTGTCATCATTCTTCAGTAGTCTTCAAATAAGGGAATGATATTTAGATAGCACCACAAGTTTTACGAGCTTTAATAAGCCAAAGCCGTGTCAAAATATCATATAACCTACATGGAGGTAAAGGGAACCCCTTGCCTCTCCAAAGGATAATTGTTACCTGGGAAAGAGAATCACACGATTAACCTCAGTATTAGCTTACGGTTTTCAGAAAATTGTGTTTTGCCTAGTTTCAAACATACATACCAGTATGGAGAGCATTCCTGGCTGTGCTCGTCTCCTGTATAGAGATTAATCTTAATCTCATTCTGCTATTTTAAGGAAAATGACCCTCTGGCTGAAGGGTTCTTCGTTAGCTGGTTGGGTAACCGTCTGGTCTCTGTGTGCAAGTGGGTGTAGAACCTCAAATCTTGTAGGGGAATGTAGCTACAAATCACTCCAGTAGTGCTGTTGCACAAATCATTGCTGTTTTTCTGTTGCAAAGGAGATTTATCAGATAACTACTTAAGAGCATGGGATTAAAAGGAACCGTCTCAGTCAAATCCGTACTATCTTGGTCTGAGACAGCAAGCTCAGGATGTTTTCAGATGAGAATATCAGAATATCAGTTCCCCTCCTTCCTCTGTATTCTTTGCATGTCCTGTGTTGGGATGGAGGTTTCTAGTCAAAAGCCACAGAATTTGTAACGTCGCCGGAAGAAAGCAGGAGAAGCAAAGGGCATTGCAAATGGCCAAGTTTTCCGGTAACAAAGAATTGGCTGGTAGGATGCTGGGTTTTCCTGAGTGAGAATTAACTTGGCACGTAACAGGACACAGCAAGGAAGAGAGCGGTCATCGTAGCAGAGCTGCTTTCTGTACGCCAGAGTAAGGCTGGTGTGCTGGGCTGAGTAGAGCGGTTTTGGATAGCTGCCTATTTCCCTGGAGCGATGTGGGGAGAGGGTTTTGTTTGGTGGGGTTTTTGGGGGGTTGGTTGTTTTTTTTTTTTCTGGTTTGATATCAGATGCAGGGAAATCTGGCCCTGTTCTGGGAAACCTAACTGTTATTTTCATTGCTTTGCTCTGCCTTAAAACCTGTGGAATTCTTTTGTCTTAGCAAATTTTCCCCGTCGCCTGTGGGCGCTCAGAGTTACTGCTCGTGGTTTCGTGTTGCTCGAAGCCACGCCTCTCCTCTGCGGGGATTTTGCTGCGTCTCTTGCCACAGGCAAGGTGCACCAAAGCAAGACACCAGGTCCCTTTTCTTGTCTTCACAGTGGGGCTGTGACCTCCAAAGAGAACACGAGAAGTACCTGGTGCAGCACTGCGGTGAGGTGCCCGTGTTTGTCGTTAACTACCCATACGATCTCAAACCTTTCTACATGCGGGACAACGAAGATGGACCCCAGCGAACAGTGAGTCCACGGGTCACGCTTCCTCCTCCTTTTCAGCTGAGCGTGTGCCTTAGCCCTTGATGGATGGAGGTAGCCTTCTGCTGGGCCTCCAGTCAAGAAGTCCAAGATGAGACGTGATCCTGTCCGGTCTCTTTTCTGTTATAGAAGAAATCTCCAAAGCAGGAGTACCGGGAGGAAGATTCAGGAGTTGGGCAGCGTTAAGTTTTTGCTTAAGTCCCTTAAGACAGATTTGCCATAGTTTGTTTATTTTCCTGGTAAATTTATTCCTGCTGTTGCTTCGCTTGCTTTAATTCTAGCACCTGTTCGGCTGTGGGCTAAGCAGCCCTACAGAACAAAATTTAGAAGAAAACCGGCCAAAACCTAACGGCATAGGTGATAACGCTGTGATCCTAACGCTTGGATCAGCACATCGGTGCCATTGAGCCCTTGGTACCGTTACCGCTAGAGCAGTCTGAAGGAATGGGGCCACGCAGACACATTACAGCACCACTTTATCACCAGAGCTGCATAAACTCTAAGGAAATCAGGTCCTGTGCATGTTTGCCTCCTCGTGAGCTCCCATTTGTGTTTTTTGCACCACGTACAGACTTGGCTGTGTGCACTCCTGTCTCCAGAGTGACCTGATGGCATTCAGTTCACACCACGTGGTTGCAAACGTCCTCAGCCTGGAACGTGACTGCCCTCGTTTAGGTTTTCTGTAGGCCTGACAGTTTCTGCCACTGCAGGCTTCCCTCCCAGCCTTCTCCTGCCCAAAAGAGCCTTTTTGAGCGCGTGCAAATACTTACCTAAGAGTCCTGGACTCGACAGGAGAATCATAGTAGCTTTTTACAAGCAACTATCCAGTGTCAGCTGTACTTCTGCTGTAGACTGAAGGGCATAACTGGCACTATTTGTCTTTCTTTTAAGGTTGCAGCTGTCGATCTCCTCGTACCAGGAATAGGGGAGTTGTGTGGAGGCAGCTTGAGAGAGGAGCGCCTGCCCTTCCTCGAATCACGCCTGCAGAGGTATGTGGGACCTGCAGGTGCCAGGAGGCCCTGCTCTGAAGCACTTTGTCCTTGAACCTTTCCTCCGCAGCTTTGGTGGCTGAGAGCTGATTGTGAAGGTGGAAGTTGTCAAATAGAGCTCGGATATTTTTGTCACTGCGTTGTGCAACTGAGGAACTGCAGTTTTGGTCAGAAGCTCTGCTAGCCGTGATGCAGCTGGCCTCGGTGGCATCGTTTCAGAGAATACTTTTCTTAGCTGACAGTTTGGTGGGAAGCTTCACTGGAAGTGGCTAGGACCTGTTCTGAGTCATGCAGGCTCTTTGACTGTCTCTTTCCCTGCTGCTTAGTTCTGGCTCATGTGACATGGAGTGATTTTAGGCTAAATTCAGTGTCAGAATATCAAAGCTGCTGTTTAGTTAACAGTAACTGACGTTACAGATGGGGTAAATCTCCATGGAAAATTGTTCCCTAGATCCCATCTGAGTTTTCCAGAGAACCTTTCATAACTCACAGGAGTCCATTTGTGCCAGTCGTACACTTGTACAGAGCAATTTTGGAGCGGGATTAATCCCAGAGTAACATCATTTGCATGTTGGGACTGAATTTATCACTTAAATCAGCTGCGTGCTCACCTCACAGGAATCGATCTAGTCAGTGGAGAAAAGCAAAACCCATTTCAGCATAATGAAAGCAAAAGACGGGGCAATTAAATCACTGGGATGCTGGTTCCCAGTTTGCAGCGGAGGATGATATTATTCCCTGCAAGGCCTCCCTGTGCTTGTTGTTCCTCTCCCTAGGAACTCTCCAGAAGGAGGCACACTTCATCGGAAGCAAAGTACAGTGTTGCCTGCTGCACTTGACAGTTTTGACAGTGAGATCCCGAGTCCCCAGCCCTCCAGGTGTGCAGGTGGAGGAGGAATCCCTATAAAGGTTAAAGCCAGACTTTTTTGTTTGGCAGGAAGGACACAGGAAGCGTTTCAAGCTACAAATGGTGTGTCTACAGTGACCTTAAAGTACAGCTCTGCACTGAAGATGGAAATACATGGAAAAACAATAATACTTATTGCATGTTTTTCTCAGTTTTGAGTGCTCAGGATCTGAGGTGCTGAGTCAGAATACTTTGTTAATACCTTTAAATTCTTTAAATTCCTGCAGAGCCAGCATAACTAGAGAGATGGCTGGATTCTTGGCTCTTCACGCACACTTCTTACAACAGATCTACAAGTCCTACAGGGACTGCTGCAGTGCACTGAAGATCAGCGAAATGGGCTCATTTTGCTTACAGATGTTTTTGTTTGTGTTGAGAGAAATGAGGAAAAAAAACATCAACTTTGCTCAGTTTCTGCCAGGACAGGAAAAGGGGGAGGTGGCACTGGTGGCAATTAGGAAAAGCCACGGTTTTATTTAGTAGTTTCACCGAAACTATTTTCATTTAATGGTTTTACACGTTATGAAATCCATGGCATCTTTAGTGGTTTTGTGAACTAAGAAAGGGGAAGATTTGCATCATTCCATAGCCGCACATGTGAAGAGATTTTTACTCATTTCTAAGTGAGATTGGCTGCATGGAAATTTAGTATTTAGGCCTGCTCTCTCCAAAAATTCACAAGCAGAGTTTACTGATTTGCCTTAATTTAAGAATGCGCAGAAGTTTTTGCATGAAGTTGGGATCGACCCTGTATGTTTACAAACAAACTTGGCATTTTAAGGAGCATGTTGGGAGTCTGTTTGAGATGTCTACCAAGTGCCAGAGCTGACAGCCACCGATCATGCCTTCCCTTAACGTCCTGCCTTTCCTTTTTGGACTGAGTTTAATCATGACAGCCTCCCTTCCCTCGTAGTATTGTCTTCTAGGCAAGCGCTGCTCCTGAAGATCTGTTGTGTTCCTTTACTTACGAGGCTTTTTCTTTTTGTTCCACAGATTAGGACTTTCAGATGCCTACCAATGGTAAGACAATATCTTGGTCTGCAAGCTGTATTTCTTCTTCTGAGGGTCTTCAAACAACTGTTTCTTTTTTTGTTTCTTCATTTTTTTTTTTGGTTCTGTTCTTGAGGGGGCCATTTCTTGGCCCAGTTGTCCTGCCATCGCTGCCAGCCTAAATGGAACAGGCAGTTCATTTAAACAAGCTTAATCTAATGCTACGTAGTTTATCTTCCCAATTTGTCCACGGACAGCACAGGTCATTCCTTTCAGGATGGCATGAAGTGGATTCACTCACAACTCATCAGTGGTATTAAATCATTAAACTGTGTTCCAAGCCGAATAGATTCTGTCCGCCATCACATGAGATAAACAGGATGCAGAACCACAAGCAATTTGTGACCTTTAACAGCTCCATGAATAACTCCTTTTACAATTGACAGGGCAGTTGGGTCGAAAAACCTTCCCTAACAAATCCATTGAAGCAATTAAAACTGTCCTGCTAAGGAGACCGAACAACCTTCGAATTAACAGTGTAGCCTGTTAAAATGACAAGATTTTAGTGCCCCTCTTGACAAGTGTTTCTTGGTATGTACTTGGTCATAGCTCCTGGGAGGATGATACTGCAGAGAATTTTAAATTTAGAAGAGTGTATCCAAATACTCCTCGGTATTTGGAATGCTCATTAGGGAGACTGCCTTGAAAAAAGCAGCAGTAGTAGATTCTTCCACTCTCCTCCTCCCACAATAATGAAATCACTTAGGAAGAGCTCAATGCCTGTCAGTCCTTTACATCATCCATTTGCAAACAGGGTGAATGAAATGTCTTCCTTTATTATTTGCATTTATGGGTCAGAATACACCGTATCACCTCATCAAAGCCAGAGCACAGGGTGAAGGTTTCTTTCTGGAATGTCTTTGAGCCCGTAGCTTCTGTTTACGGGAAATATTTTTAGACAGGCGTACGGTTTAACTGTCCGTGTTCTCAGGTGAAATTGCTGGAAGAGAGCAGTTACCATGTCCAGTGTGCCTGTGTAAGGCGTAGCAGTCAAGCTGAATCCTTTTAGCATGCTCTGCTTCCTAGTTGCCCCCTTGGAGCTCATATAAAATACTCAGAAGAATCCCAGGACTCTGGGTTGTACTTGGGATGGTTGGTTTTTTCCTAACTCTGAACAGCACCTGATACTCTAGAGGAGCATGGTCAGCAACTCTAACATATGTAGGTAATTAAATACTGGGTCTGCTGGAGAGGGAAGGATTGTCTTGACCAAGGATCATCAATCAGTTGTGTGGTTAGGTGTTGAGATTCAACCTGAGAAAGCTTGGTGCTGAGGAGCAGCGAGCCTTGCAGCACTGCTAAGACAGCTCAGCCCTGCCTTATGCTGCGTGTGAAGAAAAGACTAAGACATTGCCCATCACCCATTTTCAGTTTCATGTCATACGTAGCAGTGAAATTTTGGAAACTCCTTCCTCCTGCAATCTCATTTTGGACATTCTCTGCTCCCCTTTTCCCTCCACGCCATTGTGGATGATGCAGCTTCCCAGGGAGGATTGAAACTGATTGAAGACCCTGCCTTAGCAGAGTCTGGTGTGCTAGGAAGGTGCAGGAGATGTGCAGTTCCTACTGGCCTCTTGGTCGAGAATCTGCCAGAAAAGAGGTGGGTGGTTTGCCAGCATCCATCTTCTCAATGAAAGTGGCAGGAGAGACTGAAATTAATTTCCTCCATTTCAGTGATTGAATTCGGTCTCCAAAGCTGGCACACAAACTCTTCTGAGAACAGCTGAGTCACTCCTTTTGAAGTACAATATTTGCTAACTTCTGAATGGGCAGCTGTGCAAGATGTAGTCCCTTCTGAAATCCCCTATATAATGCCATATCTCGGTTTCTGCCCGTTTTCTCCTCTGACTAAGCACGAGGATATTTTGGGACACGCTGCTTCCATTCGTGGCTTCAAGACTTCCTTGCTTGTGGGGGAATTATCGGTCAAAGAGGCGACTGATGACTTGTGGTGCTTCTGCCCATTCCTGTCTTCTAGAAAGCTTTTCAAAAAAGCAGATAAACGAATATAGCCAAACTGCTCTGAATCTTCCTCAGTTCAGTACATCCTTCCTGTTGTGCAGGTTTCTTTCCGGAAAGAATATGAGCTGGGGAAGTATCTGGCTTGACTTTGCAGTAACTTTATCTTATTTTCACACTCTTTCCTTTGAACTGTAGACAGAAAAGAGCTCCGTGCTGTAGATGCTGATCTTGGCTAGACTGAGAGGTCTGTGAAAGTGAGGTGGGAAAGTCAGGTGGTCAGAGTTTACCCTGGGAAGTCACTTGCTGCCTCTGTGCCTCTTTCCTGCTGTTCTTTGCCAGTTTAGGCTGTTAGCTCCACGGGGCAAAGCCTGAATTCTCTGTGGCCGTCGGGCGTTGAGTGCATTGCCTTATAAACAAGACCTGATCCTGCCTGCAGACTCCAAGTGCCAACTTAGCACGCGCAATAACAAAACTTTACTTCTTTGTGATGAACATGTCCTCATACCCATCGGCTTGAGCAGCATTTCAGGCGGTCTTTCTACATATAAGCACCCATTTCCGTACTCGAATTGTCATCAGGTGCATGAATGGAGAAGATGGCCTCGTACTGAACCCTTCAGAGTCCAGCTGCCTTTCTGATCTTACAGGGTAATGCTGGTGAAAGGACATAGCACCAGGGCAGATGTTATCTGCTATCTCAGAATGGATATTACTGTGTCATCTTGGCCTTGTTCCTGCCCTAGATGGTGAATATTGAGCTTCGGTCTTCTTGGCCTTTCTTAGTTATAATTGTCTTTGATGCTTGAACGATCTTGGAGGTCTTTTCCAACCCTAATGATTCTGTGACTCTAACTTCAGAGCATTCTGTTGGGTTCTTCTGTGGCAAGGTAGAAAGGAGAGGACCTAAGAAACAGCAGGACTGGTGAGCCACTTCAGATCGATGGGCAGTCACAGCATTCGTATCATCCTTGAACCTCCTCCAGAGCCCAGTGAAAGCAGAAAAAAGCTTCGCTCTCCTTGGAAGAAGCCTGACCCTATTGTTGCCTCTCTGGTGAGAACGCGGAAGTGCTGGAAGATTGCTGGAAGATGCCCAAAAAGTTGTAGCAGAGCAGAAGTTGTACGGAACCAAAGATAGCATTTTACCCATCACCAAAGCCTGTTGGTACTTTGCATGCTCATTACCTGAAACATTTAACCAAACGGTCCTGCAAATGTCATCTCATTTCACTAGCAGTTTTTCATTACCCATATTTTTTCCTCAGTGTATTTTTTCTTCCAGTAGAATATTCCACTTCGTGGACTGCAGTGCCTTTGTTCTTTTGGCTGTACTTTCTTCTAACTGGCTGCGGAGGCTTCAGTATAACAAGACAGTTATATAAAAGATCAAGATTATATTTGTTTTGAAAGGAGACTGAAAAGAATACATTCTGCTTTATGAATGGTCACTAGGAGAGTGCTGTTCTTCATAGGGCCTTGCTGTGCAGCACAGGATTTCACGATGATGGTAAAAGGATATAGGTTTTTAAAGGGATAAAAGGGAATGCTTTTCTAACTTGGCACATAACAAGCTCGTGGAATTCACTGCCAGGGGATGTTGTTGCAGCACATATTTTAGTAAGTTTCGAATCTCAGAACAGCAACCAGTCCTCCAGGTCCTGAACATGAACTCAGGGGCTAGCTGGGGTCACATAAACTTATTTCCCCCATAGAATAATGTTGCACGGCCCCCCAGTTGCCAATGAGGGGCTCATCCCTCCTCATAAGTGTGAGGCACTGGGAGAAACAGCTAGATTACTTCATGGCTGTTTTTGAGGTGAGAAACATCCAATGTCTGGAGATTATTGAATGAAGGAAACCTCAGGGAACATTTTCCAGCCTAAAGGGATTTTTCTTTTCATCTGCAGGCAGTTACTTTTTCTTTCATCTGGGAAGAATGGAAAATTTCTCAATTCCTTTGCTTCGTCTAAGCACAGTCATCAGGAAGGATTCACAGGCTTGATCCTCAGCACGTTTAATTCAATGGACTTTTTCTATTAACTTTAATGGGTTTTGTTTCGGTCCTTTTGCCAAAATGGCTTCTCAGAGTGCTTTGAGATCTACAGATGAAAGCCCTGGATAAGCAAGGGTAGAATTTATTGTTATTGTTCATCTGGAAGAAGCTGAGTTACTTCATCTCTTTATGATGACTTTGTAAACTCTCTTGCCAGCAAAAGGGAAGAAAAGGTGCTAGGCGTAGTCTCAACTCTCTTTGCACGGGCTGAGATACGCTCGTTGATGTCATCAGCAGTGTTTGTGCTGTTGCTTAAATTGCTAGTTGCTGCTGGAGTTGTCACCAGCTGCTTTGCCAGGTCGGCTCAGAACTACAGAGCGGGGACAGATTGATGTGCCATGGGCAGCACTCAAATCCCTCACGTTTAGGAGGCCTTTCATATTTTACAAGTCACCACCCTCAGCATCAGATTTGCCCATCATCTTCCTTGCAAACCCTTGAAAAGTTGCAAAGCAGAGCTCCCTGGAGGCAGATCCTGTTTTATAAGTGGAAACCCAAATTCTTATGACTGCAGTCTGCATGAAGTGGGTTAAGATGGAGACCACCACGTGCAGACAGAAAGCTTGTGGTCCCCGGGGGCCAGACAACAAATATCCCTCTCTTGAGCCTGCTGTTCAGCTTGCAGTGCAGGCACAACTGTTGTGGGTCAGTGCTAGGAAGAGGTAAGAAGTTCTGCTTTTGGTTTTACTGCTTAGGCAGTGGAGCAGAGGAGGAAGAGCCCCGTGGAAAAAAAAAAAAAAAAAAAAAGATTGCATTGACTGTAATATGTGGCTTCCCAGATTTTGACTACTGTTAATGAACTGCAAGAAAAAATATTTTCAGCTATAAAAGTCTTACTGTCAAACTGAGTCTGCCAGGGCAATGTCTTGCAGGCTTAGCCAGTTGTTGGAGAGTGTATTTCTGTTTTGCAAGGAAAGGTGATCAGTGGCTTTACTTTGGCTTCATGCTGTTAACATGTAGGCTGCAAACCACCGAAACCCTGAAAGGCAAGCAAACACACTTAAATATAAATATGTATCTACGTATATATAAAAATACAAGCAAAATATATAATACATATGTATTTATGGGTACTTGTGTATTTATTAGGTGTACTTACGTATTATTACGTTTATTCATGTATTATATAAACGTAATAAATACATATATATATATATATATATATATATATATATATATAGTCAGTTAAACCTGGTAGGCAGCTAAGCCCCACACAGACACTTCTTTGTTCCCCCTAAGTGGGATGGGGAAGAGGATCAGAAGGGCAAAAGTGTGAAAACTGGTGAGCTGGGTCAGCTGTCCTGGCTGTGTCCCCTCCCATCTCCGTGTGCTGCCTCCCCCCAGCCTCCTCACTGGTGGGAGAAACAGAAAGAGACCTTGATGCTGTGTAAGCATTGCTCTGCAATAATTAAAACATCAAGGTGTTACCAACACTGTTTTTATCACAAATCCAGAATGTAGAACCGTACGAGCTACTATGAAGAAAATAATCCCAGCCAAACCCAGTACTATCTATTTTATTAAATATATTTAATATATAATTTAATACATAACATATAAAATTGTAATTACATAGTATATAATTATATGATACAGCATAAGCATGTATAATTCAAGATGCATGTTTATATGTATTATTTACGTATTTGTATATTAAATTATTAGTATATAATTATATGCATATATATTTAAGAATACTTGCTTATATATTTATATTTAAATTTACTTGCATTTTTAAAATGGGATAATAAAATGTTCAAGATTAAAAGCACGTAATACATGTGCAGTCACTCAATCCCCTACTAGGGCATTCATATAAAGAATAACATCTTTGTGGCCTCAGCAGGCTCAGAAGTGGCCCCATAAAAGAAGAAACCCACTGAGACGTTGTTCACTCCTATTAAACTAAAACTGTTGGTGATGTTTTATAGGTGCACGCCTAGTTCTTGTGTATCACAGCAGGTGAAATCCAGCAGGGCAATGGGGAGCTCTAAAGAAGAACCTTCCCAATGTTGTTGACAGCCATATATTGTGGGCGCCCCATCCCTGGGGGTGTTCAGGACCAGGTTGGATGGGGTCCTGAGCAACCTGATCTAACGGGTGGCATCCCTGCCCATGGCAGGGGGTTGGAACTGGATGGGCTCGAAGGTCCCTTCCAACCTGAGCCATTCTGTGATTCTGTAATATTTGGAATATCTGCTTCCAAACCAGGGAGCTGAGTTTTCTGTTGATGTCAGGTACTGTTCTCGAAAATGAAATGTCTTGTTCCAGATCTCACTTTTGGAGAAGATACGTCCAAGATTTTTTGCTGACTTGCTGGGGGAATAAATGAATCAGGCTGTAAAAGTGATTTGGGGAAAAAAAAAAAAAAAGCCATCATAATTACCTTAAAAGAAGAGTGAAGGTCTGAAGGAAAATTCAGCAGACAGCAGGACCTGTTTGGGCCAAGAAATAGTCTTCCGAAGAAATTACTGGAAATGAAATGATTTAGGCTATTGAAAAGGTGACTCGACAGAAAATGAAAGAATTTATTGTAGGGCAGGTTTCAAGAGCAGCATGGCACGGGCTAAACAGATGCGAGCAGGCTCCTCCATCTCTGAGGGTGGAACTGTTTTGTGTTGCCAGACCTGGGCTCGTGCCTCTACTCGGGATATTTTAGCTATTAAAACTTACAGAGGTGCTCTCAGCGTGAGCAGAGCTGTGATGTTAAAGCTGTGCTTTGTACCCAAATGAGTTCTTGTTCCTAAACAAAACAGGCTCTAGCATATTGGCAAGGCGTAGCTCTGCTGGTTTAAATGCTTTTGCACTTGGGGTTTCTGCTAATACAGCTCTGCCTGTCAGGGAGCCACACCTCTTCCCACCCCTGGCCGGTCCCGGCTGTGTTGGCAGAACCCCACAGTGGTTCGGGGCAAGGAGAAGTAATTAAGATGGAAAAGAAAAGCCTAGATAAAAAGCTCTCTGTAATTACATCAGCATAAACGCGCTGCAAGTGTAACTGTCTCTTTAAATCGCAGGTATCTAGACCTCCGAAAATTCGGCTCGGTTCCCCACGGAGGCTTCGGGATGGGCTTTGAACGCTACCTGCAGTACATCTTGGGAGTTGACAACATCAAAGACGTTATTCCTTTCCCCAGGTTCCCTCACTCCTGTCTGCTGTAGCTCAGCAGCTGACTCGAGCGGAGCAAACTGCTGGTGTCGCCACGTGTACGTGACGTGGGCATGGGACGGTGCGTTTTAGTGGGAAATGGAGAGGATTTTTGTATCACAGAGCTCTCCTTGAGCTTAATACTGGCTTACTGAAAATAATACATGTTCTGGTGAGATGATGGAAGCATACCCGCAGTTAATTTGATAGCAGTTCACGTCTTTAGTGATTTCAGGAGTGATAAGAAATAAATAAACCCTTAACTAAAGGGTTAAGGTTCTCCTGAGACTAGCACGAGTGATGGGAGTACTGAATCAGTATTGTTGGGAGGTAGCGGGGGTTTCATGTGAAATATTAATAAGGAGGTGTGACCTGAAAGGGACTGGGAGCCAGGGCTGCTGTGAGGCTTTAATAGGCTTTAATTAAATGCCTGCACAGGGCTTTGAAGATTGAGTATTATAAAATTGCAAAGTATTGTCACGGCTGAGATGCGTTTTGCTCTTACGAAATGACAGCTGTACAGCGTGATTCTCCCCACCCCAAGTTAAAAGCAAATACTGTTTACCTTGGAAAAATCAGCCAGACCTAGCAAGGAAAAACGTCGTCCTGGAACTGCCGGAGCGAATCAGATGGCCGATGTTTGATTTTGTGAATCGTCAATAAAGATGTACACTGGGTTGTTCGGTAACTCTGCGTGGTTCCTTATTCTGTCGGAAAGCCGTGGCACTCAGCATCACAGTGTTTCCTCCAGCCTCTTTGGCTGGTGTTTCCTTCTGCGTAGACCCGAATCGGTTGCGCAGCTTCTGCAGGAGGTACCTGCTGTGTGCATCCGAGCAAGGACGCCTTCACAGCAGAAGGAAACGTTCAGTTAGATGAGAGCACGCTCATCCCTCTGAAGCCAACTTGCAGTTTTGTGGCGGTTTGTTGTTGTTGCTTGGCTGTTTCGTTGTTGAGAAAGTATCTGATGTGTTCATCTGGCCGAGCAGTTGTGTGTGTATTTTGGAACAACCAACACATGCTGCCAGCCGTTGCATATGTATTAAGTAATTGCTTATCACGGTAGGATCTGAACTCCTTGCAGTCTTTAATGGGTTTATGCTCTCAGCTTCCCTGCCAGGTAAAGAAATATTCATTCCTGTTTTGAAAACAGAATTAAGGGCAGATCAAGTGACTTGCCCAAGGCAACTGGAAACAAGTGGTTTATTTGGGACTTGAACTGAGGGTTTCCAGCATCCTTCTTCCCTTCTAAATTAGCACCATCTAGCAACTGGTCATATGCATAGTGCTTACTACTGTGGAGCCCAAGACAGCTGCAGTCAAAACAATATATATATAAAGAAGAAAAAGCAAAGTAACAGCCTTACTGCTAATGAACCCCGTGTAAATTGGCACGCGGAACGTGAAGTGGCTGCAGAACAGCCCCGAAGACTTTTCTTCCGAGTAGATGAAAGAGATTGAAAACCAGTTATCAAATAGCGTTGGGCTGGTAGCGTCGCGGTCCCAGGTCTCTGCAGTGAGGCTGCGTAGTACTGCACCTGCAGCACCTAAAAATACAGATTTATGTAACGTGGCACCTGCCGTGTTTCAGTTTGGTCCACAGCTGGGCCTCTTATGTATAATGATCGTGCAAACAAGATCACCGCGAGGTCATTGCTTTGGGCTGTTTGTTGCAGTCTCTGAGGTATCCCTTGCATATCAAGATTTTCTCCTTCGTCTGCTTGATTAGGCAGGTGTTAACCGTGCATTTGCTGGTTTGTGTTTCCTGGTACAGCCCGAGGTGGTAAGTCTGGTTCCATGGAAGGGTTCAAGTACCTTTGAAAAAACTGAGAAGTTCCTGCATAAGACACCCGAGTGTCTTTGTGCAGTTGAACTATCTGCCATTTGAAGGAGTCGTCCTGAATGCCACCGCTGGCATTTCTGGTTTGGAATTCTTTCGGCAGAAAGATGTGGAAAAAGTACAGCTGCCAACAGTCCCGTCCGTGCCACGTTCCTAAATAACCTGCAGCTAGCAGGTGTCCTTACTGAGAGCCTCAGCCACTGGTTCTGCTGTAAAGGAGAGTGCTTGAACCGAAAGCCCAGCTCTTGAAAACAGAGCAGATGGATGGCAAAATCTCCCCTGTCCGCTCGGCTCTGATCCCTGCGGCAGCTCTGGGGTGGATGTGTTGGGTTTGGCACCAGCAGATTGTTGTCAGCACCCATGCAGGAGGTTGTTGGCCACCCTGTGAAAGTGCAGGAGGTTTTTGGCCACCCTGTGAAGGTGCAGGAGATTTTTGGCCGTGCCATGAAGGTGCAGGAGGTCGTTGGCCATGCCGTGAGATACCAGATCTGACGGGCCGGGTGGGGCTAAAGAGTGGCAGGTGAAAAACAAGGCGGAGAAGAGAAGACAATGGCAGGTGCCCAAAAGCCGTGGGATGATGTGGGGTGAGTCACAAGTTACCGGGAAGGATGGCAGAAGCGTTTCAAACAGGTTATCGAGGCCTTGCATGAGGTGACAGCTTGCAAGAGCCGAGGGCTGGTGTGATCCGCCCTCCATTCTTCACCTCGATAAGAGATCATTGCAGGACAGAAGGAAAAGGTTGAACCTTTGAGTAGGTAGGTATATGAAGCAATGTCAGAGGGTTTGTTTTGTTTTCCTGGTTGTATCCATTGTAGGACAGCAGATTTTGAAGCAAGATGTGGCAAGGACGCACTTCTTGGCACGTTCCCGACTGCGTGTCCAAGCAGAGCAGCCTCCCTCGTCTTGCGCACGTACTTCTGTTGCGTTCCAAGATGCTGGGTGGGTTGGCAGGGCTGTCCTTAGGGGCGTTGCCTAGAGGTGGGAGAGAGGAGAAGGTAGGGGCCGAGACCCCGTGTGCGATGATACTGCTTAGGGTTAATGCCGTGACCGATGGTCTCGTGAGCGGCTCGATTTGCAGGTACCCAGCGAGGTGGGAGCGTTGTTCCCCTCGAGCTGTGTGTATGTAACACCGGCTGGGATTGCCAAGGAACGCAACGTGTTTTCTCTGGGATTTCCATGTGGCATGCCATCTATTTCCTCTGAAGCTCCTGGCCTGGAACGAAAAGGAAGTTAAGGGGGAGGACGGGGGAGGTCGCTCCTCTGGGACGTGTCGGCAGGGAAAGGCACCGAGAGTTTCACAGATTGAAGCCGTTTCCTTGCTACTTCTCTGCTTAGAGGCTGCAGTCCGGCAAGAGTCAAAGCCAGGTAAAAACTGACACTTCTTGAAATAAAAAGCTGTTGTTCTTTGCACGCAGGACTCATCCCTTAGCCGAACCCACAGCACAGTAGCTTGCATTGGGGTGTTCTCAGCACTGTAAGCAATCAGCTCTCGAGGCCAGGTAACCAGCACGATCTCTGCTAGCATCCTCTCGGTAAGTAGTTTTTGCAGTTTCAGTTCCTCGGCAGCCGGCGCTGCCTCTTTTCAGGTTTGTCCTCACTTTGAGTTTCAGAGGAAAGAATCGGCGTCATCGATTATTGTGTCTGTGTTGGCAGCGTTGGGGCAGAGGGATGGGAGAGCAACACCTCCGGGAATAAAACAGCAGAGCCGTAAACTTCACACAGCCAAACGCCAGCCTCTCAGTAGAATGTTTGAAGGAAGACTTCTGGTTTTGCTTGCAAGAACCTCAGACAATCCCTTTACTTAAGATTTTTATGTGCAGGATCTAATTAAGAAAATCATACCCACAGAACTGGTACCACGTCTCAGTCTTCCCAGGAGAGCAAACACGTGCTCCTTAGCTAGCAGCAGAGATTGCTGTTCTCCTTAGGATTTATGTTGAGTTACTATGGCAGTGTCTGGATCTTGGGCTGTTGTATTAACTTACACAGTCCCAGAAATAAAGGTCTGTCCCTCAGACAGATCTTAAGAGTCAGCAGACCAGGCTGGCGTAGGGTTTGTAGCTGGCTTAACTCCATTCAAGCCCTCAGACAGGAGGGAGAAGCACCGAGGTGCCCAGCTCAGCGGTCCTCTTTCCAGTTTATTTAATAGCAGTTGCAATTTACAGAGCATCACTCGAGGGAGTGCCGAGACTCTGATGGGAAATTTAACGTACAGTTTTGTTTGCTGGACTACTATTGATTGTTTTGGAAATAGCTTATAGGTGTGTTTTTCTTTCAGGGGAGAAAGGGACTAATTTGCCAAGAAACACTTTGGTCATTGTTCCCATAAAATGTGTGTATAGAGATAAATGAGACTTTGCTGCTGCTGAAACCAGTAACACTTGCTATTACTGTTGTTTCAGCCTCTGTCTTACGTTAGGGAGAGCTGGGAGATGGGTCCAAAGGAGAAATAAGAAAGATTTTGTGTAAAGATTGTCAAAGTCCTAATTTCCTCAGATCTAACCAAAGCTAGAGAAGCCACGAAAACTGGTCTCGGGGGTGAATTTATTGTTTTATCTTATAGTTTCTTGCCGAGCCGTGACCTTCAGAAGGATTGTAAAGTTTTATTTTACGATCCTGCTGGTAAAGAGACGTATGTAATTTACTGTACGAGTTCTTATAGACTTGGCTAACAAGAAGTTTGACCCAGAGTTCAAAGAAATTACGGCTCCCATTGCTTTATTGCTGCCGTGACATGTATTCTTATCTGTCCTGCAGCTGGGTCTCAATGTCTGCCGCGCGAGGTTAGGCAAAGATGCTGCGAAGGGAGAGCTTTCCCATGAAGGGCAGGAGTGGGGCAAGACTGTGAGACCATTTGAAGGACTTACACCAGCTCCGTCAGAAACTGCAGGCTTGATTCTGGGTGAAATGTGGGTGAAATGACTTCAGGATCCTTGTTGCTCTTATTGCTGACACTTCTACTGCGGGAAATCGAGGCATGGAGCAATTAAGCAGCTTCTTCGAGGTATGTGGCAGAACCATGGAACGGACCCAAATCGACTGAGTCCTTGCTCACTGCCTCCCCACAAGACTCCCCTCCGCCTTTGGGTGCGCTGCCACACCAGAAGCAAGGCAGGATGTTTGCAACCGATCCGATTTCAAACGCATTTTTGGCATTTCTAAGATCCTAGACTGTACTTCAGTGATTTTTATCTATCCCTGTACGTCCCGAGGCCTTTCAGATAGAGCAATACGGATTTCACAGTGCTGCTGTTTATTTTTATTACTCTTACAATTGATTTTTTTTTCTGAATAATTTGAGGGAGCCAACGGAGTACATTTTTAATTTTCTTTGCAAAGCCTGCTCTTGCTTTTTGCTCTTCACCAAGAGCTGTATATCTTTCTTACTGTCTTCAGCAGATTAATGTACTGATGCTCGTATGCGCTGTAATAACGGAGGCCTAGATTTTCAGAAGTAACGAACCATATGGGTTGCTGGCAAACAAGACACGAATTGCTCCGAGGAACTCTCAGTGTGGTCTGGAAGGTAGCCTTGACAAACCACGTAAACACATTTCTGTATTGGACTCTTCTGTACGATCAGCCGTGAATTCCAAGAGATGCTAGATTTCCAGCCACAGGGGAAAATAATTTCATTTCACAGACACAATGGCAGTGTAATAGTAATTCTATGGTGTCTTTACTTCCAAAGTGATTTTTTTTAGCATTAATTCAGTACTCTTCGTGGCCCTTTGAAGACCCCAGGCTCCAAATGCTTGGCGTTGTAATTAAGCCAGATTAAGCCACGTGAAGCAGGCTTCTGATGCATATTTTTCTGAGATGCAGGTCTCCCATCTTCGGTGTGTCCTTCAGCTTTGCTGCTCTGCTGCTGGAAGCACGGCCACAGACTGCCCACCCCAGCAGGAGACAGCTGAACACCCACCCTAGACAACTCCAAGGCCTCCGTGTCCGTGCTAGCAGGGCTTTCCCTGCAGCCGTGAGAAAAACGATGCTCAAGGTGAGCGCAGGGAAGTCAGGGACAGATGAAGGGGCCTGCCAGAGCCTACGGAGGGAAGCAAAGTCAGAATTAGATTTTGAGGCTCCCCTGCCTGGGTAAAGCAAACATTTCTGCTGATGAGGCCTCGTTCTGTCGGGCTGGAGTCACACGATGCCATCCCCGTGGAGCACTTGAAGTGACCTCTCCAGTTGTTTAATGTAAATAAACCACCACGTGCGTTCGGGCTTGCCCAACAGCATGCGGTGCGTCACAGAAGGGGCTCTGCACAGCAGCGAAGTGCTGGCGAGTGTGCGCCTTGGGTGCCTCTTCGTAAACATGCACGGGTGTGCTTTCCATATAAATAACCCCACGTGTTTGAACTTTGCCACTCACTCAACCCAAAGATAAATGCAAATGGAATCTGAGGGCTTGGCTTATGCAGTGGCTTAAAAACGCTTTCATATGCCATTTTTAATGGCGTTAATAAATTATCGTTGTTTATGGTGATTTGGGAAGTATAGGATGCAGGTATTGAATACATTCCGTGAGCATATTCGTTAACGAACTTGACGGGTGATTGCCTGGCATGATTACGTTGCCGCCTCCTTGGAGCACGTGCAGTTTTTAGCACTGTGTTACTCCCATCCCCGCCCGAGATCTGGTGCCATCTGTAACAGTGCTGGTTTGGAAACTGGAAGAAAGTTTGTGCTAAGCCCTCTGAGATACAACATCACGAAGCGTTCATTTCCCAGATCATTAGAAACTCAGAATAGCCATCTGGCCAAAACCAGAGATGCATATGCCTGCATCTCCAGCCTACCAGCATTCAGCCGTGAGGGTGCCTGCTCCGTAGCATTTGGGACTGGGAGCTGAAGATGTCGCTTTGCCGCTGATCTTGGAGAAGTCTCTTTGCACTTTGGTCTTTTTATGGTTTATCTGCAATTCAAAACTGAGCTGACTTTTAGGAGGCGTCTGTCTGACAATAGGCGTTTTAGCCAGGAACATAATATGTTTCCTATGCCTCCAAATAGCCGACAGTGCTGTGAAACCACAAGGTCCTCTCTCTTCCATGCGCTGTTCCCGTGAATATTTTCACTGTTAAAAAAGTACATTTCAGTCTCCATTTGTCTGGCCTCAGCATCGGTCAGGAGGATATCACCGGGTCTTAAATCTCAGCATCTGAGGGTCCACAGGGTCTTGAATTTGCAAAATTTGTCCTAAAGCATGATGAGAACAGCCTTTCACACGCTGCTTGAGTAAGTTAATACCAGTAGGAGCTGGAAGGTGTGAAAATAAGGGCTTTATGCTGCTGGCTTAGTTACATTTGCCTTTCTCACCTAAGGCTTACTTGCAGTAGATCTATGCATCTGCTATAGACACAGCATTCTCTTATTCCTTTCTCTTGGCTGGTGATGTATGGCAGAAAATGGGACCTGAGGGGCTTGTTCACTCCTGCTCGTGGTCTGAGTTCCCCTATCTGTACCATAAGGATAATCAGATTTATACACCTCAAAGCTCGTGCGCATCGTAGATCTGTGCTCCAGTATTTTTAGCTCTAAGCTGTGCGTGGTCTACAACTGTAAACAAACAGAGATACATACAGTAGATAATTTACACTTTCTAGGAGAGGCCTGAATGTAATATGACAGCAATGACTTCCTTCTTCTAATAGAATTTTTAGTTCATTACAGTGACTGTGCAGCGCGAGCTCATATCCTGGAGGGGTGCCGCTGGAAGGAGGAGCAGGGGGGAAAGCATCTGTTTTTATTCTGGCTTCTGTTTTGACCAGCAAATATAATGGCACATGACCGTTGAGCCGACAGTAATCCAGTTACAAAAGTCTTCAGAGTTACTGCACCAACCAAATTAAACTTGATTACATCCAATTATGCTGAAAAGCCAGACAACAGCTCTTAGCTTGGGGTGAAGTAACTTCTTGCGATCGCATGCGGGGAGGCCTCGCGGGGTGTCAGGAGGATAATTGCTCGTTTGCTCTACCACAGAGCACCATCTGCTCTTGAAGTAATGCCTAAGGATGTGAGAGGATACCAGGCTCGGGTAAACAGGCAGGGGAGCCGGGCAAAGACTTCTCCCTGCTTGTTTTATTAGGATTTGTTTTATGGTTGCTTGCCCTGGGCCCGGCTGCGGTCAAAGCCCCATTGTGCCAAATGGTGTCCGTAGAGGGAGTCCTTCCCATTGTGGTCACACGAGGAAAAATGAGGATGAAGCAGTCTTTGTGCTTAAATCAGAATAGTGTCCATGTCTGCAGCGCTGTCTGGGGCTCCTTCCGCCACGCAGTGCTACGATGGTTTTCTGCCTTGAGAAGGTAACGAAGGAAATGTGAAAATTCCCAGTTTCCTGCTCTTCCCTGGTGGAAACAGCACAAGCGGGGAAAAAGGGGTAAACACTGCTGCCAAAACTCTATCTGGGTCAGGTGCTGGCTTAAAGAGCTCTGATCCATCCCAGAGGGAAGGACCAAGCGTGAAGAACTTCTGTCTGGGCCCAGATTTCGGAAGTATTTCAGTAGCATTTTGTCCCAGCTCAGCTCCCCGCAAAATTATTTTGAACGGTCCGGTTTAGTGTGGGAAGCAGGACTGGGCTTTAGCTTGGGTCGTGGTTCCCGAGCAGGAAAACCCGTGTAATTATCTTCAAGTGCAAGGACTGGAAGCATCCCCTGGCTGCATCTAGACACCGGCTCAGCACCACAGCACCAAGGAGGAGCCCCCAGCCCCTCTCCGGGCAGCCTGTTAATTCCCATCCCGTTGTTTTCCCATCACTGCAGGACCATCAAATCCAAGGGTGCACGTGCATCTCAAGCACTGCTGGCCCCCGAGTCACCTCTTTCCCTTTTTTGAGTCTCTACGAAGGCATCAGAGCTCTGGTGCCCCCGTCTTTGCCAGAACACTGTAGTGAAGATGCTTCAAACTGTCTCGTTATCTGATCAGAGCATCCTGTGCTAATATTCCCCCTGCTCATGGAAAGCAGCCAGAGCTGCTGGAGCTGCTGCCTATCAACAAAGGAAAGGACTGGCTTGGGGTTTGGCTTCAACTGCCGGCTGTTTTGGGGGGCTTGCTGTGCTCTTTTACGCAGGGTCGGAAGCTTGAAAAGGCTCCAGTTCTTCTTGAAAGAGAGGAATTGTTATTTTTTTTTTCTAACCTTGAAACACTTGGACGAAATGAAAGGCGCCGCTTCCATCCAGCTCTGCTGCAGGAGCTGTTTTGTGAAGATAAAGTCAGGTCGCATCGTGGAGCTGCATCTCAAGAGACCGAGCGTGCGCTCGGAATCCAAAAGCAGGCGTGTACCACCCGGCAGCGCGGCAGGTTTTCAGAGCCTCTTTCCCCCAGCGTGTTTAGGTTTATTTTAACCCCCGTACAGGGCATTTCCTAGGGATCAGAGCCCGGCCGGGGTAAGTAGCCCAAAGCATTCCGCCAGCCGGGCCCTGATCCCCAGGAAATGCCCCGTGTCTCCATCCTCCCCGCTTCACCAGCAACCCAATGCAAGGTCGGACGTGCTCTGCCTGCAGCTTGCCCTTCGGCCAGCAGATGGCACAGCTCCTTTAAATACGTCGGGAGCCGGCAGGAGACGCGGTGGGCACTGCGGTTTGCCAGAAGTTCTGATTTTTCACACGCGTATCTCGGTTTCAGCCGAGAACGAGGAAGCACGGTGAAGGTTGTGATTGAAAACCCGCGGAGGTTTCAGCAGGAGGAAGGGCAGCTCCTTTCCGTGCATCCCAGCACACCAAATGCGGGATTTTTCTTGGAACCCCATCCTTGTGCGAGGAACGTGGTTTCTTACACTCCACCTCTTAATTCCTCCCTAGCTATGCCTCCTAATTCTGCTGTCCCCCCTCCGGTCGCTCCTGCTGGCAGAGGCGGATTCTCCATCGCTTCGTCTGACTCCCTCGGCGCGTTTTTTCCAACACAGGGCTGTGGTTTTCTCAGCTTTCCGCCAGGCTGCTGGCTGTTAGCTCCAGCTCCGGAGATTTAGGCCATCAGCTGGGGCCAGCCCGAGTTCAGCCTCCCCCCGCCGCCGGCTGGAGGAACAGCTTGAAGTTGGTAAAACTGTTGGGAGCGTGCGAGCGCTGCCAGATCAGAGCCGCGTTCGTGACGTGCATCGTCTTTAACTCCTGGAGGCGTCGGGGGCGATATTTGTATTCCTGGCCAAACGCTTTCAGTGGCACCAGCACTGTAAGGCGCTGTAGCACGACATGCATTGGGTCACGAGTAATCTGGCCGCCTGATGCCAGGATTTACTCGCTGTCCCCACTCTGAGCGCAGCCGTGGCGGGGTTAGGCGTGCACGTTCACGCAGAGCGCCTTTGTTTCGAGCGATTTTCTGCACGGAGCTTCTGCCTCACGTCTGAGCTGGCAGCGTGCTTACAGGTGCAGAAATCGCAACTCGTCTCCCATCCAAAAGCGCCGGCGAGCTGAGGTGCGTGCGGCAGGCTTTTAGAATAGGCATCAGCAGAGGCGTAAAAAAAAGAATTCCCGGGGATGCTTCGTGTTTTGGACACCGATCAAATATGATCTGGTGATATAACCAAGTCAGTAGCTGGGCTCCAGGACAGGGGATGAGTAGAGAGCAAGGAGAGGACAGGGAGCAGGGTAATAACCCCAAGGCCGTCACGGAGCGTGCAGAATAACTCATTCCAATTCACCCGATACTAATTACAGAGCATCGCTTTAAACAGCCGTGGCCCAAATGAAGTGTTTCGGCTCTGCGTGGGGAAAGTTGTTAACATAAAAATGCAGACGGGGTTCTCCGCAACTGGTTTTAAAATTGATACCACTTTGCATCTGTGTCAGTACGAGCAAATTCCTAGCCCGTGAATCATTAACATACAGCGCAGAGTGGCTTTGCATGATACCTGCGTATTAATCGCGATCTTCTGCTCTCGATCAGGTCTCTGTAAACCCATGGCAGGTCTCCAGCCTCCCTGGAGGAGTGCTGGATTTTGGGAAGGTCTCTCAAGCTGGCATCAGAGCACAGGGTCACCAGGACACCGTTTCCCCCATGGATGTAACACGGGGGCTGTCCCGCAGCGTGCGTTGGTGCAGCTCCAGCACATGGAGTGAGGCATGGCCGGGGTGTGCGGGCTGATCTGACCATAGCTGGCACCTGCAGGAACAGGATCAGGGCAGTGAAAAGGTTGAAGCTTCTCTTTTTTCTTTTAACCTGGCCAAAAAAAAAAAAAATACATTCCTCACAAATTATATCCTCGTTCCTCAAGGGGTTATTCCCCTCCGTTGTATATTCGCAAAGCTGATAAACAACGTATGGCCTAACTGCTGTGTCCCCAGTTTGCACAAAGGTGCCATACCTCCCTCCCAGAGGCACTGCGAGCTGTAATTACTGCTTGTGACGCAAGATCCCCGCTCGAGCAGCCTTATATATTGGTTTTTGTCATAGGCAGAGCACCCAGCCAGCACGGAGCTGTTATTGCACCAGGTACAGCACAAACATGCCAGGAGAGACCGTCCCTGCCCACAGAGGTTGAACAAGCTGACAGAAAGGCAGGGAAATTGAGGCAGGGAGGGATGACTGAATGTGCCCAAGCAGGTTTGGGGCAGAGCTGTCATAGAGAGGCAGGTCTGGGAAATCCATCCCCAGTTTGTATTTCCTTAAAAAAAAAAAAACAAAAAAAACACCACCACAAAACAGGTGCAGTGTGAAGGGGACTCGGGGACTAAACAACTTTTACCGGTGCCATACCCAGGGTTTTGTTTTTAAGGATGGAGCAAAAGGAAGGTTAGAGCCTGATCCTACTCGCAGGGCTGTAGAGGGACATTGTACCTTGGCCAGGGCTTGGGGCACCCCTCCGAACCCGCAGCGTTTCCCGATGTGGAAGATGAGAACTGATCCCAGCGGGGCACCGCACGGGGCAGCTCCAAACACGGCGGGTCCCCACGAGGGTCTTCCAGTGGCAGGCAGATCCCCTTCCAGCGGGTGCTGCTCCATTACTGACAAATCAATAAGAAAAAAATAAAAATAAAAAATGAGGCTTTTATCGATTCCCCTCAATTACTATTATTATTTTTTTTACCTCGGGGCGGGGGGGATTTTGCTACAACCCGCTGCCGTGGTTTTTTGGTTTGGTTTGGCTTCATGGTTTTTTTGTTGTTGTTGATTTTCGTGTTGGTTTGATGGATTTTTGTTGTTGATTTATGTTCTTGTTGTTTTGGGGTTTGGGTTTTTGGTTTGGTTTTGGGTTTTTTGGGGGGCATTTTTTTCCCTTTGCTACCCCTCTGACACCCTCATCTCCCCTGCCAGGCCCTGAGTGCAGCCGGGCACGTCGTTGATTTTCATGTTGGTTTTATGTTGTTTTGATGTTGTTGATGTTCATGTTGTTTTGGGTTATTTGGTTTGATTTTGGCTTGGGGGGGGGGGGGTTTGGTCTTTTTTTTTCTCTTTGCTACCCCGCTGGTACCCTCATCTCCTCCACCAGGCCCTGAGCGCAGCCGGGCGCCGCTCTCTGGGCCTCCCCTGGGGGGGCTTTCTGCTTCCAAACCTTGGCAAAACCCCTGTTCAAACCTCCCCGGGGGGGCTTTCTGCTTCCAAACCTTGAAACTAGGGGCGGTTTAGTGCAAAATCAGAGGGGCAAAATTGGGGGGGGGGGGGAGGGGGGAGGGTAGTGCAAAACTGGGGGGGCCGCGGGGCCCTGAAAGTTTCCACCCCGGGCTCCGTGAGGGGAGGGCCGGGCTGAGGCAACCTCTGTGGGGTCGGGGCAACCCTTGTGGGGTCGGGGCGCTGCCGGGGCGATTTTGGGCACCCCCTTGCCTCCGGGGGGGGGTGCGGTTTTTGTTAAAGCCGGCCGGGAGGCGGGGAGAGCCGGGCCGGGAGGCGGTTTCCTGCTTCCCCGCCCGCTGCCGCGGCTGGAAGCTGAGGGAGGGAGAGAGAGAGAGAGAGAGAGAGAAGGGGAGGGGGGGGGGAGGCGCTCGTTGTGTGTGTGCCCCCCCTTCCCCAGTCCCTCCCTCCTCATCTCCATCCCTCCTCCTCCTCCTCCTCGTCCTCATCCTCCTCCTGCTCGGGGCCGGGAGGCAGCGGCCGGCTCCGTGGCGATGAGCGGGGGCGAAGTGGTGTGCGCCGGCTGGCTCCGCAAGTCGCCGCCGGAGAAGAAGTTGAGGCGATACGTGAGTGTCGTGGGGCCGGGGGGACCCTTTTGGGATGGGGGTGGCCCCTTTGGGACAGCTCCTTTGGGATGGGGGAGGCCCTTTTGGGACAACACCCCCCCCCCCCCTCCCCGCCCGGGTGCACCTGCTGCTGGGGGGCTCGGCTCGGCCCCGCCGTGGGGGGCACCGAGCGGTGTCAGCAACCCCTTTGAAACCCCTAAAGGGAGGTTTTGGGGTGCCTTTGGTCCCGGGGGGAAAGGTAAAGCGCCTGGGGATCCCTCCCCGCACCCCATAACGGCCGCTTCCCCCCCTCCCCGCCCGCCGATCCTATTAATGGGGCAACGTCCAAGTAGCCCCATCGTCACCCCTCGGTGTCCCGAGCGGCGGGGATCAAACACTTGGAAGGAAGTTGTAAAAGAGAAGGGTCCAAACGCCAGCCCCGGCGCCGTCCCCGCCGGCTGAGAGAAAGCCGTTCCTCCTCCCCGCGGGCTCGCCGGGAGCCTGGCCCCAAAGAGCTGCCACCCCATGACTCGGCACATCGCGTCCCACCGGGGTCCTGCTCCGGTGGCTGTCCAGCTGGATGCTCCCCCTTCCTTGGGGGGGGCTCCGTCCTAATCATCCTTTCTGATGCTTTTTGGGATCGGTGGGCATCCCTAGTCCCGTTTCATGGACTGGGGTAGGGTCAGAGGGGTGGTTGTGGTTTGGGGTTATGATAACACCCCATCCAAAATGGGGGTGGCCCTATAGGCGTCAGGGGTGCCGTCCCCATCGGGTGCCTCCAGCCCTATAGCTGCGTGCCCTTTGAGGGTTAGCGCAAGGCTGTGGGATGGCTAGGGTGTGGAGCTGGGAGGGAATCCGGCCCCAGAATATCCCGAGACAAAGGTAAAACCGTCCGTTTGTAGGGGGGAAACATCCAAACCCTGCTGTGCGGGGCGGCGGACAGGATGACTTTGTGCATGCTGAACTGTGGAGGATGCTTTTAGCTTAATGGAGCAAAGCACCTTCCTCCCGCAGAAATCAGCTAATTGCCGATCCTGAGTCACCAGTGGCCTTAACTCATCAAACATCATTAGCTCCCCGGCATCTGCCCCGTGAAAGGGCGCTCACATCGCCCGCTGAATATCCACCTTGTGCTCCGGCATTCCAGCAGGAGCCGAATAAATCTGCTAAAATGCTGTCTGCCAGGGCGTGACACGCCGCCGGTGAGCGCTAATTACCGACGGGCATAAGACTGCTTTTCATCCGGCTGCATCCCAAAGCGCCTCGCGAGCCACCTATGTTTTCAAAACATCCTTAGCCACCCCCCCTCGGCCGGAGGAAGCGTGGCCGCGATGCTCCCGGCCGTCCCACGCAGCGCCCGCGGGGCAGGAAGCTCGGCAGATGGACCTCGAGGGGATCTCTGCTCCTCGCGGTCAGTGGGACTTCCCCCGAGTCACGCCGCTCGCCCAGCCTTCCTGCGTCAGCACCAGATTTGTAGGTTGGGCCGTATCCCTCCCAATCCCCTTGTTTTTTAATATATTAGTATGAATGTCATTGATAACCGCGGCGCGCGGTGGTCGAATGGTTCCCTTGGTAGTGGTGGGAGTCCGAGGCTGGTGGTGCTGGTCCCGTGCAACCTGCCTTCATCTCCCACGTGCCCGGTGACAGGGCGAGGGGGAATGGGCTGAAGTTGCACCGGGGAGGTTTAGGTTGGATATTAGGAAGAACTTCTTTACCGAAAGGGTTGTTAGGCATTGGAATGGGCTGCCCAGGGAAGTGGTTGGGTCACCATCCCTGGAAGTCTTTAACAGACGTTTAGGTTTAGAGCTTAGTGACGTGGTTTAGTGGAGGACTTGGTAGCGTTAGGTCAAAGGTTGGACTCGGTGATCTTGGAGGTCTCTTCCAACCTAGATGATTCTGTGATTCTGTGATCTGCCCCAAAACCACGTGGTCGCATTTGGGTTTCCACCCACAAAAGGCCGCCGCGGCGTTACGCCGGCTTTTGTACGGCTTCAAAAGGAAGGCTTTGCCTCTCGCCTTGTGCCTTTGGTTTATATTCTGCTTGGAGACCTCAAAGGAGGAATCTCAAGCTGCAGGATGCTGCTAATTGGGTTTGAAGTTCCTGCTCCAGCTGTATTGACACAGGGAAGATGATGGATTTATTTTTTTTTTTATTTTTTTGACAAGTGCATTTCAGCTGTGCGTGTCTGCGCATGGGTGTGTTGCTGAAACTGCCCTTGGAAGCGCTGTGCTTTTGTAAGCCCGGCTTTGTTTTGGTTTTACTTTTCAAGGAGATCTTTGGCAAGAGGGGAAGGTGCTGGCTTCTCTTTCTCACGTCCACACGGGCTGCTCACCCGCATCCACTGCAGAGCCTGCTCGGCCTGCCCGTGGTGTGTGTGATGCCGCGGGCAATGCTGGGCTCAGGACTTTCTCTCCCGTTGAGTGATGTTCACCCAGGCCAACCATGAGCTCTTCCAGGTTCAGATCATTCCTGCCTCTTTTCTGCCTTGCTATGAATCCAGTCTTGGGACCTAAGGTCTTGGGACCACAGGCGGTTTGGCTCGGATGAGCCCCACAGATGTTACCCCAGTGCTGGTAGGAAAAGCCAACCAGATGTTTGAAGGTCAGAAGCAGTGGAGATACCAAAATACCAACTTCCCTCTCGCATCTGCTCAGGATGCCGTGCTCCGTCGTTGGATAGCTCTATTTTTATTTTTACTTTTTTCAGGCACTTTTGTACCTTCTCCCCTCCTGACTTCCATGCATGGTCTCCTCGTGCGCAGCCGCAAAGCCCAGAGCTGCCCTTTAATTCTCCTGGCTCCTCCTCAAAACACACATGCAAAAAAATAATTTTAAAAAATCAGGTCCCTAAACAACCCCCTTGGCTTCGCTTGTGGGACCGATGAGCCGAGACCAGCGCGGGTTGTGCCGCCCTGTGCTCACCCACCATCTCCTGGTGCTCTCCCACTGCATCTGTCTGTCTGTCTGTCGGTTCCCCAGGGCTGAGTCCTCTTCGTGCCCGGGACGGTGGGGCTCAGGGTGGGCTGTCTGGTAGAAAAACAATGTAAAAAAATAACTTCTGTGCTCATGGAGGGGCTCGTAACCTCCCGTCATCAAATCACCGCGTTTCGCCTGTATGTTTGCGTATCCCCAAGTCGCCGTGTTTTCTGTCTGGCCAAGATGTGCAGCTGCAATTCTGCCAAAACCAAACCCTTCTTGTCTTGCACTGGTTTTACAATCCCTTAGTGCTTCCCCCCAGCTGGTTTAACTGGGGGGAAGGTTTGGCTGCGCGCGGCCGTCGTTACACCAGGCAGGAGCCGCTTGCTCCAGGGCAGAAGGTTTGCTCCCTCCTTCGGGGTGAGCGGGAGAGGTTAAGGGGGCTGGTCTGCTGAGATCCTGCCGCCCTCTTCCTCGGGTAACTCCCTGGAGAAGGGCTTCTTCTGGCCCCTGAAGGGTCCTCGATGTCCCTCCCTAGGGCATCCTCGCTGAGTGAGGACGTGGGATGGGGGCAGAAGTGGGATCAGTGGTGTGGGGACGTCCTGGGCTGCCCGAGTGCTTGGGGTACGGGGTAATCGGGATGCAGTTTTAGAGCAGGAGGAGAAGGAAGGATGTTCTTCAACTCTGCGGTGTGATACAAGACATGGCTGTTGAGCAAAGTGAGCTCCTCTTTTTCTTCTCTCTACGAAGCTGTACGGGCAGCTGGTGTGTTCAGCATCCCAACACGGGATGCTCCCCTCTGCCGAAAACAGGGAACGGTTGCAGAGAAAAGCACCAAAACCCGAGCAGAAACCTAGAAAGCATGGAAAGACGGAAGGAAATGAGGTTGTTGAGTCTAGGGATGAGAGGGCTGAAAGGAGAAGGAGCAGCCCCCGACCATGCCAGAGGTAGCTGCGAAGGGGCAGGGAGCAAACCGCTCTCCGCGGCCGACAAGTGCTGGGCTGGAGCTGCAGCGAGGGAGCGAAGCGTTAGGAAAAGCTGCGAGGGGAGAGGTTTTGAAGCCCTCTGACCCAGCACGGAGCAGCTCTTTGCGGAAAGTTTCGACAGCCCCGAGCTGGGCGGCTTTGCGCCTTGTTCCAGCTGTCAAGCCGCCTTGCTGCGCCCTGCTCCTCCCGCCTCATCCCCGGCCCCGATTCAAAAGGACCGGCGGGCGGCTTTTAGCCCCGTCCCCGTGATTCAGAGGAGGGCTGAGCCTCGCCGTGCCGCGGAAGGGCTCGCAGGTCCGAGGGTTGGCCTTTTTTCCCTCGCGAGGGCAGCGGCCGCCGGCGCTCCCGCGACACCACCTCTCTCGTGCAACGCCGCCGCGCAAAGATCGCGCTCCCTCTCCGACTCGTTTCCCGGCTCCGTCGCCGCCGATGGGTCAAAACACACAGCCTCTTCCCCGCAGCCTTCTCTCGGGGCGGCTGTGCTGGGAGCAGGGACGGTGACACCTGCCGGGGGCGGTCGGATGGGGTTCTCGAGGCTGCGCACGCATCCTGAGCGCTTGCAGCTCCTCGCGGGGCGGCCCGGGGCACGGTGCGGCAGAGCGAGGGGCAACAAGCGCAAAGCAGCGCTGGAGATTCGGGTGGGGGGGATTTAGGGGGGGGATTCTCCGCTCTGAGGGTCCTGGTGCGGAGGACCAGCTTCTCACAGCACCCGTTTTTGGAGATTTTCAAGAGCTGGCTGGAGAAAATGCCAGCGGTGGGATTACCCGGCGGAGGTGAGGCGCTCCGGGGGCGTGCAGGGAGCGGAAGCGCTGTGTTTGCCTCCTGCTTTGCCCCCGCTAAGGCACCTCCACTGAACCCCCAGCTCTCTGTCGTGACCGTGTCACGACTTCCGAGCCGGCCGATGCTCCTGGCAAAGTCCGAGACCGACGGTGGCGGAAAACAGGTCGGGACTTCAGAAACAAACAGCCCTTGAGGAAAGTGCAGCAGGAAGCTGGCTTCGCTTCTTCTTGGAAGGGAGCAGAAGCGATACTGAAACCTGCTGGAACCCTGTCGCCTTTTTTTTTTTTGTTTCCTTTTTCTTTTGGAGAGTGTCAGATGCGAGAGGTGATGTAATAGTGTTTACCAGACCGAAGCACATAATTTATAGTAGTGACTCAAAGGCAGAGCGAGCGTTATTTCTTTGGATGACAGCAGCAGCTGAGGAAACCAGGGTTTGGACTCGCTGCGCTTGGCGTTGGGCGTTCAGCGAGGCCGCATCTGCCCCGAGGGGTCCGGTCCGGGTGGGGAAACCGAGGCAGGGAGCGAGGCGGTGGTTTGGCCGCGCTCGTGTTCGGGGTCATCCCACGGCTGGGAACCGGGCTCGGCTTTAGGGCATCTACCTGAGCCAGGCCTTCCTGAGATCCCGCTGCCCTGTTGCAGTGCCGAGGGGCTGCCTCTGCGGATTTTGTGCGTCCCTGTCTGGGGAGGAGGGAGAGGTGAGGATGAGAGACTTTGATTGACTGCAGGGCGAGCATCAGCAGAGCTGAAACGGGTTTCTGAGCTGCTGTCTCTGCTGTTCCACACGGTGCCTCCTTCCCCTTTTATCCCACCTCCGTGGGACAGCCCCATCCTGCCAGGGATTTGGGCAAAAAGAGGTTACGGCCAGGAGCAGCAGCAGCCTTCTTATCCCACACCGTCCCTCGGCCGGGTGATTTTATGGCATTTTAATTGCGGCACACCTAGACGTGTCGTTTGGCCGAGAGGCCTCGCGGAAACACGGGCTGCCGTGACTTCCTCACCCGGAGCTGCGCTCGGGAAGCCTGCCCCTGCCTCCGCAGCCATCGGGAGCACGGCCGGGCACGTCGCTTGGATCCAGGGAGGCTCCCGAAGCTGCCGAGCATCCCCAAAAAAGCTCCTGGAGCATCCTGGACCTCTGCTGCGGGTCCCCGAGCAGCACCGATGGTGGCACTCGTCGCCATCAGGCAGCGTGGATGAATGAGCTGGGAGCAGATCTGCGACGTCTTCTCTGCAGCCTAGCCATGGCTGCCCGTCCTGTAATGCTGCTTAAATAAGAAGAGTGGCTTGAGAAGGAAAAACCTGAGGGGCTTCCTTTAGGGCTTTTTCAGCCCGACTTTGGATAAATCAGACCAGCACCCGGATGCCTCGCTGCCGCCTCTGTGGTCATCCGGGGGAAAACAGCAGCAGGCTGGCAGTGAAGGGGAGAGGCTGCAGGATGCAGTCGGCGTGCTGCGTCCCTTCTCTTATTCCCAATTAGCAGCCAAAAAGGCAAAGGTGTGGATCGCAGGGAGAGGCCCGAGAGCTGGAGGAGCACCCAGGGCATGTGCGCGCCTCGAGGCAGCCACGCTGGCACCCAAAAGCTCGGCGTTAAATGTCCGAGGAGGAATTCCTCAAGGTCAGCCTGCGGACCTGCGCCGCCCGGTTTGTGCGGTCGTGCCTCCGTCATCCGTCACGTCTGGCCAGGCAGCGACTCAAACGTTGCAAGAAAGCGAGGAGATAAATAAAACAACAAACGCCCCGAATCAGCCTGGGTCTGAAAAAAGCTCGCAGTCGGCTCCAGGCTGCGAGCTGTGCCTTCAGAGGACGGCGGGGAAATCTGAGTGCTGCGAGCTGCCTGAGACAGCCAGCGGGGCCTGTTCCTCCAATGAATCCGGAATAATTTGGTGCCAGCAACCTGGGGGGGGATTTCATCTCCGGATTCGTCCTCTCTCGTCTTCAGTTCCCTCCTTGTGAGCTCTCACTGTTTCCCTGGAGGAGGTCGGAAGGAGCTGGGAGCGGTTGCATCAGGCTGCGTTGCGCTCGTACCTCGAAACGAACGTCCCCGTCCAAACGGGAAACTTCTCGCCCAGCCCCGGTGCCTGGTCGGGAGGGGAGGTTCGCTCCTGGGCCAGCACTGGGACGGTTTTTATTTATAGCTCCGGTCTGGCTTCGAATCAGGGCCGGTTGAGAACAGCACTCAGACGTTTCTGCGTTAAGCAGTTGAATCTCTCCTTCCTTTCCATCGCTCGGAAAGCTTTTCCATCTCCGCCTGCTCTGGTCTCTCCTTCTGGCCTCTGAAGGTTCAAATCCTGCGTGCTCGGTCTCTGTTTTTCCTGTAAACCATTCGCACAAATCCCTTCCGCTTGGCCTTTTGGTTTTGCTTTGTTTCCGCTGCTTCCCAGCACCTTTTGGGCACCTGAAATATTTCCACCGCGTCTCCCGGGTAACTCTCGGAGGCCGTCCTGACAGCATCTCAGCGCTCGTTGTGCAGCTTATTCCACTTAAACCTGGTATTTTCCAAAGGCGTTTGCTTTGGAAGGCATTTAGACATCTCCTTGGTGGCGTTCCAGCTCCCGCGTCCATATGGCGAGATGGAAATAACATTTGAGGCGAAGATTTGTGCTCTCTGAATCTCGCAGATCCTCGCTGATTACGCTCTGCTGATGCTCCCAGCTGCTGCCTCGCCCGTTCGGGTTCCTCCCTGACTTTCTGAGCGTCCCCGCGGGCTTTGGTACCGCTGCCACGGGACGTCGGTTGACTTGCTAAATAAACTCCTCTGCCACTGGAGGTAATACCCGAGCGGGGATTGTCTCCTTCCCAAAACAGCCTGGTAAAGCTGCCTTTCCCTCCTCTTCCCCCGTGGCACGACGGCGTTTTCTGACTCTTCATCCCTCGAGAGCTGTATCCCTCGGGTGTTGTAGGTCCAGCGCTGCCTGCTGCTATACCTCTGTTACTTTTGCCTGCGATTTGGGTCCATCCGTCTCTCTTGTACCCTGTGCGTGCGTTATTTAAGTGTCTTTTGGTTGTGTTCTGCTTGGTTGGGTTTGTAGGGGAGGTTCCTGGGTCTTGCCTGCTCCCCAGCTGCTCTTGGCTTGCAGATCGCCCCGTGGAGAAGGGAAGGTGGACTCGACGATCCCGTGATCCTCATGCGTCCCTTCCAGCTCGGGATATTCCATGAATCTATGATTCGAAGACCTAGTACCTAGCGTAGCTCAGGGCTTCGGTGCTCCATGGTTGCCTCTCCCTTGCCAAGCCTGGCCCAACGGCCCTATATAGGGCACCTCACACCCAAATCTCCTTCCGTGCGGCTTGTGGGCTTGCGAGCCATCCAGCGCGGGAAGGGGCAGACCTAACAAACACCCATTCCAGCTTACTGATGGCAAAAAATAGCCGCGCAGCTTCATGCCATCCACCCCGCACACAGCTCCTTTGATTCCGGGTCTTGTGCAGCTCTCTGTGTCGCTCCCAAATAACCCCCTCCAGATAGGAAGCTCCCGGGGGAAAAAAAAAAAAAAGGCATTTGCTTTGACGGAAGAAGAATCGAGGGCTTGAGGCTTGTGTTCTCCCTTTCCTGCCCCCGTAAACGGCGGAGCGGAGTTTCCACGGGGCGAGGGGGGAATAGAAGGGCTCATTGTTTTGGGGTCAGGGCGCGGGGCTGGGGTGGCAGGAGAGAGGGGAGCGGAGCTGGCAGCCGAGCCCATCCCTACCTCCAGCCCGGCCATATATCATCCGCAGCGGCAGACAGGGAGCGGTCTGTGATTGCTGCTGGCTGCCGGGGGCGGGGGGGGGGGGGGGAGAGAAAATAAAGAAAATGCAGAAAAAACAAGTAGAAGGGATGTGGGGAGCACCAGGAGCGCGTGGCTTGGGGTCTTACGGCTGCACCAAGCAGGCGGAGGTGCTGTCAAGTGATGCGGGGTGGTCCCGGGAGGAGGCTGGAAATTACGGGGTGAGGTTTGAGCCCGGAAAATGGGAGCTGAGGTTTGAGCCCGTGCGCAGAGCGAGGCAGGCCGGCGCGGGGAACGTTCCTGCCAGCAATCGGGACTTGATCCCGCGGAAATGTGCGTGGGTGGACCCCTGACACCGGAGCCTTCGGAGAAGGGCAACGAGAGCGATGAGGAGCCTGGGAAAGCTGCACGGGACCGGGCTCCGAAACGGCGAGGGACGGCCACCTTCCGAGGGAACCCAACGAGGGGGCGCCCCGATAAGAGTGCGCGGGGCTGCCAAGGGGTCCCAGCATTTCGGCTGGGCTGCTGGGGGGGTTTCCTACGGGAGCACCCCGTGGGTTTCTCCCCTGGACCCAACGCACTTGGCACATCACCAGAACACGTCAGGCTCCGGTCCCAGGGCTGGACACGAGGCGTGCGGTCCCCGATGGTGTGTCCTGGCTGGGAGACGCGATCCTGGATCCACTTCAGAGCCCCTTTGTGCCCAGGGGAGGAGAGCGGGGCATTTCTGCTCCCGTGGCACCGCCTGTAGAAAGGGAGCCGGTCGCAGGCGTCCGGGCTTGCGAGACCTTTTTGTCTCTGCATCCTTCAGCAAGTTGTGCCTCCGCTGCGCGTGTGTGGTGGGGGAGAAACACCTCCTCCTTCCCAGCCTGAATTTACACCTTTTAAAGGAGGGGGAGACGTGAGCGATGCGAGTATCTGCCGCGGCAGAAGCTGATGTTGTGGAAAAAAAACACTGAAAAGGAGCGAATTTGGCGTGCGGAGCTTTCAACCGGTCGAGGCCGGGCCTCTGCTGGCGGTGGAGCTACCTCCACCGGTGTTTTGGAGAGATCCCGCCTCGCGTCGATCCAGGACTAGATCCAGCACCGAGTGGCTCCCAGATCTGCCTCGTGAGCTCCTGAATTATCCCCCCCTCCTCAAAACCAAACCCAAGGGAGGGCCTGAAAGCATCGGGCCCTTGTCTTAAACACTCGCAAAACGTGTTGGCTGAGGCTTCGCCTCGAAATCAAGCAATTTGCTCGTTTTAGCAGTAAATCGGCGCAGCGCCACTTGGGGATGAGAAGCTTCACGATTTGCATTTGTAATTGCAATAAAAAAGAACTTTTAAAGCCCATTCTTTGCATTTCTCTGTACCTGAAGCCTCCCACTAACCAGCCGTAGCTGGGGCTGTGATGGGAGGTGAGAAGCCGGCAGGACGTGTTCGGGGCCGAGCTGTTTGGGGTCACAGCTCCTCTGCTGCGTGCAGGACTGCTAAAGCAGCAGGACTGATTTAGGTTTTGACCTCCCTTTCCAGCATGGAAGGGCCTGGTGAAAACCTTCTGCTGGATTTCTGTCCTTCAAAGCAGGTGAGAGGCTTGACTGATCATCCTTCCGTACCCAAAGGCCATCAGCGTGGGCTAGGCGTGGGTTTATTTCCTTTCCCCGACGTTTCAGCCCTTGCAATTTCAGCTCTCTCACAAATATTTGTCCTTGCCAGCCAGCCACCAGCATCCACCACCATCCTCTGATCCCATCTCCTCCTTGGGTTTTCTACTCGAGGTATTTCTTAGGTTTTTCTTGCCTGGAAGTCACCGGGACGAGGCGAGGAGGGAACTCAGCCTGCTGAACAACTCAGCCCCACTGCCAGACGAGCGGAAAGTCCATCAGACGTGGGAGAGGAGGGGGAAAGCCGAGCCCTCGCTCTCCTCTGGGGCTTGGCAGAAGCTTTGTGGCACAAATCAGGGCGTTTTCTCCCGTTTTGGTGCACCCATCTGTGCCGGGAGGTGATCTCGGTTGGGTAGCGAGAGGACGTCTCGCCCTGATTTGGAGTGGCTGGGGCTGAAACGCGGTGTAATAGCCACGCGTGTAATTTTGTCCGGTGAGCTGGTAATTTACTGCGCTGTTTTGGCCATCAGAGCAACAGCTAGAGGCTGTTAAGATAATTTACTGGAGGTTTGTGGTTATAAATACATTTCCATCGTGACTAAGGCTTCTAATAGATATTAAATTCAGCCAAAGGGGGTTTTAGGATTATTTTCTTCATTGCATACTCCCCGGTGTTTCTGTTTTGACGTATTAATCTTAAGGAACGAGCTGAAGGATGGCTATTAAATGTTTTTTAAGTTGTAAAATAGGAGTTGTAAAAGGGGAAAAAAAAAGGGATGGTGCAATTAATGTCGTGAAATACAATTTTTCAGCAGCGTGGCTCTGGGATGTCCTACTGCCGTGCTAATACTACGGGCGTGCTGAGCACAATTCTTTGTCATATTCGTGTGGGTTTTTTTGATATTTTGGGGGTGAAAAGGACAACAGTCTTCTCCATCCACCTTGGCCTCGTGCAGTGTAAGTCGTGCAGAATTAAGAGCTGCTTTCTGAAATTTGAAGACAAGCGTACCCAAGGGCCAAAGTGCCCACGTCTCTGCTCAGGACCTCACCCACGGGTTTCCAACCCTGTCCCGCGCCCCTGAAAACACCTCCCCGCCAGCACGGAGAAGCCGTCGGTGTGAGAAGCGATGCGGCCTTCTGTGGGAATGCCTCGGCCCTCCCGTTCTTCGTCGGAATAATAACGACGAGAAGTTTGAAGGCTCAGCTTGGAACTGGCCGGCTCTCCAAAATAGGCTCTCCCTGGAGATAGCTCCTACTTCCTGCCGGGCTGGAAATGCCGCGCTGACAGCCTGTGTGCTCGGATCTTCAGGCATCTCTTGGAGCCTAGAGCACGAAGGAATGCAAAGGAACAGAGGAAATCAGTTGGATTTGTCAAATTTCAGAAGGAAAAACAACGTTGGGTCTGAGCTTTGGGAAGCATTCCCTCGCCACCCCTCCCACGTAGAAAGGCACCTGAGCCAAGCCCCAATATTTACAAATATTTTTGAGGTCTTCCAGGTTGTTGAGCTCAGAAGTTTTTGAGATCTTCCAGGCTTGCCCCTCTTCCTGTAAGTAATAATGCTTGGCTTGAACGTCTCGGAGCTCCTGGAAAGCGGGGACCCCAAGCAGGGCTCCCAGCACCCAGAGCTGTGCTCGCTTCAGCTCCATCTTCATACCCTCGGGGGTGGGGGCAGGCGTTGCATTAAAAAAACAAATTTAGGTCATTTCTTTAGGTTGGGAGGTGTCTGACAGGGTCGAGGAATAGCTGATCCCATCTGGTAGATCCTACAAGCTTGTCATCAGGAGTTTTACCTCCCCACCTCTTCCCATTTTACTTCGGTCTTCCTTTCTCCTGTTCTTTCGGTCCTTAACATTTAAGGCTTGTCAGCAGAAATCTGCTTTTCCCAGCGTGGAACTCGTTGCGTTTGCTTGCTGAGGACCTGGTTTGACAGCACGGAGAGAACTTCTTCTACAAGTCCCTGGCCATCCATCCCCGAGCTGCAGAGTCTCCCAGGAACCCAGCCTGAATCCCTGCCTCGAAGCACAGCTGTGCAGCGAGGAGCAAGCCCTGTTCCAAGCAGGAATCCACAAAAAAACAAGCCCAAGATATAAAAAGCCGCGTTATTAACCTGACTCGACATGCGGCCAGCCTGGGCTCGGCAAGCTGGAAAAATCTACATTTCCAAACGGGTTGATTAGGGATTGAAGTGTGAAGCTTTTTCCTCCGTCCCCCAGCTTTCAGGCTTCCACGGGGATTACTGGCGACGATGCAGACGGCTGGTATTTCACCCACCACCTCCCCAGCCACACCAGCCCCATCTCTAAAACGCGTGTCGGGAACAGAGGTTCAGAAACACGCTCTCAACCTTTCCCATCTTGTTTTTCCCATCTGTTTTTAACAGCGTGTTCTTGCCACTTGGACCTTTCCGCGCTCGATCTTGTGATCCCTGATGCACTATGACATTTCCAGTTTATTAGGAATGCTTTTGTTTATTTGCTGGGTGGTTTTTTCTTTCTTTCTGTCCCTTTTTTTTTTTTTTTTCCCATTTCCCCTAGGTTGTGTGGAGGCTTTCTGGCTCGGCTGCCAACGCAAACGGCCCCTCCGTGCCAGGAGGTGCCACCCACACCCGTCCCCATCCCAACAGCAGCGCATCCCCTGAGTGGCTTGGGGGCTTTTTCTTAAACAAAAAAGGTTGATTATTATTTTTCCTGTGCATTTCTACCGTTTTGCAATAAAAGGCCACGTCCTAGGGTGCTGAAGCAAGGGAGCTTTGGAGTTCTCTTTTTTTTTTTCCAACTCGCTTAAGGAGCACCAACAAGAATGGACTCGGGGTTTGAGTTTGGAAGTGGTGTTTTTGGCGTACTCAGCCTTTCTACTTTTCTTAGCAGAGTGAGTGTGTTGCCTGCTGCATGCAAGCGAGGGTTTGCTGGAGGTGGCTGGATGTGGGATCGGGGTTTGGCTCTGCCCGGAGTGTCCTTCCCTGAAACCTCCCCTGTTCTCACTCCTCGAAGAAATAAATCAAACAGTGCCTTTCGGAGATGCGGATTCAGCTCCTGGCTGACACAAATCCCGCTAGCAGTCTTCAAAGACGTTTATTTCTTTAGCTGAGGATCCTTCCATCAAGTAAAGGTGCTGCTGTACAGCAGAGGGGCAAGTTCATACTGCCAAAACTACCCCAAAAAAATTCAGAAAGTCATGGTAAGCTCAGAACTGCTGTGTCTGCATCCTGATTATTTAACCATTGGCCTCCCCAGGAAGGCAGAGCTCCTTCCTGAGACCCCGCGGCTTCCATCGCGTCCAGCCGAGCAGCAGGGCTGGGTTTCTGTGCGGCGAGTCTGGTTTATGCATCATCTGTCCCGGAGAGCAGCCTTCACCTCGCTCCGTTTTTGCATCGAAATCACCGTGCTTTCCTCCAGCGCCAGGAGAATGTCATCAGCAGAGGAGTATCAATGTCAGAGCAGTATTATTTTTTTTTTTTCAATGGCAAAATGACCCCAGAGGGAAGAATTTCTTCCCAACACCTCTCCTAAGCCTCCCCCCTGCCAGGCTCCAGCCGGTGCCCCTCGTCCTGTCCCCCCAGCCCTGACAAAGAGTCCCTCCCCAGCTTTCCTGCAGCCACCTTTAGGAACTGGTAAGCCTCTGGAAGCTCTCCCCAGGAAAACTGGGAGAAGTGGAGACCGTGCCTCCTCCTGGAGGTTGCACGGGACATGTTTTGGGCAGCATCTCTCCAGGGATGCTCCCAAACAGCTCCTCCCTTGCAGGGTGAGGTTTGCTGGTACCCAGCATCACACGACATCAAGGTGAACTCATCCTCCCGTTGCATTAAGCAGTCACGTTTAATGGCAGAGGCCGTAGAAATAGAAGGAGACGGCCGTAAAAAGGATTGATTGCAAGTGCAGATGCCTCAGAGAAGGGTCAGGAGGACGAGCCCGTCCTTAACTGCATGACTTGTCCCTGTGTAGGATTGAAGGGTGTAGAGGATAAAGCACCAGACTTGGATGGATTCGTCCAACTTGCTGAGATCCGCTGAGTTCAGCCTCCGTGGGTTTAGTTTTAACGTGGGGGAAGGCCTGCCGCTGCTTTTTTTCACTATTTTTTTTGTTGGACTCTCCACGGGCCCCCACGCCGCGACATTTCTGAGCAAGGTGTTCAGTATTTGTAGGCTTAACCGGGTCGTGGAAAAGGGGCTGGTGGTTCCTCCGGGTTGCTCTCAGGTCATTAGCACCACGCCGCTGCGTACCCTGGCCATCTCTTTATTCTCCTCATCCTTCCCTAAGCCCTGTTTGTTGTTTTCGTCGCTCTGTGTATCCTTTCGGAAAGACTGCTAGCATCTTTATTGGCATTAATTGGCGTACGTGCAACAAATGTCACGCCAGGATCGCAGAAAACGTTGCCTGGGAGAAATCGCTGCCTTCATCCCACGTGGGGAACGGGAGGCGGTGAAGAAACCAGATGGGCATCGCCTGCCAGCGTGCCCTGGCGGGGCTGGCCGTGATTTTGTCCTAAAAAAGAAAAAAAAAAAAAGGCAATTGTTGACAAACTCTTGCTTTTAACTACTCCAAGCCCTGCCCTGGAAACCGCGCTCAGCTCTTTATCAACCCCGCAACACGCCGCCCAGCTCTCCGCTCCCTCCCAGGTGGGCCACTGGTATAAAAATAGTCTGGACCCACTTGGGAGAGGATTGTAAGAATAATTCTCTCGAGGTGTGGTTTCAGAGCTACTTATCGGGGTTCGGCACCGCTGCAGGCAGCAGGACCGGAGCTGGAGCTTTGCAAGGTGGAAACGGAGCGCAGAGGAAGCCTGAACCCTCTCTGGATTATATTTTTACCCCACTGAGCTGCCTTTCAGCCCCGTCGAGGGACAATAGGCACTTGTTCCCAGCCCGTGTCCCACAGACGGTGCCGGGCAGGGCCCCCCGGCGCAGCCCCCGCCGTGCTGTGCTGGGGGAGTTGGTTTTTCCAGCGCTCCGCAGAAACATTTGGCTCGAGGAGAGATTGTGGAGGAGGCTGAGCTCGAGTGAGCACAAAAACATGTGGCCTCGCAGCGCCTTGCTTGCTGTGTGGTGCTGTGGGGTGTGTTTTGTTGAGTTTTTTTTGATTGTTTTTGGTGGGTTTTGTGCCTTTTTTTTCTTTTAGTGGTATTTTTTTAAGCGTATCTGAGAGCTTGGGAAGCACATGAGGAGGGTGGCGGTGATGCCTTTCAGATGGATGCGGGGCTGTGTAAACACGAGGAAGGAAAATCTCCTTGGCCTGATGCAAGTTCATCTTGTTGAGCCTGGTTTTTCATGCTGTTTCTCTGGATGAATGAGTATTAGGAGGGCAGAGTTCAAGGATGCCTTTAAAAGCCACCTCTAAACCCTCTCCGTGAAGCTACTCTTGCCCCCAGGGTGCCCACTGACCCTCTCCCACCGATCCCCAGGAGGATAAGCGTAAGGAAACGGGGTGCAGCATCGCACCAAGTCCCCTCTCCTTGTCCCATAACATGATCCCCATGAGAAAAAGAGACAAAATGCAAGAAAAGCTGGCTTCTGGGCTTTAAAACCGTGGAGCAAAGCACCGCCATCGTCCCTCTGTCACCACTTGGTTCTCACACACAACCTCATCCCCCCAGTCTCTTCCCTCCCCTGCTCTCCCTAAACGAAACATGTCGCTTCGTCCAGATCCAAGATGCTGAGCAAACAAATCGCAGGGCAAAGTCTCCTGCTCCTTTCCCCAACCTTTCCCAGCCCCACACTTTTGTGCATCGTTCCCTCTGCTTTTTCCGACGCCTTTTTGCAGGGAGCAGGGCAGAGCCCCACAGAGGCTCAGTCAAGATTTTCTCGAAGGGGAAATGCTAGTGTGCGTACCGAGACAGCTGGTGAGAAGGAGTTGTGTTAAGAAAAGAGAGAAACACAGGATTTTAGCAATTCAGGTGAGAAAAGCAGAATATCACAGGTGCAGGAGGTTATATTCCAGCTGTATCCATCACCCTGTAACACAGAGACCATTCCCTGACCACACCACCTTGGGAAGTTAAATGCTCTCTGCCTGGTGGGCTCCAACCTCTGTCTCCAGCCAGCACGATGGATCTGAGTGAAGTAAGCCCGAGGGTGTTGCTCCAAAAGGCAGAGGGGTGGTGGTGCAGAACCGCTGCTGCATCTGCGATTCCTCGACATCCGTGCCGTGTTGGCCAAAAAATCCCTGACCCAGATAAAGGAAATGAGGGTTTCCGAGCTGGTTTACACCACCGAGTTTGAAACGTGTGCCAGAGCCGGCTGAATTCTCCTTGGGCTCTTCCTCTAGACACTTATTTTGTTTTCTGTCCTGGAGCTGATAGCAGGACAGTAAATGAGGATTTAATAGTGAACTGAATCATCGGAGCTGGTCTCGTTAGGGGCTGCAAGTCAAATTACAAGCTGGGAGGCTCTGCGGCACGCGGGAGGCTGCTGCGATGCCCACGGATGGGCAAGGAGAGCTGCTGCCAGTTCCTGCACGAGCCGTGCCCAGGACGGGACCTTCCACGAGCAGGTCTCTGGCTGCTCTGGTTGCTGTCCCGGGGGCTTTGCAGTTTCTCTTGTGCCTGATGTGAGATTGGCATGAGGTCGTGGGCTTACCTTGGGCTAAAAATTGGTGGTCCCGCTCAATTTGGTGGTCCGCAGGAATTCAGGAGATAGGCAGTGAGAGTTAGAGGGGAGAGGAGTAGCTCACTGGCCCCGCGCCTTTCCCACTCGGGTCGGTCAGCTGCTGTTTTGTCCATCAGGGAATAATTTTGCTTCAGCATGCACTTCTCCTGCCATCTGAGTCCCGCAGGATGGGAGAGGATGCTTACAACGATATCACATTTCATCCCAAACTCCACTGGGTCCTAAACACAGCTGTGATACAGAGCGCAGGACCGACACGTGAAAGGATGGGGTTGGGTGGCCTCACCTTGCTCATGACAGGCTCTGCGCCCATCCAAAGTGCCCAGGTGGTCCCTTCAGCTTCGTTTGTCCCCTCCTGGCCATGCTTCTCCGTGGCTCCACGCTGATCTGCTGGGCTCGGGGAAGCACAGGCAAGGGAGCAAAGTATTTTGAAAAATTATCATCCGTCTTTCCAGAATTATTTCTATTTTATTTTAATTTTTCAGCCTCTCCCCTACTTCTGAAAATCTTTCTCTGAAGGCATCGTGGAATGTCAAATTTTGTCAGGGTGGGGTGGGGTTGTTGATTTCATTGTCTGTTTGCTTGTTTTAAGTATGTTGGGGGAAACTAAGAGAGCAAAGGTGGGACCAGGTTGTCCATCAGCATGAAGATCCAGCAGGACATGACATTGTCCGGTCCAACCTTAGCTGCTCTTGGATTGCAACCTTGCTGTCATCTTGGATTAATAGTGGGTTTAGACTGGTTTTTCAGATGGATCTCTGAAGTCAGGTGGAAGTTCAGCAGAAGATGGGCATCTGGTTCCCTTAAGCTTATGATGAAAGCGATGCAGGAACAATGATTTATCTATGGCAGCTTCCTCTACTTGTGCTTTTCCAGCATTTTGCACCTTCTTACATGCTTGAGGTGACCAAAACTGGATTGTATTAAGTACTATATAGCACCTGTGATACAGGGCAGTGCCGATGAGGTCCTTATCTACTGCTCATCCCTTTGGATCAGCCTCACCTCCTGCCCCAGCCCTCCAGAGACTGCTGGCACACTGCAGAGAAATGATGAGCATAATGGGGGATTTCCTCCTCTCTTACAGAGCCTGGAAGCTGAGCATGTTTCATGTCAAGCGTTAATGGTGTAAAATCTTCAGTAGGGCTGTCAGAGAGCTGCTGGACTGTCTCAGCAGAGGAGAAGGGGACTTCCACTTCTTGTGTTCCTACCTTGCTGCTTCCAAAGCTTTCCTGCACGGCTCGGTCAAACGAGTCCTTTCCCCAAGTGCACACACAGTGGAAATCTGACAATCCGGCTTCTTCCTGCAGCTTTTGTCAGTTCGTCAGGCCCGAAGTGTTGACTCATTGGTCTCTCTTCACGTGGTTCCCTCGAAATAGCTTCCCCTGGGCAGACAGCGCGAGGACCGGGCCGCCTGGTCGGCACAACTTCTCTTTGCGAAGCTGCCCTCGTGCATCCTGGAGGACGGTCCCTAGAAGTTTTTAACTTTCCCTAAAAGCTGCAAGTCTTTTACTGTGCTGTTTTTACCTAAAGGAGGACAACCCTGGTGAGTGGTTTTAAGATATTGTGAGCGGTCTGGTGTACCGCTTGGCATCTGGGTCTCTCTTTTGAGGTCCTGGACTCACTTATTCTAAAACATCCTTACTTCCTCCTGTAGGACCTGGTCACTGGAGAAACTCTGACACTACACAAGCTTAAACACCACCTCTTGTGACCCTGTCCAAACCTGCCTGATTTATGATTTTTTTATATACTTCTCTCGTGGTTTTTGGTCTCTTTTTGGAGCAAACCCAGTGACCCAGTGGTTTCTTGCGCGAGGCCCGCACGGTTATCTAGAGGAGCAGGGAGCAGAGGTGGCTTCTGCTCTTTTATTCAGGAACGACCCCACAGCCCATTGCTCGCCGCTGATGTAAGGCAGCTCCTTTCCCAGCGCCCCGGCCCCTGGCTGAATGCTTCCACGCCGCCCTGGGTGCCAGCTAGAATCACTGTCTAAGAATGAAAGTGATTTAGTTCCTAAGCAACCTCTCTCCTGGCCTCTTGCTAAAGAGTGACTTAGCATTTTCCAAGGGATAAAAAAAAAAAAAAAAAAAAAAAAAAAAAGGAGGAATGGATAGCAATGTGTTGAGGCAGGTTCGTCTGATGTGTTTAACCCTCGGGATGCTGGTTTAATGAGCAACCACTGAGCAGCTGGGTCAGTGCCAAGGGGATCGGGGTGATGCACTGGGCTGCTGGAGCCAAGTTCAGCCCATCTGGAGGAGCTCAAGCAAGGATTAAAATTTCTGGGATAGCGTTCGTGAGAGGACTGTCATTTTCCTCATTTCTTCCCACTGGTTTCATTGTCCTCCCATCCTCAAGACATTTTACTGTCTGCTGTCAGTTTCTTTCATCTGTCCCTCCCCATTCAAAAACTCAGGAAAGTCAACAAATGTCATTTTGTAGGACGTTTCTGCTGTGCTGACTATAGGTTTTGTTTCAAATCCATCAGCGCCAAGCCTAAAAACTGAATTAGCAGCCCCCATCCCTGTCCTAACCATCTCTGTCCATCCGAGATACTCCTACCGCCTCTAGTAGAGCCCTATCTGAGAGAGTTAAGATCTTCCCTGTATTTATCCTTTCTGGATCCCCATAAGGCAAGGCTTCAGGTTAATCATAGTATGAATGTTTTATTATAGAGAAGCCAAACAATGAGCTGAATGTATACCTTCAGGGTGCCCAGCTCTCCTGTGGGACACGCCGCCTCCTGACCCACAGTTTTCAGTCACTTTGGCATTTCCTGGACTTTTGTGTCCATTGCTCCTTGTCCTGGCACTGGGCATCACTGAGGAGCCTGGCCTGGTCTTAATTTCCCCCATCAGGTGTTTTGGGGCACGGCTGGCAGCCCCCGGAGCCTCCTCTGCTCCAGGCCCAGCAGCCTCAGCTCTCGCAGCCTCTCCTCACGGCAGAGGTGCTCCAGGCCCTTCGGCACCTTCATGGCTGGGCTCACTGCAGTGTCCGTGTCTGTCTTGTACTGGAGAGCCCAGAATCGGAGCCAGCACCTGGATGTGTCCCACCAGTGGTGGAAGGATCTCCGCTCTTGACCTACAGGTTCCACTCTGCCTGATGCGGCCCAGAAGGCTGGTGGCCATCTTTTCCATGAGGGCACGTTGCTGGTTCATGGTTGACTTGGTGTCCACCAGAAGCCCTCCAGTTTGTCTATAAGGACATTACAGTAGACATTTTGAAAGAAAACATTAGAAAACATTACTAAGGTCATGATAAGCAGCACCCACTGCTCTCCCTGAGACAGGCATCTCCCCGTAGAGGGCTTTCAGGTTGGTGAAGCATGATTTAGTGGTCTTACTACACAGGCATTGGGAATGAGAGGGGATTGCAGAAGGTCGAGGTCACATCGTGATAGCCATGACAAGCAGTTTTTCCAGTTGGGTGAATACAAACAGCATTTTGGAGCACATCAGCCATGATATTCATGCTTTTGGTAACACTGAGCAGCATGGGAGTTGTCCCTGGGCGAGCATGGGGCTTCTTCGTGGAGCTCAGCAACCTTTCTTCGTTATTTCCCCCTCCTTGCGTCACTTTGGCTAAGAGAAATAAAAACAGCTCAATATGCTTGTGAAGCAATGTCCAGAAAGGGCTTCACATAAGGAGCACTTTTGCTGAGTAAAGCAACACTTCTTATCCCAGCTGATTGAGGACAAACCTGGCACAGGTATGTGGTTACATTAAACAAGAGCCGCGCCAGCTCTCAAGGGTCAGGGTTGAGCTGCTTTGAACCCAGAAGGAGCTAATGGCAGGTTTGGGAGCAAGCTGATGGTCACTGATGACCCCCTGTAGCTGCAGCGAGTTTCTATATGTACTAGGAAGTAAACACTATTAATTTTTATTCTTCTTCATTTAAGAAAAAAAAAATAAAATGGCCTGGCAGAAAGTCAACATGCAAGGAATGGGCAGGCACACTGCATCGTTTGTTGGAATGGCCGACAGATTAAATTAAGGTTTAAAAAAAAAATTTGACGAGGGAGGGAGAGAGAACAAGCGTTTTCTATGGGCAGAGTTCATTCGCAAGTCACTCATTTCTCTTGCTCTTCAGGGAGTGATATTAGACAATTAGCTAATTGGTTTGGGGAGGTGACCTGTCAGTGACTCAAGGAGGAAATGTCTCCTGTGCAGTTTGACATAAAGAATATATTCTCAGCCCGTTGTGACAGCTGCAAGCACCCCCCATTGAAATGAAGCATGTAATGGCTATAATAACTGCAAGCTTGGAATCCATCGTAGCCAGGGAAAAGCAATGAAAAACCTGATAACACGCACTAAATTGCAGCCAGAGCTAGTATGTTATGTTGTCAGGTTTGAAATATTTCTGAATTATCTCATCATTAGCACTGCGTAAGCATCCAAAGCCTTTCTGAGGTTGAAATCTGTCCCCAGTTACCTTTCTGAGCCCTGCAGTTCAGCTCTTCTGCCTTCAGACCCAGGTACCTGCAAGTACTCGTGATGCAGCTGATGATCGTGTGTGAAGTTGGGAGGACTTAAAATCCAGGATTTTATCCCAAACCTTTGAAAAGAGTTTGCCTGCTTTGCTCTCTAAGAGGATGTGAATTCTGCACATTTTTCTGTAAGTTCCCAGGACCTGGCCTGAGGTATTTGAAATGTCCTCATCACCTGCCCCCTTTATTTTGTGTGTTTTGGCAAAAGCTGGAGGGAAGCTATGAAAATGAAAGAATTTAGCCAAGAATTTGTCCTTATACCCTCAAACCCGTGCCTGTGCATGCTCTTGAACGCTGATACCACTGATATAGCAAAACCCAAAATACCGAAGCGAGTGTGTTGCAAATAGACAGCAGTCATGCGATAATTAGACAAAGAAAAGCAGGAAGTCTCCTTCAGCTGAAGTGATGTAATTTTCCACAAACAGAACTTCATGCACGTGAATGTTTCAAAAGAAAAAAAAAAAAACAAGCAGGGCAACAACAGTTTACAGCTACTGACCGTCGAAAGGAGGAGCAGGTCCCAGACTGGTGCTAGGAGGGAGCTGGGTTTTGGTATGGAGACTGTTGGTCAGGTGCCTGATAAATATTATTATTAAAGAGTTTTGAAAATGTTGGCTAGTTAAAGCATGTCTCCATCCTTCCCACAGCCCTACTGCTCAATTTTATTTCCACGTGGCACGCTGTGTGTTCATGCAGGACTAGTACAGTGTTCGTGCACAAGGAATGGCTTTGCAGGTGTTTGGTGGGTCTGAGATTCCACACAGACAGTGATGAGGTCTGGGGGTGCCCGTTTGTGCAGGGATCAGCATGGGGATGGATGCAGTGGAAACTGGAGATATGGAAGCCCAGCGTGGCTGGTGGTGTCGGGCAGCTGCGGGTCCCTGTGGTGCCAGCCCTGCTCCAGCAGGGCCACCCCGAGCAGGGGGCCCAGCCCCACGTCCAGGCGGCTGCTGGAGATCCCCAAGGAGGAGCCCCCAGCCCCTCTCTGGGCAGCCTGTGCCAGGGCTCCGGCACCCGCCCAGCCCAGCAGTGCTTCCTGAGGGGCAGAGGGCACCTCCTGGGCTCCAGGCTGGGCCCGGGGCCTCTGGGCCTGGCCCTGGGCACCCCTGAGCAGAGCCTGGCTCCGGCCTCTCGGCACCTCCCGGCAGTGCTGGTGGCCATGGCTGGCAGCCCCCGGAGCCTCCTCTGCTCCAGGCCCAGCAGCCCCAGCTCTCGCAGCCTCTCCTCACGGCAGAGGTGCTCCAGGCCCTTCGGCACCTCGGGGGCCCTGCGCTGGGCTCTCCCCAGGGTGCCCAGCTCTGGCTGGTGCTGGGGGGCCCAGCGCTGGGCCCAGCGCTCCAGGGACGGCCTCAGCAGCGCTGAGCAGAGGGGAAGGATCACCTCCCTCGGCCTGCTGGCCCTGCTCTGCCCCAGGCAGCCCAGGAGACCATTAGCCTGTGATTCTGTAAAACTGGAGATACAGTGAATAAGCACATCGTGTCTTGGAGGCTGCTGGCCGCCTGGCACAGAGGAAAACATCGTTCATGTCCTCACCCTCTGCATATCCCCATGGGAAAACACAACGCTGGGTCCCCTGTATGGATGGGCGGGGCTGGGTGGGAGAGCCAGGAGCCCAAGACCTGCTTGCGTTGATGTGTTTGGGCAAACAGTGTTTATGCAATAAATGAGAAAGGGTGGTGTTTTTCATCCTGGTGGTGTGTCTGTGTCGGTGTCAGACAGTTTCACCGCTGCACAGACAGGAGACGGCTGCTATTTTAATCGCTGCTGCAGAAGAGTTTCTCATAAAGGTCGTAAAATTAAAATAAAACCCGACGGGCTGACCCGTCATTAGTGGTAAAACCAACTATGCACCACTACAAACACATCCCACAGCAGGCTACCAGGGCATAGGAATAAGATACAAAAAAAAAAAAAAAAAAAAAAAAAAGGAAAAAGATATTTTCCTAGCCTATTTATTTTTATTTGCATTGCAGCTAACTTCTCAAATACCTACTTTACATCTTTTTGAATGAGGTGTCAAAACCATTTATGATGCTAAAGCATTGGAAAGCTCATGTTTCCCCATCCTAACCCCAGCCCCAGGGGTTACAAACCCTGGTGCAGAATGAGTGGCAGAGCCACTGAGCCTGTATCTCATGTATAGGAAAATGGGGGCAAATAAATAACTACAGCTACGTATGGTCTAGAACAGAGGAACAAAAGACATTTTTAGCAGCATCCAAAAGGAGTTGCTGCTCATTCACCCCTTTATCACTTCGTGCAAGCGGTGTTGGAGGCTGTGGTTTGATGATCAAAAGGGTGAAGCTGTGGTTTTTCTAATAAGCCCATGAAACATTTGGGTAAATAAACTGTTTTTTCAGGTAAAATTGAGCTGCTGAGCCATGTTTGTTCAGGAGCTTGAGAGGTGCAGGCTTAGGGTGCAGAGCAGCCAGCCCAGCTCCTGAAGTTACTGAACCTCTAAATTGTAGCCACGCAGGGAAAGCTCGTTCCTGAGCGCCGAATTTCTTTGGGGTTTTTCTCTTTTCCAAATAGCGTTCTCCAGAGCACTTCAGGAAATCTTCAGTGTGTTGTAAAAGAAGAGGGATCAAAGCTCTTGCCAAAGAGCTCTTGCAAACTCTTTGTGCAGTCAAGGGACGTTTCTAGGACCGGCTTGAAAAACTCAGAGTTTCTTCTAAGTTTTATCTTTGACCCCAAAGCCTGGAAGAGAGGCTCACCATGAACCCCACAGAGCTGTGCATCAAGAGCTACACTTTCAATTAGATGAAGAGCTGAGATCTCAACTATTTGGACAGGCCTAGCTGGGGATTTTTTGATAAATCTTTTGGGGCCAAAAAAATTCCCCTTTTTCAAAACCAAAGTATTTTGCAGAGAAGCTGTGCTTTTGGCAAAGATTTGGAAAGGCTTTTTCTATCCAAGAGGGAAATGCAGGTGGGAAGGAGGAATGATAAAGGGGGCAGTGGATGCCCATCTCCCTGGATTTCGGGGATCCTGAGAAGCTCAGTCAGATGTGGAGATCTGTTTGTAGGGATTCCCCCATAATTTATTGATCACTGTGGCTACTAGGGAAGCTCCTGCCTGATTTTGGCACATGTCAAATATTAGTTTTAACATTTGTCTTTGGCTGTTTTCCTTGGTCTGGCTCTTTTCAGCTCTGGGGCACTAGCATTGATTCAGGCCATTTGCTGGGAGATGTTTGCCGAAACCTCCGCAGAGGTGCAGCCGCATCGGGAGGTTTCTATACATACCTCGCTCTGGGCTCATTGCAAACATCCTGCCGGGAAGAGGAAACATTTCCTCTGCCCCAGGATAACCTGCTTTCCTATAGAAAGAGAGTTTATGTTTCCGGATGGAGCATATGGACATGGAAGAGGCTGCACCCCGAGGGCCGCTTCCACCGTTGGCCAAAGTCAACGCCGTGGTTTCCTTCGTTGGGTGGCACTTGGGGTAGGACCTGCTCGAGGATGTGCTCCAGGTGCTGGAGGAGCATCACTCGGGGCATTGTATTCCTTCCTTGCAGCAGATATTAACGCAACAGAGGTGTGCAAGGAGAGGGGCTGGAGGCAGAGTGAAAGCTGCTGAGTGACATGCCCTAAAAACAAAACAAAACAAATCAAAACAAAAAATACAGGGAGAATGGGAAGAGAGAATCGAGATGGAGAGGAAGAATCCAGGAAATGAGGTGTTGTTTTGGTTGTCTGCTGCCTTCTTTTTTAACATAATGTCCAAGAAAAGATTTCCTGCTGCATGAAAGGGACAACAGAGGAGGGAAGCTTTTCCTAAAAATAACCAGGGGCTGCCTTGGCCTCTAGGGCCAGCTCCTCTGTGGGGAGTGTCAGGTTTGATGGATCAGACAGCTCCCGAGGGCACGGCCGCTCCAGCCCTCTCCCTCCCATTCGATGGCGATGCATTGATCCAGAGCAGAATCGACTCTTCCTCTCCCCTCCCTCCCCAAAGCTTTTTATCCCCCTCGTGTCAGTTATCTGGACGTCTGTCAGCAGAGGGGATGGGGAGGGAAGAGGCTGGGAGAAATCCTCGGCTGCTCACACGAGCCGGGCGAGGAAATAATGAAAGCAAGATGAGTTGTCTTGCAGAATCTGAAGGTGTTGCATATTAAAGTGTAATTCCACGCATCTCTGGTGCAAGTCCTAACCATACCTGACTGCTTAGCTTCCGAGATCAAACGAGATTGTGCAGTGCCAGCACGGCATGGCCATAGGTGTTGCTGCCGTGAAGGTGAGCTAAGCAACAGTCCAACACCCCAGGGGCTGTAACCGGTAGGTGAAATAGTGTGATAATGGGGTCTTTGGGGGTGTTAATGCACAGTATCGGCAAGTGAGAGTATGCGACAGCGCCTGGCCCCAAAGGCTACCTGCTTATCTTATGCTGTTACTATGAATTGATGAAAAGGGGGACAAGGTGAGATTTGGGTGCAGGAGGCAAGAGGTGAGCTCCTCTTGCTATCCTCATCCGAAAGGGCACTGTCTGTAACCACCTTTATGTCCCCGGAGAGCTGGCAGAAAAACAAAAGGTAAAATAACACCGGTCAAAGAGCTGAGGATGAGTCCCAGCCGCAGCTGGCATTTCTTTAAAAAAAAAAAAAAAGGAAAGAAAGAAAAAAAATCATCATTAAGTTTCCAAAACACTCAACAAAGGAGAAAAACAAGGAGAGAAGAAACGAGCGTGTCAGTCCTTCTTTCTGAGATCTCATGGCACTGGCACCAAAAGGGTCACTGCATGTTAAATAAGCTGCTGACAGCTTTTTTGGGGGGGCACAGCTCCATCCCTGCACACCCTGGGTTGGGTTTCCAAAACGCCACTTTGCATTGCCATCTCCTGGTTCAGCCGGCTTCAGGGTTGCTCTGGGTCAATGCAGCAGCCAAAGAAGTTCCCAGAGGGAGCCGTGCTTTTATAGAGGAGGAGATTATCAATTTTTTAATGATATTAAAGTATAGAGAAATAGCTTTGGAAGCACTGCTATCTGATCTGCCTCCCTGCACTGTCTGTAGCTGCACTCAGCGGGTCGTTACAACCCATATGCCAAAGATGCTCTCTGCTGCCTAGGTTAGGCGGACGCTTTCCCCCAAAACAGGCAATTTCACTCTTTTGGGGATTCCTCCAGCCACTCTTCGGAGACAAGGTAGACCTGGAAGACCTTTGGCCATAGCCCAGGCTAGCAGATACCAGGTGGCCCTTAGGAGGTTGTGCTGAGCAGTGGGTGTTCAGCATCTCCAAGCCAAGATCTCCCAGGTATGAGCAGGTTTTCAGATCTTCCTCCAGAAAACCAGGCAGCATTGCTGCTGTCGGGCCATGGCTTCCTTGTAGAAGCACATATTGCCGAGACAAGTGACAGAGAAATGGTCACTGGAAGAGTTTTGGGGGGGCTGCAGCTTTTGATGGCCATGGTGGTCCTTGCAACCTGCCTTTGAGGGAGCTGTAAAACCAGGAGAGAGCTTGAAGCCAGTGGAGCTCATCTGGATTTTAGGCAGAGCACCTGAGATGAGAATCCAGCCCTTTATTTCTGTTGCAGCGATGACTTGGGCTGTGCCAGAGCAGCTTTGGATGTTGAAATCACACCTTGTCCCATATAAAACTTGCATCTTCTCCTTGGTGCTCCCTGCTGCTGGAGCATCATCCCACAAGGACATAGCTCTCCTGTTCCCTTCCCTTCTCTCATTCCAGGACCCAGAATTCCTTGAAAAGAGTTGCATTTTCCTAGCTTCACTTTAAACTTCTCTAGTGAAGGGTTGGACGTGGTGCTTAGGGACATGGTTTAGTGGGTGACATTGGTGGTAGGGGGACGGTTGGACCAGATGGTATTGGAGGGCTTTTCCAACCCTAATGATTCTATGCTTCTAAATGAGACCTGTTTTGAAAAATGTAAAAACAAAACAAACAAACAAAAACCATTTCCTTGAGTTTTTCCCAAACTGTATAAAGCATTCGGACATGTGAGATGCAAGGACACACATGAAGTAGGTTGCTGGACCCAAACTGAGCTACAGCCCCTTTAGGAGAGTCTTATTCTGAAAATATCCATCAGTTCTTGCTCGTGCATGGCATGATCAGCTTTTGATCCAACCTTGGTCCAAAAGGTTGCAGGGAAAAGACACTTTATTCACCCTGTGAGGCTATAAGTGGGAAATAAAATAAATCCTAAACCAGGTGCGGTTCTCATTGCTCTTCTCGTATAACCATGGATGGTTCCCAGACACTTCACGTGGTGCCCTGTAGTGGAGTAGTGCTTGTAGTCATCAGCATTTTCACATTCTCACCCAAATAAACCTCAGGGCTCCCTGGCGGGAGCATGGATTTTACAGTCCCTAATGGGATTTCTGTCCCATCCTAAAACCACTCTGCATTTCTTTGAACCTACAGCTAAGCAATCCCTTCCACACTTCCTATACGTGAGAATCGCCTCTGAAGCGATGCCTGTGGGTCCCCAGAGCCACTCGTGCCCGTGGGGACGAGCACCCCGAAACACACCAGGCTCTAAAGCCCCACGCCAGCTGAGCTTGTCCCCAGCCAGTCGATGCAGATGAGTGACGTTCGTCTTCCCCACCGCTGCTTTGAAACGCACCGGGAATCCACGGGAGTGATTAAATAATGGCAGCGATTTCCTGGAGGTGCATGCCGCGCGACGTCTGCCGGTAAATCTAAAATATCAATAGCGCCGAGCGACCGCAGGTCTCGGAGCCGGTGATGCAGCGTGTGCAGGGAATTTGAATGCCGCAGAGGGGCGGAGGGAGGGAGGCAACGCCGAACGCTGCTGCGCCTTGCTGCCAGTCTCTGGGAGCTAACAGCCAGGTTTGAGCTGCTGGGGTTGCTGAAAATGCCTTTGCTAAGCAAAAATTGATGGTTGAACTCTGCCCTCACCACTGTGTGAGAAAAAGCCAGGGAAAGAGGCTTTAATCTCACCTGGGACATCCATATTCGTGCCCATTCCTGTGCTGTTTTCCCCTGTAATTGCCCATTTTTCTCATTCTGCACTGTGCAGACAGCCCTGGCCTGGGATAATTCAGGATCCGCATGCCCCCGAGGGAGCAAGAGGTCAAGACCTCATGAGTCACGCTGCAACCCACCCCTCCGGGGCAATTTAAAATATTCTGCCTCCCATTATTGGATCATAATAAATCCCCGTGATTTCCAGGTGGTTTTTGCCAGATACGTCTCTCCCTTGTCTTTGTGCAGTGGTACAGAGGCAGAAATGGGTATTTGGGAGTCCCAGGCTGGAAGAGCTTCACATTGTCAGGCGTGTAGGGTGGCACGTTAACATACATCATCCCCTTGGGATCGGGTGCAGGAGTGTGCCACCTGTAATAAACATGAGAGCTGCTCCTCCATCCAGAAGACGATTTAGGATGTGGCATTAGGAATCGCATCAACGGCAGGTATTGCCATAACGCCATCGACAGCTAGTGGAGATCCCTAATAATGAAACATTCCCCGTGGTGTTTTATCAGTAATCGCTAATAATGAAATGTTGCTCAGGTTTTTTGTTGCCTTTTTTATTCATTTCTGGCACCTGCTTCTCTTTGGATGAGTCCCTGGGTGAGAAGATGCCGGGCGCCTTCCACCCTTCCTGCCCAGTCATGCCTTAAAGTCAGTTCAGATCCATTCAATGACCGTGGCTTTGCTGAGAAGCTGAATTTAGGATTTCTCCAGAAAAAAAAAACACCACCTGCATGCACGTTTTCAGGCTCATTGCTTGGGAGGATGGAGAAAGCATCTGCACCATCCCCTCCAGGCATCCCTTAGGAAGCCCAACCTCCTGCCCCACGAGCATCTTGAGGGTGGGCTAGCACGATAATTGAAACCCGTTTAGTTCTTACAGGCAGGATTTAATCGCCTTAAATTATGGTAAATGGATGGGGAGTTATCCTGTGATCTCGACACCGTGCGGGTCACCTTTAATTTCCTTTTCCTTCCATCATTAACACTGGCGGATGGGTGCTTGATTTATTCAGCGCCGAATAATAGCGCTTTCATGTGTATCGCTGTCGGAAAGATAAACAGGCTCCTTTGAAGACAAATTTCGGGGAGATGGATGTGATTTATATATATATATATATACATATATATATATATAAAGCAATTCAGCCCCCACCGGTGGTACCCGACCTCTCCGGCCGTGCCGATGTCACGCGCTCGGAGCGACGATCCGCAACCTGCCCCGCTGGGGGGATGATGAATGGTCGCAAAGTGCTCTGAGAACATCAGATTAGTAGGACAGAGCCTCATTATTCTATTAGCGATCGCTCGTTCCTTGGCCTTTTTCGCTCCGGGTGCACTTAGCGCAGCATCTGAAAGCCAAGCAGTGTTTACAAGCAAAGCTCGGTGCGTTCGGCCGCTTTGGGGAGAGCTTTTTGGGGCTGTTCACGGGTTTATTTTTAATGATGCACCTGTGGTCCAGACTCCGCCACCATCCCCGCAAACCGCTGCCCAGCTCTTCATGCAAACACTGCAGATTAAAAATAAAGACCACTGGGCACTCAGCGTTATAACTATAGAAACCAAATATTTGGTTCAAGTATAAAAGGCAGGAGTGTTTATGACCACGAGGCCAAAGGCATTTCCAGCCAAAGTGGAATGTATTTTAGTTCTGCGGGCTATTTATAGAGAGGCAGCCACTCTAAATTTGAATCTTCCCTTCCGTAAGCAATTTTTGGGTGCTTACTGGGCTATGTCCGTCTCATTCGGGGTTTAGCGACGTCACTACAGGGAGTCAGAGCAGTTTGAGTCACCCTCTAAGTGGATGTCATGTTTTAGGGGGTTCTCTGGAAGTTCTGCGAAGCTGGAGGAGGACTTTGCTTGAAAGATGAGTAAATATTTTCCTTGACTGTAAATTAAATATTTGGACTTGGAGCTACTGTTTTAACCCCTCCAATTTGAAAATAAATGTCACTTTGCATTGACGAAATCCAAACATAGTTATGAAATGCTAAAACGAATTGTTTCAGGGGCTGAGTTTTTTTTTTAAAGGATGTTTACTCCAGAAAATAAGTTTGCAGAATTGACACAGATGAACAAAATACTTGTTGCCACATCTGTCCTTCTAAGGTTTCAGCTGAAAACCATCACCTATCTGTTCATGAGACTCGAAGCTGGTGGTGACGGAAAAGAAAAACAGGACGTAGGTGGCAAAATGGACTTGTTGTGAGTAGCCTGAACAGGGCTGGGTGTTGATGGACACCACTTGCCCTTGCCCTGGTGAGCTTAAAATTGCAGCAATATCTAGAAGCCTTCTCTGTATTTGTATCCACAGGGGTGAAACCCAGCATAAAGGCTGTGCACACTTCTCTGAGTCCCAAAATGCCACGATGGGTGCTACAGAGACCTATAGTGAAGCTATAGGATGAGGAAGCTTGTGTAGATTGTACATGAAGAGACCTAAGCCCGGGTCAGCAACTGTCAAGGGTCATGTCTTCACCCCAGTCCTGTTCATCCTACTCCACAAACCCACTTGGTGATTTCCTTCTTGTCCCTGCTGTTTACACCCTTCAAATATTTGCAGACCGTTGAGTTGCCGAGTCCCCGCTGAGCTGCCGTTAAGCCAGGCTAAACACATTATCTCAGAAAGTTGGTCTTTCTGATTCCATAATAATATTTTGCTTTGCTCTTCTCTGAATTTCGTCTGGCTTATTGACATTTTCCGGGGATCGTGGCACCTGGCCCTGATGGGGAGAAGGGAGGTGTCGTCTTTGTGGGTAATTGAGTGCTGGGCAGAAAATCCAGGTGCCTGTGGTGGACGAACCAGAACGGCTGCAGGGTTTTGTGGGGTCTGGATGCCTCCTCGATTTGTTTGAGTAAGCGGAGGTGGCCCCACACCTTGGCTGAACGCAGGGATCAGCTAACACAGGACTGCTCCATCAATGCCCCATCTGATGGCCCTTCGCTGGGCTTATCCATCCTGTCTTCTCCTTAGTGAAGATGAAAACTGAGCTTTGCCAGGCTCAAACCTCTCTGGAGCCCTTCAGCGGTGTAGGACTACTCAGTGCTACTCTTCCAATTCATCTGTATGTGTACAGGGTGGTTTCCCCAGGAGAAAAAATCACTAATAGCCCTCTAGGCATAATGATAAAGCTTTGGAAGCCCAGCTTGGTCTTGCTGCCATCTCCCCAACTTTCATTAACTCATGCCGTCGCTGATATTATCTCTTGCCCAATCTTGCTGGCCAACACGAATGACATCCTTGGCTTGATGTAGGACTTCCTTTCTTCTGGTTCCCAAGACACTAAGAGCGGTTCAGGAGCACCTGGGCTACACGTGGAGCCCACCCTCGCCGTTCTCCGGGTGTTTGCTCAGGGTGGGGATCCCAGCAGGGCTTTCATTGTTCATCCTTGCTGGTGGGAGGGCGAGGAGGCCACGTGTAGACAGAGCAGATCCACAACAGGCTTCGCTCCTATTTACTCAGCTGCAGAAACCACTTGAGTGCTTGGTGCTTGCGAAGAGCACCCGCAGAGTCAACACAAGCCTTCTTTTTTCCCCCTCACCTGCCATGGAGCCAGACAGGGAACGCATGATGGGTTTAGGAGTTCATAGCAAAAACAAAGCCCAGGATCCCCTGTGCATCAGGAGGTAACGTAATAAGGAGCGGCTTCCTCCCAGATTTGCAGAGTATGGTGTATATAAATTCACAAACACCCAGCCAAGGAATATGAGATGCTTTAGCCCAGCACGAACTCCCCATCTTCCCCGAAACCAACAGCCTATGCAAGTTGGGGCAGGAAAGGCATGTATCCAGTGCATCCTCCAGCACGGTCACAAAGTTCCCATCTTTTAGTAAGGTTTGCTTCTAAAGGTGAACTGCCTCCGAAGGAGTTTGCAAATGAGGTCCTGGGAGGGAATACCACAAATCTTTTATCATGGTGCATGTAGGTGCCACCTCTGGTCTCGGTGTGCCTGTGCCTTGCTGTACTCCTTGGTCTCCTGATCGCTGCTGTGAGCGGGAGACATGGGCAAGTGGCATCAGAGAAGAGGAAATAGGAATGCAGAACTGCTGGGAATGAGTTGCAGGGTCACAAAGTGGAGGAGAAAACATCTTTCAGCTTTGCCATGCAGCTCCCAGAGTCACCTGGCCACCAAGCTCAGCCTGCCCCACCGAAGGCTTTGGGACAAGGGCTCCCATTGAGAGCTGGACCTGTTCCTCCTTGGCAGTCCGTGCAGGGCATCCTCAGCCTCAGAGCGAGCCACTTGGAGAAGCTCTCTGCTCCCTTTGGAAGGCATCTGCGGTAGTCCGTGCCCCCAGGTCACTTGAGGAACACCTCCAAAGGCCACGCTTGGCTCACCGGGTCGGGTTCTTCACGCAGGTTAGCCACGATGTTCATTTCCTTCTGGCCTGCCCAGACCAGACACTGTGTTCCCATTCCAGGATTGATCCCAGATGTGAGTTAGCATTACAAATACATCTCAGAACTGTCATTTCCCCCAGCCGTTCTCCTCCCTGCTGCCAAGTCTTCCACCCCCATCCCCGTCCCTCTTCTAGAGGGATGATTAACACATGCTGCAATAAAACTCATCAGTTACTGATCTTTCCACCCCTCTTTGCTGCAGGTTCAGGTTCCCACGCACTGTTTTCTACCTCTCGGTTCACAGAACCATTGCAGGCAGAAAAATTACTCCCCACCCATCATATAACTACACTTTCCACCCCCAAAGTATTTCTGCAGATAGCAGCTCAATTTTTTTTTAATTTTTTTATTGGTAACATCCATCTGAGATCGGATCATGATTTGGCACTTGGAAAACTGTGGTACAAGGGAGTAAAAACCCCTTTTTCCAAGCCTTTGACAGATAAATGTCAGCTGCAGCATCAGATCTCACCAACTCCTACCTCCCAATCTCAGATATCTGCTGTAGTTTATTCTGTTCAGTTCTGTTCTGTGTATATTATGTCATAAAACAGCCGTAATCTATGAGCTTTATGAAGCTAAAAACAGGCAGGAATTAATGCATTTCATGTCTACCTCCAAGGTCCCCCTCCAGGTCTTCTCCTATGGGGTGAAATTCAGCTTGGTGTTTGTTTAGGTGTCCCCATGAGCCTTTCTTTACATGCACCCTTTGTATCAAGGATAATCAGCAGCGTATTTGCTTGAGGCAAAGCGCATCACATGAGACTGAGGCTCAGTCCAACCATCACAAAGCATTTGGGCTTTAAAACGCTCTCCTTCAAGAAGCTGGTGTTATTATAGGGTAAAGAGCAGGGCATGGGATGGGGTTTCCAGTCCCCTGTGCTATGCAGGCACCTTGCGGCTTCATTTTGTCCCTGGTGCACTCGCCAGACACTTTGGTGGTGATGAAGCAAATCGAGCTTTTGTGTCCTCCCTAATAGCCTGAGAGTCCCGTCGAGTCTGAGCACTTTACAGACCGCCTTTATGGGAGGAGAGCAGCTTCATCTTTATGACACTAATGGAAAAACAAGACCTAATGACAGCTAATCCCATTCATTTCACTTACAGGGGTACTTCTGGTGCCAACCGCCGTTTATGCTGTCAATTTGGTGTACCTGGCTCTGCCTCGCAGTGCCAATTTCCTGCTCCTCCACACCCCGTATCTGTTAGTTTGAATTTGGGATTGCTGCAAAGCAAATCCAGTAAACCTCTCGCTGGAGAAACCCGGGAGCTGAGAAGAGGACGGTCCACCTGCAGGTCTGGATGCCTTCAGCCGGGGCTTTTCCATGAGCTCTGTGACTCCTAGGCCAACACATGCAGATGGGCTTGTCCCCTGTTATGATCACATTTTCCATTTGCATTTCAAGACAAGCCAGCGTGGGGAAGGCTTAAGGTTTCTTCCCAAATCCATAGGTTCAGGGAGGGCTCAGTGCTGCGTAGGAGGGAGGACCAGGGAGTCTTGTTTCTCTGGCTGTGTCCATGCGGCGCATGGGCTGAATGTTTCCTTTGTGGTTTTGTCTGTGAAGGCTTGTGTCTAGCCCTTTGCTCTCGTGCCAGGGAGTCCCGGCACTTCCATCCTGGAGCTGTCTCGCAGGGACAAAGGACATCAGTCTGCGCACAACTTCCCTGGCTCTTGCCTTAGCCCTTCTGACGGTTTTGTGTTTGAGTGGAGCATGGTTAAGTGGGTCAACAAAGAGGTCATTTTTCCAGCTCAGAGTGCCCTAATAAATTAACCAGTGAGGATTTTAATAATACATGAAAGGAGAGAGGTTTGCTGCTTTGGGAAAGGCTTTTCAGTTATCAACGGGGTCACCAGCTGGGGACGGTGGCCACAGGGATTCCAGCAGAGGGAGAGGTGGTGGGCCCCATCCTCCACCGACTGCACATCAGCGCCATTGGGCTGAGCACCATTTAAGCCCATTGATGGAAGTGTTGGTAACAGTTTTCCACACACATTAGCGAGCAGACAGAGGAGCTGCTCTGGTGCTGTGGTGGCACGGAGTTAGCAGCTGCCCTTGTACCCGCTCCTTTGAGGCCTGAAACGTGGGCTTCAAGCTGGGCTCCTGAGAAGACAAGGCTGTGTGATCAGTCAGGGAGAACAGTAGACTACCACAGTCATGTCTGGGCTTCAGCCACTTTTATGAAGTAATTTAAATTTAAGGCTAATCCGCAGAGGTCCCACTAAATGGTCTCGTTGATCCTGCAGCTCCTCAGCTGTTGTAAAGTGGTTCCCAGCACCTCACCTGATTCATTCCCCCCTTGGCTTCCTTCATTTTATAGAAGTCCTTAAACCAGGCAATCTGTTACCATGTCCTCGGGTTATTTCTCTGCCTCGTTCAGCCAGATTTGTGGCCATCCTTCAGGTCAGACTAGGAATGTCAAGAGCCTGTTGTCACTGTGTTGTTGGTTGGCTGGGAAACAGGAATGACTGGAAATGCTGCAGCTTCCCATATCTACTACTGCAGGAGCTTCTGTAGGCCTCACAGCTCTAATTTTGTATCAGGAATAGCGTAACCAACAGGACCAGGGAGGTGATCATCCCCCTGTGCTCTGCTCTGGTGAGGCCGCACCTCGAGTGCTGGGTTCAGCTTTGGGCCCCTCACCACCAGAAGGACATCGAGGCCCTGGAGCGTGTCCAGAGAAGGGCCCCGAAGCTGGGGAAGGGCCTGGGACACAAGTCCTGTGAGGAGCGGCTGAGGGAACTGGGGGGGTTTGGGCTGGAGAAGGGGAGGCTCAGGGCAGACCTTATTGCTCTCTGCAACTGCCTGAAAGGAAGGGGTGGGGAGCTGGGGGTCGGCCTCTTCTCACAGGTAACCAGTGACAGGACCAGAGGGAATGGCCTCAAGTTGTGCCAGGGGAGGGTCAGGTTGGAAATGAGGAGACATTTCTTCTCAGCAAGAGCGGTCAGGCATTGGGATGGGTTGCCCAGGGAGGTGGTGGAGTCCCCGTCCCTGGGGGTGTTCAAGGAAAGGCTGGACGTGGTGCTTGGGGACATGGTTTAGTGGGTGACATTGGTGGTAGGGGGACAGTTGGACCAGATGATCTTGGAGGGCTTTTCCAGCCTTAATGATCCTGTGATTCTGTGACATAAGCATTGTTATTAAGAGTAGTTTGGTTTTGGGTAGGCCATCTTCTCATTCATTTGACTGTCTCATCTCTGCTGGCTAAACCATGCTCGTGTTTATCAAGTCACTTCTTATGCACTTGAGTTCCCAAGGCCAAAGAGACTGTCGTGTGCTCAGGAACATGCTTTGTCTGCTGGCAGAAAGCAAGAGGTAGGGCAGACATTTGATTAATAAAGTGCCCCCTCCTGAGAAAGCCTGCACCAGTGTCTGAGCCTGCGTCTGAGCATCCTTATAGTAAAGAAACTTTTCCTAAATTTTTCCTTAAATTCCTGAAATGTTTCATCTACAAGATTCATCAAGTTCATCTCAAGTTTCATCTGCACGTTTCATCTAGTAAGCGAACCCATCACTGAAGGGCCATGGAGAGATTCGAAGGTCTGGTACTTGAGGAAGAGGTGGGCAGAGCAGTACAAAAAATTCCTACAGGGAAATTCATTGACTGAGTTTCCCTGCAGCAGTCTTGTTTCCTCTCCACTGAAGTGTGGGAAAAGAACACAAAAGATTTGCAGATACGGGGCAAAAGGGACCAGGTTAACCCAGAATAAGGGAGTTCCTTCCAAACCAGAAGGCAGAAGAAATGTTCAGAAAAGATGCTCCGGGTAGCAAAAGGCCAAGAATAATCCTGGGCCAACCAGTAGAGCCCGCAGCCCTGTTAGTGGCAGGTCAGTTATAGGATAACGAGGGCAGCCCAGACAGCCCTGCACACATGGCAGGTGAATTAGAACCTGGCAGATTCCAGAAAGATGTCGTTCTCTTTTGTGGCTTTTCTTTGTGCTGATTTTCAGGGATTAATGCTAGTTCTCAGCATTTTTATAAGTGAAACGGATCTGATGGCTCCTGCGGGGAGATGCTGCCAGTGGCACAAAGGGTAATGAAGCAGTAAATGTTGAAGACAAATTCGTCAGATGGAGCAGTCTGGATCACTTGGCAAGCAGAGCCGATTTAAACAAAATATGTTAGAATACAGCCCTGTGCAAAGTTGTACATCAAAGGAGAAGAAATTAAAATTGTTCCTATGGAAAGGTGCAATGAATCACCAAATGCAGGGATTTTCTGGGTTTAGTAGAAAGAAACTGCATGAGCAGCTCCTGACATGAGTGAGGCTGCAGCAGAAACAGCTACTGCGACCTTTGACGTCTAAATAAAGGGGTAAAAGGTGCATTTATTTCTCCTTATGTACAGCAACAGCAAGATGTATTAGACTAGCTGCCTACTAATGTTGATGCCAAAGAGTAAGAAAGGGAACGTGAAAGTATTGCAGAAATGGTGTTTAGCACAGAAAATGCCTAGGCTGGCAGCTGGTTAGTTTTCAGAAGAGCTGAGGGGTTGGAGTACACAGGTAAATGTGATATTTTCTCCCAGCGAAGGTGCTAAGGATCCTTCAGTCTACTGGAGAAAAGCATCACATGAGCCTGCTGTCAGATGCCAAAGCCGCAAAGTGATAAATTGGAAGCAACCCTGCTTCTTTCCTTTCCTTTTTTTTTTTTTTTTTCAGAGATGATGACTTAATATAAAGACAAACAAGTGATTACCGGGTTTCATGTGAACATAAAGAGCATCTGATTTCTAGAAGAGATCAGTTTATGGGCATAGCGTCATTGAATAATTCAGATTGGAAGGGACCTCGGGAGACCTGAGCAGGGCGAGCTGGTTCCCTGGACGAGTTCAACAGGCTTGAAACAAGAAGTCCACTTAGTCTGGCTGTGCAACAATTGAAATTTGTCCCCTCGTGTTGTGCAGGTCTAGGGTTGTCCCCATGTACACCCCAATGTGCCTGTGCTGTCTGTGAGCGTCTCCTGGAAAGTGGAAAATCCTTCAGCAGGTTTCAGTGGGGCCTGACAGCAGGATGAGATAATTAGATATCTACCAGTTTCATCTAAAGGAGAAGAAAAATCCGCTTTTAACCCAGGAAAGGCTTTCTCAAGAGCCTGCACATTATGAAGCACCAGGGAATCCACTCGTTAGGTAGCCCTTTCATACTGCAGGAATAAACCCCACTGCCCCAAACCAGCTTAGCCACGAGAAACCAGCTCATGGGTGAGTGCCATGGAGCTGTCTTTCTCAGGCTTTTGACTCTGTTTCTCTTTTCCCCCCTTCATTTGATGTGTTTGTCCCCACAGTCTCCTGTTTCTATCTTGCCAAAATACCAACCACACCTGCGTTTCCCAGAGCAAATCCAGGGCAGCGTGTGAATCATAGAATCACAGAATCAATAAGGTTGGAAAAGCCCTCCAGGATCATCTGGTCCAACCACCCCCCTACCACCACTGTCACCCACCAAACCATGTCCCTAAGCACCACGTCCAGCCTTTCCTTGAACACCCCCAGGGATGGTGACTCCACCACCTCTCTGGGCAACCCGTCCCAATGCCTGACCGCTCTTGCTGAGAAGAAATGTCTCCAAAGTTGCAATGGTTGGGCTCTTCCAGGAGGGCCAAAGTTGAAAACGCTGCCTCCCTTGCTCTTTCCAAGCCTGCCATATATGAATATCCTTAGAGGGTCAAACCCAAGTCCATCAATTTTTGGGTGTTGTGCAGTGGTCAGTAAGCAGGTATCTAGAGAAGACTACATCTTCCACCTCCTCCCCCTCCTCCTCCTCCCCCTCCTCTTCCTCCTCCTCCTCCTCCTATTTTCACTTTTGTCAACCATTTTCAGCACAGGGATCTCCTTTACTACACGTGATGGCACCTAGTAACTTTCAGGTGACTTCCTTTCCATGCTCTTCTTCAGTCTCCACTTGTGGCCAGCTAAACTTGAAGCCTCCAGAAAATCCTGCAGCAAGGAGTCCCACAGATCGTTTCTGCATTGCTCAAATTAAAGTCTCCTTCTGTGTGTCCCGAGCTTGGCTCCCGTTATCTTTGGTGATGTCCTGTCATCCTTGAGTTAGGCAGGAGCGGGCAGGTCATCTCTACCACCTTCTCCCTGCCATTATTGGTTTCCTCAGCCAATTCCTCTGTTTTTCTGTAGTTTACAGACACAATAGGGCTGCTTCTCTTGCCCCTTTACCTGAAATATCCTCAAATGCTTCTTGTGTTTGCATTACTTTTCATCTGGGACAGCTGCAGGAGGAGAACTGAGCCATCTCCTCTGGGTGCGGTTGCTTCACGCACGCTCAGGAGGTGTTTGCTCACTCCTTGGACATTGAGTATTCCTCTTCCCTTCTCTCATCCTCCCCAAAAAAGTTCCCCACACTCTGGTAAAGCCCACTGAAATGTGAGGTCTGGGCCACATCCCAAGAATTCGCTGTTGTCACCATTTCATTTGTGAGAGGCCTGGGTTTGGTTCAGGCTGCAGTGACTTTGGTCCAATTAGAATAATCTTAACCAGTTCATAGAAGACGTCGGTTTAATCAAAGACAATATATATGGGTCATGATGTCTGCCATTTGTCACGGTCAAAGGGGAGCCCCTTGCCCCTGCAGGAGCAGATCAGTACCTTGAAGATGTTGAGCCTTCTCTTTCCTCCTGTATTTAGGGAGCAGAAGGTGTCTTCTGGGTCTGGAGGATATCCTGGTGGTCCAACCCCCTAGTAGCCCTAAATATGCATCCCCACTAGATTCAGAGAACATTTGGGCAGGGATAAATGGCTTTGTTTCCTCTGAAAGGGAGTCAGTTCACACACACTAAAGACTCTTAGACTTGAACCAGCACCCAGAAGCAAGCACATTTTTTTGTGTGTCAAAAAAATGACTATTGCTGTGAGCAAGAGGCTCGGGCAGGCATGTGCACCTTGACCACAGCTAGAAATACACTAGACATGAAAAGGGGTAAATCTCCACAAGGAAAGGGCCACAGAGAAAAAGTTATTGGAGTCAAAGGTCAAGGGAGTGTTTTATTGGCCTGAGAGCCAGAAGATAAAGTCCTTTCCTCACTTCTGCTAAAGATTTGGGTAGCCCTGGCTGGGTTAGCGCTCTCCTTTCATTCCTGGTCTGCCTTTTCTCTTCCAGTCTGGCATCTCTGAGCTAATGATATTTCTCACTGTGTGGAGCCTGGTACAAAGCAGCCCAGATTTTGGATAGTTTCTCATGTTGGGGCTACCATGGTAATGTTTCCTTGACAAAAGAGCTATGACAAGGAAAGGTGAAGGTCCAAATTCTTTTTCAAAGGCATGAGGATGTCCAGTTCCCACGGTATTCCCAGGGGCTGGGGGATATTTTCCAGAGGGTTTGTGGGAATGTATTGGGAAGGGTAAATTTCACCAGAGCAATACTAAGCTCTGCAAAATGTCATGTAACTGGACCTCAGGCTGGATCCTGCATGTCTGGGGGGAACTTTTGGCAGCTGGGAACACCACGCTACCCACCTCACTCCCAACTGACCTCCTGGTGATATGACCATTTTTCTCAAAAAAGGAGTTGGGCACCACGAGGCTGTTCTGATAATGTTTAAAAATTGCAGTTTTGTCCCAGCATCTCATTGTTGAAGAGGTTTGTCCAACTGGCAGTGGTTACAGACTAGGAGAGCATATAGAAGTGATTCAAAATTAACAAGCTTTGGAGTTCTTCTAAAATTGGAAATCATCCTTGGAAAGGTAAACCCACCCCAAATACCCCATTTTAAGCCAGAGAAACCAGGAGCCAGTCCTTTAGATGATGGGAGAAACTTCCTGACACTTTGCTATCACCTTCAGCCCCACGATACCTCCTGCTGATCATCTCAAAGCTAACAGCAGGTACTGATTTTTGCTTCTCATAAGGCTTGTCAAACACTGAAGAGGTTCAGTATCATCACACTGTAAGACCCTTTTCCTGCATTCTTTAAGTGAACGAATTAGTGTGCCAAGGGCAGAGGGAAGGACACGGCTCTTATTCCTCTCTTCCATCTCTATTTCCATCCTCCTTCACCTAAGAGGTGGAGGGCAGAGCAGTTTAATTATAGTATTGACTCCAAAAGCTGACACAGGTGCCTGCCTCCCAGATGATCAAAACTAAGCCTCAAGTTGTCTTTTTCAACTTCTTTTCTCGGTTCAAAAGTATTGCTTTCGATCCGCTTGGCTTTGTAACACGAGCCGTGCTTGGGATTTGAGTGCTAATGGGTAAAAGCATCCCTGCAACATGTTTTGTGTGGGCAGAGACTAGCATATGTTCACCAGAGACATCGGCATGCCAAGTCTGGGGTAGGCTCTGTGGGGCCAGTGCAATGTGATTTTTTTGGGGCAGAACCCTATTTTTGTGGGAGCGATTTGGGGCAGCCCAAAGCTAGGGGCAAGGGAAGGAAGCATCAACAGTGCTGTGGGATTTATTTTGCTCTTGCGAAGGCCTCCTGCTCTCTCTCACACCCTCCAATGCCTGCTTCAGGGAAAAAGAGACAGTGACAGCACAGGCTGCCCAGAAAGCTAGAAAAACTCGGTCTCGGTTATCAAAGTCATTTGTTTGTGCTGAGTTCCCATGTCCAGCCCTGCTTGTGTAATGGGCCCCCGTCTCTGCCAACTGGTTCTCATATCCCGCCGGGAAAGCGCTTATCAGAGCCTGATACCAAAGTCTCAGGAGGGGAAAAATCTCCAAGCAGTTTGCTTTTTCTTCCAGAAACCCCAAGTTCAAAAAGCAAAGTAAACTCCTCTCTGGCTGCTCATGTTCTTGTACCGTGCGTGTTGACTTCTGTCGGTCTGCCCACGGGCAGCTCTTACTATGGACCATTGACCTGGGGAGGGAGAAGGGAGATGAAATGGATGTCTTAAAGGAAGGCAAGCTATGGTGGGGAGTCCAGAGACTGCTGTGGGCTCTGGAGCAGCACTGTGTGCTTCTTGAAGAGAAATGGCCCTGGGGGTCCTGGTGGGCACCGGGTGGAACGGGAGGCAGCCACGTGCCCTTGATACTCAAAGGCCTCGTGGTCTTTTGGGCTGCCTGGGGCAGAGCAGGGCCAGCAGGCCGAGGGAGGTGATCCTTCCCCTCTGCTCAGCGCTGCTGAGGCCGTCCCTGGAGTGCAGGGCCCAGCGCTGGGCCCCCCAGCACCAGCCAGAGCTGGGCACCCTGGGGAGAGCCCAGCGCAGGGCCCCCGAGGTGCCGAAGGGCCTGGAGCACCTCTGCCGTGAGGAGAGGCTGCGAGAGCTGGGGCTGCTGGGCCTGGAGCAGAGGAGGCTCCGGGGGCTGCCAGCCATGGCCACCAGCACTGCTGGGAGGTGCCGAGAGGCCGGAGCCAGGCTCTGCTCAGGGGTGCCCAGGGCCAGGCGCAGAGGCCCCGGGCCCAGCCTGGAGCCCAGGAGGTGCCCTCTGCCCCTCAGGAAGCACTGCTGGGCTGGGCGGGTGCCGGAGCCCTGGCACAGGCTGCCCAGAGAGGGGCTGGGGGCTCCTCCGCGGGGATCTCCAGCAGCCGCCTGGACGTGGGGCTGGGCCCCCTGCTCGGGGTGGCCCTGCTGGAGCAGGGCTGGCACCGCAGGGACCCGCAGCTGCCCGACACCACCAGCCACACAGGGTCCTGTGAAGACATAATCCTTGTCTTCAATCCATCATAGAAATGTAACTATAGTGTCATAGTAACTGTGTGACAACTATACTGTCATAATACGACAAATATAATACCACATAATAACCACCTGCAGCATCCTGTTTGGTTTTCTCAGCCCCTTGTCCCTGCCAGCCGTGACAGAAGAGGCAGTGAGGTGCAAGCCAGCACCTGCCCTGCTCCAGCACTGGTGATGGTGAGGGCTGAGCTCAATGCAGCTCATTTCATCACTTGCATTGCAGGTGCCCAGGATTCCATGCCACCACCCTGCCTCTCACCCCAGCATCGAGTCAGGATGCCGCAAGGGAGATGCAGGGGCTGGGAAGCACCCCTGGGACCCACACTGACAAAAACAAAGCACCTTGAGGCCAAACATGAAGAATCCCTTTAGCTGCCCTAGCTTCTGGACCAGACCCAGACTAAACAGTTGGATGGAGACTCAGTGCATGGCCCTTTGGGGCCCTGGTGATATCACCCAGAGCCTTGCTTTTGTAGGACGCGTTCCCTTTCGCTCTTCTGTTTTGCTGCTCTGATCCCCCTAAGAAGGGTGTGCTGCGGTGGGGGGAAGAAATTTCGGCTAGGAATAACAGAGAGAAATACAGAGCAGGGCTGAATAGCAGGAAATACTTCCAGATAATGAAATCTGTGACAGGGCAGCAGGGATACGGTGGAGGCCCCGCACACGAACTATCTGCAGCCAGCCCCAGGGCAGGAGCTGGTCTCCAGTTCTCTCCTCTAAACCTCTCACTTTCCTGGTACCTTATGAAAAAGGAATCACCCAGAAAAGTCTCCTTTACTCAAGGAGAGTTTGAAAATGACCGTGCTGCCCTTTCTCACATGAAATGGACATGTAGCAGGGTGCTGTGCCAGCCCCACATTGGGTTGTAGGGTGTGAGCAGGCTCACTGGGTCTCTGTACAGCAAGTTCAGCATGTATCAGTTCCTCACTGGGAGCTGGACCTAGTTATGGAAAAGTCATTTAGATTCAGAGATAATTTAGGTTGGAAGGGAGCTCAGAGCTCTCTGGCCCAACCTCTCACTCAAAGCAGGGCCAGCTTTGAAGTTAAGGCCAACTCTGAAGGTAAATCATGTTCTCCAGGCCTTGTCCTGGCAGGTTTTGAATGTCTCCAAGGCTGGACATCCCTCACATCTTTTTTGTCCTACCACTCATTGTGAAATATTTTCCTTCCATCTAATGGGAACTTTCCATCACCTCTTGCACTGTCCCCATGCATCTTCCAGCAGAGTTTGCCTCCATCTTCTCTACACTCTGTGGGTAGGAGCACTTCCAGCCCATAATGGGGTTTCCCCAGTGCCCCTCTTTCTCAGACAGTCCCAGCTTGTCTGACAGTGTAAGTACAACCTCACTATTTGGTATTTTGTTTTTCCACCCCATCCCAAACCAGGCACTCCAGCATCCCAGCAGAAAAGCGGTCGGTTCTCTCACGTCACCCAGGGACATCTTTATTTTCCTAAGATCGACAGCACAGCATTGAACTCTTGAAATCTTTCCAACCAGAGAACTCCCCTAAAGTAAATACCAAGGGAAGTGCTTTCCACATTGTGTCACTGCTTTGTTGCCCTTCGCAGAGCTGAGCACAGCTGTGGGGAGCGAACGTGGATACAATGGCTCTGCAGCTCCCATCTCTGTGGGTAGAAGTCATCTCAAGCCATTTCTTCCCCCGTAACAAAAATTTCTGATGGCAGGAGCTGGGTTTGAAGCTTTTGTATTTTTTAATGATCTTCCAAATAGGTTTTAGTCCTAAAAACCTCCTTAAAATGCAATCCCAGCCAGCTGCAAGAGTCACTCGGTGCAGGAAGCCCTGTGCTGGCCATGCCACCCCAGGGTGGGTTTTGCACGTAGCGATTCGGTGCGTGCTCCAAAGACTAATTACGCCTCCGACAATGGGAGAAACCCCCAGGAGGGAAGGCTTGACGGTCTCAGACACACACAAGGATGAGGTTTTTTTATTTCTATTAATTCCCTGGCTCCCCGGTGAGCCGAGGAGGAGTCGCCGTGCACCCCGGCAAGGCTCCCTGTGCCCTGCAGGCTCTCGCTGCTGCAGCTTGGCGTTATTAACGCTGTCAATCAAAGCCTCCCCCAAAGTGATGCCGCTAACGAACTCGCCGTGAACTCGGCCGCCGCAGACGTGTGATTAGCTGGGATCAGCACGGCGGGGCAGCCCGTCTCGCAGGCGTGCGGCTGGTAGCGGGCTCTGGGACACGGCGGTGCTCAGCCAAGGTCTCCTCCATCCTTTTTTTGGTGGTCCCAGGGCTGGGACCTGCTCACAAAGTTGCGTTGGTGCACTGAAAGGCCCTGTGAGCAGGCAACAGGTGAGGAGAAGGTGCCTGAAGAGTTTGGGGGGGTGGATTTGGAGAGGGGCTCAGGCTCATTTGCTCTCAGGCTTGAGGACGTTAGGGTCAGATGGCCGCGGTGGGGCTCCGAGGTACCTGGCAGGGGCAATTCACAAGCAGCACAATTACTGAGTGAGTTTTCCTCACTCCTTGCTCCTTCTTGCAAGCCTGTCTTTTTCCAAGATGTATTTATCTCCTTTGAGTTAGCACTAACGCAGGGAGGGGAGAAGCTTTCTTGCATGAATAATAAAACCAGCATCCTCCTGTCCGTCAGATGAGATAACAAGCCTGCAGGGACACGGACAAAGACGACATTATCATGCAGGTCACCAGCAGGTTATTCTACAGTTCTCCTCTTCTGAGCTTCGCTCCATGCTGCAGGTAGCACGGCTGCAGTAGGTGACAGTGTCCCTTCTGCAGGGTGGATGGGACAGGGTGGTTGGGAAAGGCTCAGCCCCAGTTGCAACCAGTGCTGTTGTTGCAGGTGACAAAACCAAGAGCACCACCAAGCACACCAAGCCACCCAAAATGACTCAAAAGCCATCTGAGAGTGGCACTGTGCGTGTCCCCATGAAACCCCCGTCCCTATCCCCCTTTCCCAGGGATGATCCTGCCAGGATGCTAAAATTGGAGGCAGACAAGGGGGGACAGCTTGGGCTTCCCGTGCACACAGTAGCATCCTCACCAGCATCTGGGGGCCGTGGGGCAATAGCTGGAGCTGTTCTGTGCCCGTGGTTCTTCTGGTCTGTGGCAAATCTGGGGCACCAGGACCTGCTTGCCCCTCTGCTGGGTTTGCTGCTCGAATCGCTCAGTCCCTGCTTTTATCTCGGTGTGAAAAATTTGCCCAACATCACAGCTCAGTCGCTTATCCCACATGCCAGCTCAGATTAGGTGCTGTGATTTGTGTCAGATCAGATTTTGGCAGGCTTATTTCACACCGGCAGTGTGCTGCGCTGCCGGGGACAAAGGTGGTGGTGGGGGGAGAAAGAGCAGGGCAGAGATATTTCTAGGGAAAGATTTCCTTTTCCTTTCCTTTCCTTTCCTTTCCTTTCCTTTCCTTTCCTTTCCTTTCCTTTCCTTTCCTTTCCTTTCCTTTCCTTTCCTTTCCTTTCCTTTCCTTTCCTTTCCTTTCCTTTCCCTTAGCCTTCATACCATTTTCTCTTCCATTTTCTCTTCCAAATATTGTCTGTGCGGGGCTTTCCACTGCTACCAGACAGACCACAGAGAACTAGAGAAGTCGTGGGTCTTGTAACCGAGACAAAAAGGGGAACTGCGGTGGCATCACTGGCCTTGCTTGCAGCATTTCCTCCTATTTTTTCCCTAAAAGCTGTAAATTCTGGATCCTAGTTGCTGTGTTTTGTGTCTTTTCTACTGCAACTTCTCAGCTGCAAAGAAATGGCTTGGTGTTATTAGGAAGAAGCTAACGGGGCATTTTAGAGCTAGAAAAAAAAATGTTCATGGGTTTGTTTCCCAAAGATTTGGCTAATCCATTTTGAGGAGACGGACTAGCAAATTATTGCTGCTGCCTGGGGAAACCCTTTTTCCCCTGAACCAGCCAGACACAGCTCCCTCGTGTGTGTATTTCTTCATCTAGGAGCAGCTGTCTGAAAAGAAGTGGGTGAGCATCTCCCAGACGAAACCAAAACCTGCCAGCCCCGCAAGTCCTCTTGCTAAGCAATTTGCTGCTCCACTGCACTTGGAAGCCTGCACTGAAGCTTTTTTCCCAGCACCGGCAGCCAGATTAGGAATCGGTGCAAAACTAATTAGGTTACACATCTCAAAGACACAAACAAAAGCTATTTTAAGCCTTTGGGAAGCACGGTGCAAATAATCACAAGGGGTTCTTTCCTTTATTTAAACCACCGAGTTCTCCAGAGCTGTAGGATCCTGATGGAGTTGGGTGTCCAAGATCTAGCTCGTGCCCCATCACCTGTGGGTGAAGCCTCATGGGGCTATTGTCACCTCGTGGGGAGCATCGTGGAGGTCCCAGCACCTCCCTGAGGCTCCTTGCTGCCTCTCTCGGGTTGTCAAAGATGTTTGTGGCTGTCGGTTCTTCCTTCTTAGGGATGTCATGTGCTTTCTCATGCCCTAACCTCGCATCATCATATGAACCCAAAAACTGGTGATTTATGAAAACAATAAAATAAACATCCATCGCTGGGGCAGGATGGTGGGGGTGACACCTGCTGCCGTGGTGCCCTTTGGTGCAAAACGAGGTCTGCGTCGGGTAATTTGGGATCACAGGCAATACCCTGCATCGCCCTGCTCATCCACAGGGGCCATATCCAGCCCGTGTTGGTCAGGCACCTGTTTCCCATGACCCCGTTGAGCTAAATGTTTTTGGTGAGCTTTTGTTGGTGCCCAGCAGTTTTTACAGAATCACAGAATCATCTAGGTTGGAAGGGACCTCCAAGATCACCCAGTCCAACCTCTGACCTAACACTAACAAGTCCTCCACTAAACCATATCACTAAGCTCAACATCTAAACGTCTTTTAAAGACCTCCAGGGACAGTGACTCAACCACTTCCCTGGGCAGCCCATTCCAATGCCTAACAACCCTTTCGGTAAAGAAGTTCTTCCTAATATCCAACCTAAACCTCCCCTGGCGCAACTTTAGCCCATTCCCCCTCGTCCTGTCACCAGGCACGTGGGAGAATAGACCAATTTAGTAGCAAAGCTGTCATTTTATTCAATAAGAACTTGCATGGACCAGTGCTGCCTCTCTCCATCACCTTCCAAGGAAGCCCTCAATCTCAAAGTGAATTTTTTAGGGACTATGCTTAGTTGGATCATCACGTCCTTACACCATGGGAGCTCAGCCTTCCGCAAGGCAGCGTAGCTCTGCAATGGGGAGCGGCGGGATGGATGGGCTCAGCAGCTCAAGGGGGGGTTCATCCCGCAGGTACTGGGATGCTCATGCAGATCCCACCCCAAAAAACCCTCCTGTGAAGCTACACCTGCCTGATTCTCCATATAACACGGAACTTGTAGCATTTAGTACTTTACCTTTGTGTCTCCCAACTGTTTTTGAAAAGTTTGGGGCAGTGCAAGGGATCAAGTGCAAGATGACCTCGTGTTCAACTTGCCCGGTCACATATTTAGTCCAAAATGCTCTGACGGGCCTCGAACGTCCGTATTCAACCCCCAGCACCGGGGCTGATGACTGGCATTTCTTTTCCAAGGGCTGCCCTACCTAGACATCGATAATAACCTTTTCTTTGCTAAGGAGCTTCTTATGTACTCGGGAGCAGAAGATGCTGAAAAACAAATGAAGCCTGGATTCTCCCCTGGCATTATTCCTGATATTTAAAAAGCTGAACCGGTTTCCCATTGGTTTTATTAGCCTTTCTATCCTGGTATTTAAACAGAGATGGGATCAGCGTGCTCGGTATCTGCAGATGCTCCCCTCTTAGGGTTTTTCTGATGGACAGGGTACCCAGGGCGCTGCGTCCAAAGCTCCTGGGCTCCTCTAAGCTGCTGAAAGGCATTTTGGCAGTTTGTCATTGAGGAACGAAGGCTATTCGGGTCCTGAGAGTGTGGCTGAGCTGTAGGGTGGGAGCAGGCTTGCTCTAAGCCTCAGGACTAGCACTTCTCGGGGTCATTGAGCCATTAGGATTTTCATACCTAACCAAATAACCAGCGGGATTTGGGTCTCGAAGTCCTGGGTCTGTGCGCTGCTGGTATGGATGCCCAGTCCCAGAGCATCCTGGGGTGGAAAGGGGACGTCCACCCGTGTCACCCCACGCATGGCAGTGGTTTCGTGGCCCTCATGGCTTGAGCAGTGGGGTTGATGCTCCCTCTCTGCTTGGTTTCAGGCATGGAAGAAACGCTGGTTTGTCCTGCGCAGCGGTCGGATGAGCGGCGACCCCGACGTCCTGGAGTACTACAAAAATGACCACTCCAAGAAACCTTTACGCGTGATCAACCTCAATTTCTGCGAGCAAGTGGACGCGGGGCTGACCTTCAACAAGAAGGAGCTGCAGGACAGCTACATCTTTGACATCAAGACCAGCGACAGGACCTTCTATCTGGTGGCCGAGACTGAAGACGACATGAACAAGTGGGTTCGCAGCATCTGCCAGATCTGTGGCTTCAACCAGTCCGAGGAGAACACAGGTACCGTGTCCACAGCCAAAATATGTCCTGTCCCGTCCTCCCTACAGGACCTCTTTCAGTCAGACTCATGGGAGAAGGGTGCAGCCCCGTGCAAGGCTGGGGTCTGGCTCATCTCTGGATGAATACACGGGGAACCTCCATGAGGGTGTCCTACCTTTGGCAGCCAAAGCAGAGCAGGCTTTGCCCCTCTAAGCCACCCAATTTATTTTTTTCCCCGTGACTGTAGACTTCTGAGCCTCTGCTGAGAAGTTGGTGGGGTTTGGGGTGTCTTTTAGCTGCAGCTTTTGTCCTCATCCATCACCAAAGTCCCCTTAAGAGTCATGGGATTCAGCGGTGAAAATCCCCCTTGTTCAGAAGTTTCAGCCCCTTGGTGGGGCGGGGTGTGGTGAGAAGCTTTAACGGGACCGTGTCCCTCCTCCTGCTGTGGTTGTTCCCAGCACCAACACTGTGTTGTGTGAAGGACACCCGCATCCTCCTCGCCTGATTCCCTTTCTCCTGGGACACACTGGGGGAGCCTTGGGTGGGAGGAGGTAAATGTTGGGTGGTTTTGTGCAGCAGCAGGAGCTGTTCCACCACCCAAACCCAGCTTTGCTTTGGCAAGCTGCTGCCTCAAGTGCCACTGAGCCACCTCCACGTCCCCAGCATGGCCTGGGGACCTGCACGCCCACCCCACCGGGGCTGTTCCTCAAAACGGTGCCGCCAGCTGCCATCTCCTGCTCCTCAAGGGCTGCCCAGCTTGCTCAGAGGCACCGTGAGGGCTCACATCCATCCTGAACAGCACGGGATGGGGCTGAGCACCTGGGGTGCAGCCCCGCAGTCCCGCTATGCCTGGTATCAGCTGTGGGCATCTTTGCTTTATCTCATCCATGGCTTTATCTCATCTGTGGCCTTATCTCGTCCACGGCTTTATCTCGTCCATGGCTTTATCTCGTCCCTTTATCTCGTCCATGGCTTTATCTCGTCCCTTTATCTCGTCCATGGCTTTATCTCGTCTGTGGCTTTATCTCGTCCGTGGCTTTAGTGGCTTTATCTCATCTGGGCTTTCCCCAAGCCTCAAGCCACGGGTTGGAGGAGCTCAGCTGGGGCTGCGAAACCAGCCCAGTGTCTGCTGCCAAAGGAGGTGGCTGCCAGGAGGTGCCAGTGCCATGCTGAGAGCCCTTTCCTCCCAAACACCGCGCCGCGTTCGTCCTCGCAGCATACAGGATAAACCCTCTCCGGGCATTACTTTTCTCCCGTCTCACCCCAAATAAAAGATCTTCAGATATCAGCCTTGCAAAAAGGGGACCCCAGCCTCGTGCTCCGCCTGCATAACGCTCCCCGTAACGACGTCCAGCCTGCGTCTGTTTCGGTCCAGCACGGAGCAGCTGCGATCTGCTGAAACCCTGCCAAGATCCCGTCGGGCAGGACAGCAAACAAAGCATCGCGGCGGCGCGCGGGCGATCTTCCCCCACTGACGCATTAAATGGGACGTCACCTTGGCAATGGGCGTGCGAGCGGCAGAAAGGATCCTCGATAACGCCACGAGCACAATCTCGCAGGGAAAGGTCAGGCTGAATAAATGACATCCCGTTGCAACGCAGTCGTCGGGGTTTGGTGAGATCGTAGGCACCTTTTTAAGAGCTCTGCATTTTCCGTTCTGCCTGCGTTCAGCTTGGGGGGGGAAACTTTTTTTTTTTTTTTCCTTCCCGTTTAGGAAAATGAGCTGCCAGCGCGGGGACAGCGGGATCGATACCGGGCTTCGGTGAAATAGAAACCTGGGCATCAAAAGGGAAAACAATCTCCTGCCTGCAAGTCCATCTGCCCCAAAGGGAACCGAGGAGTTGTTAGACTGCAGGGATCCAAACGCTGTTCCCCGCGGGACCGTGGAGTGACATCAGCAAAAGAGGAACAAAAATCCCTGTTTGTAACAAAATCACAGCTCGCTTAACGCTGGAGGGAAAGTACCCACTTGAAACAGTACCCGGCTGCCAAAGCGCAATTTTCTGAGTCAGCTGCGAGCGAGCCTGCGGCGGAGAATGCAGCAGATGTGTCCAGATGCTGCAGAAAGAGGGAGCATGAATTATTCAGGGCTGGGGCTTCGCTTTGGTGCTCGCTGAAGCGGTGACCTCTGGAAGGAGCCTTTCCTTTGCCGTTGCTGCTAACCGATGCTGCCTGCACGTCCCGGTGCCCAGGGCTGTCCCTCCCCGGGGGGCAGGACCCCGCGCTTCTCCTCGTTGAACCCCACGAGGTTCCTGGCAGCTCACCTGGCCATCCTCTGGTGGCTAATTTGGGAAATCCCTCTGGATTTCCGAAATTAAATCACGTTTGTGCCGGGCCGGGTAACACCCAGGGCTCAAGGCTGAGCTTGCAGGCTCACTGCAGCCTGGTGGTAAGAGTCAGGAACTGGATGCCCCAAAAATGGAAGGAAAAGCTAACCATCAGAGGCAGGGATAGCTCCACGGTAATTATACCCATAAATTACCTCCACCACCATCCCAGCAGACAGGCGTAATGAGATCAGAAACCACCGGGGAAGCTCCCGTGGGCATCTTGCAGGTTGTTCCCGTTCCCGGGGACACGGCACCCGTGGCTGCAGCACCCTAACCCCAAAGCCTGCCTGGATCTGGCCCCGAAGCTGGGTTCTTCATGTCCTGGCCAGGAGATGTGAAGCTCCATCACCTGCAAACGTTTGCTGAAGCTGTGAACACAGCTGGATTACCTGCTGGGAGGGACACCCCGCATCAGGAGGGACCTCACTTGCTTTAAAGCAGCCCTAAAAGCGGCTGTGATCCCAAAGTGGGACTCACACTGCCCTGCGGGGCTGCAAGTTCCCCTCTGCAGGAAAAAAAAAAAAAAAAAAAAAACACCTTTGCAAGAACCCCCCCCAAAAAAATGGGCAAAGTGCTCTTTGATGCTTCCTTCTGCTGGCAGCGCGACGGGAGGCGGTCGATTTTCTCTCGCTTGGTTTTTACATTAGTCGGTCGTGTCCTGTCTAGACTGGAAGGCTCTGAGGATTAAGACACGGATGGAGTCGAGCACAATTCAACATCGTGCTGCTGCCGCCGGTCGCCAGCTGCGCTACACATCTGGCTCATCAAAAGGGAGCTGGCTGCAGCCTCGGGGACTTAGGTGGAAGCGGAGTCGCGGTCCCGCGGCCGCCCCAGCATCACCGAAGCCTCCTGGAAGGAGCTGCAGAGCAGCGAGATTGCTTTTTCCAGGAGAAGGGAAATGAAATTCACTCCCAGGTGTTCACCCAGCCCCGTGCAGCTCTTTGTTTCTGCTAGCACCTCGCTGCTTTGGTAGCTAATGACCGCTTTCGAACCACACCAGCCTCACAAGGAGGGCAACCCTGACGCTTTCTCCAGCTGGCGGCCAGGGATGTGGCAAAAAAAAAACCAAATCCACCAAGATTTTCCTTGCTCTTAGGGTGGGATTCGGGCTGGCTTTGTCCCCTCGCTGGCTTGCATCAGCTTTGCTCTCCATTGGGTGCCGGCCCCATCCTAGTATCGCCACCGGCGCCCTCGTTTGGGGGGTGAATATTTCTTGTTATCCCGTGGCCGCCGGGTTCCCAGGGCCCCTCCGCCGTGGGCTGTGGCAGGCTCCCAAGCTCGTGGGCACCGCGCTGTGTTTCCAGCCATCTGCATTTTCCCTGCCCTAGTGGGCAGGCGGCCAGGTCTCAGCTGCGCACTGTATTTTCTCATGCGCTTTTGTTTGGTGGGGGGAAGAAAGAAGGGGGGGTGGGGGAGGGAGAAATAAATAAATAAAGGCCGCTAAACATATCTCATCTGCCATTAACCCTTCCTGGAGCTGCTCTTCCAGGAAGAAACCCCGATGTTTCCTATTTCTGATAGGACTCAGAGCTGCAGCTATGGCAGCTTATAATTTAATTTCTCCTGGACCAGCGTGCAGTGAGCGTGTCCTCGCAGAGGTCCTGTGCACAGGTCACTTATTTCGGATGGATTAAGAAGTAGGTGCTTTCCTAATTCTGCCCCCATTCACCTCCCTGCTCCTTTTCTTCTGCCTCCTCCATGGGGCACAGGCTCTCCCAGGGCTTTGATTCATGGGCACTGATCAAAAACCCGGGGGATTTTAATATTTTATCATGCACTGTGTTACTGCCCTTGTGCTAGAGGTTTTACCCTGCACTGGAAGGAGGGAGGGGAATAGCTGCAGTGTTTCAGCCCAGTTTGCACGTCTCAGCTCAGCCGTGACGTCTCACCCCGATGGTCAAGGCTTCCCAGCGCTCGTCCTACAGCTTCTCCCTGACGGGCAGCAGCCTGGCCGCGGTGAAAAAAATCAGAGCAGAAAGAGCAGCAATGGCTCAGTGGATGAGTGACCGCCCCTGCTGCGAGCTGAAGGCGCTCGGTGAGGCTGAGCGGGGCGTGGGAAAGGGCCGGCGCTCGGCTCCTGCCCCGTGGGCTGCGTTTGGCAGCAGTGGCCTCTCCCTCCCAGCCCGGGCACGCTCGTCCCCAGCCAAAAAGGAGGGTTGTCGAGTGCTTTTTCTTTTCTTTTTTTTTTTTTTTTATCATCCGGGAATTTCGTTTCTTTTATCTGTGTCCCTGCTTGCTGCCGAGGTGCTCGCAGGGGCCGGCTCCCTCCTTGCTCTACCCGCAAAGCTCGGGGCTGGTGCTGTGCATCCCGGCTGGGATCAATCCCCAGCGCTCCCCAGGCTTTTACCGGCTCGCCGAGCGCCAGCCAGGGCCGGGCATTAATGTTTAATGGAGAGCTGAGTGTCTCTGCCTGCTAAGTCTGCAGGGCTGATGGTTTCCCAGCTGGGAAGATGGGGACTCGCCTTCCTCCTTCCACTCAGCTTGCTCCCGACCCACAGCATGTGGCTGCTCCTGCTCCCTTCCCTCTTCCTCCCCAAAAACATCTCGGTCCCATATCAGGCCAGCGATGCCTCTCGCCCCTCTGGTTCCAGCTTTGCTGAGCTCAGGGAGAAAAGCACGGCACTACACAACCCCCGAAGGTTTATTTGGAGGCTGGGAGCTGCCCCAAAGCTCAGCAAGGCACCGGGAAGCCCAAACCAGGGGACAGCCCCAGGGCAGCCCCCGATTCCCGCTGCCTCCACCTCTGCCATGGCCAGGAGGAACGAAACCAGAGGGGAAACCCTAATGACCAGGTACTTCCTTGCTATTGTGCCCGGCACACGCCTGCTTCCTTCCCTGCTCGCACCCTGGATGAGCTGCAAGCCCCGCAGCGGGCCGGGGAGCTCACTGGTGGCCGAGAAATGGGGGCAAGGAGGGAGGTGTGGGGCTGTCCTTGCGTCTCTGAAGGCACCCCAAGCCCCAAGTGCTGTGTTTCGGGATCTGCAGGCAGCACTGCCACCTAAGGGCAGCCAAGCAGGCAGCCAGACTGAGCCCTGCACCCTCAAAATGGGCCAGGACTCGATGTTTCAGCTTCTTTTGACTCGTTTCTTGGCCTTGGCTTTGACTTTGCAGTCTATGGGGCGCTTTGGCAAGCGACGAGCGAGGTTGTGGTTGAGTTGAGCTTGAGCTGTGGTGGGCATGGGGCAGATCTGCTCTGGTTCCTTCCATGTATGCCGTTAACCTACCCAAAGACCTAATTGCCCTGCCCCGTTTGGGACTTGGAGGTGGCCTGCATTGGGATGGCAATTTGGGGGTCCTTGAGCCTCTTCCTCTCACCCTACAGTCCCTATAAATAGATGCAGCCTTTCCCTCGGTGTTCCCATCAGTATTTTCTACGCTCAGCATCACGGAGCTCCTTTTAAATCACCATATTTCACATCTAGACATCTAGGGGGCATTTGGTCAATCCCACTGTGCTTCCCTCCTTCTCCAACGTGTGCTGGCTTTGCCTAGCAAGGGAAACAATCGTGGCTGCAGATTCACACGTGGGGATGGCACATCTCAGCCCGTGGCCTGATCCAGCCCGGCTGGAGTGGGGCTGGGGACCCACTGACCCCAACTAACTTTGCACCAGGCTCATTCCTGAACTTCGTTTGCCTGCAGACGCCTCCTTGTAGGAGCCCTAGCCTAGCCCTTAGTCATCCTGCCTCTTTAAATTTGCTCCAAACTTCCCTGACCCTGGTTTTCCTGAGCCACAAACAGCAAGTTATTTTAGGATCTGACACTGTTCAGCTTTTATTTCAGTGTAAACAATACCAGAGATGGAGTGGTCTTGGCACAAAGGAGCAGCTTGAGAGCAGTTAAGTGCCTGCTGACTCCCCCCCCCCCCCCTCCCCCCTGCCTTTTTTCCCTCTTTCCCTTTGGAGATGAGCTAGTTCAGGTGCTAATGAGTCTGCTGGAGAGCCGAGAGCCACTGACGACCAGGAATTCGCTCCTGGAAGAAAGAAACAGGCAGAGACCGTTGCGGATTTCTACCAACCCGCCGGGGTCCCCTTGCTGCGATTCCCCTGGCCTTTTGGAGAGGGAGCCGATGCCGTTGGCAGTTGGTTGTAATATGCCCGCTATGGGGGCAAAGGTGGGAAAAGATGTCTGAAATGGGGCGAATCCATTTGCAAAAAAATAATTTTGCACCCTAAAAGTGCCTGTTTCTTTCCCTTGACTCTCCAGAGATTTAGGATCACTGAGCTCAGGTGGAAACATCCACCTCGTAAACTCCTAAAACCATGTTGAGATGAATCCCATCCATCTCAGGACTGCTCTCTGGGCCTTTGAGATGTTGGAGATGAGGTGAAATCATTTGTCATCGTTTTATTTGCATCAGAGAAGGACCAACCCCTACTATTCTTCCATACCTTTCTTTGCTTGCCATACTCGGCTCTTCAGCACGTTGTGTTACCAGAAGTGCTGCAGGACCAGAGCGAACACCAAGAGCAGATTTCAAGCCCATTCAGGTGCCAAGAAAAAGACCAAAGCAGGGATACAGAGGGCTTTGGAAACCAGAAAGCGAGAGAAAAAGTCTTAAGGTATCTGCATGATTAGGAAGCCTTTGGCTTCAGGGGTTTGATGCCATTGGATACCTGAGGCTTGCAAAGCTGGATCAACGTTTTCTTTAGAATTTGGGAATTTAGGATTTGTTAAACTGTATTTTGGCTCTGGACATTTTGGAGGGCTGGAAAAATCCAGGAGATCTCTTGGCTTTATAATTGCAAAACCATTTTGGGAGAGCCCCCAGCAGAACAGTGCCGGTTGAGCCCCCTGTAAAGATACCCAGCAGCGATGGGAGCTGGCAGAGGACGCAGCTGGGTTTACAGGCAAAGAATCCTCCTCTCCTGCTGCAAGTAATAAAACCATCAACCAGCAGAAAAGAAGATGCATGTGCAGCTTTCAAAAAAGACCGACAACCAAATATTCCAGTCCTTCTTGACTGGTTCCCAGCAGGCGCCCGGTGCGACACTGTCCAGCCTCTGCTGGAGATAAATATAGAGCTGGAGGGTTGGGACCGTTGGGGAAAATCCTGCCCTTTCCTGGCCAAGGTCCCACTGGGTTCGCTGAGCTAGGGCTGGGATTTGAGCTGGGAGGGGAGGAAGAAATGTCAAGTTCAAGAGTTGTTTTATTTTTTTTAATGTTTTATTAGAGCAGAGCGCATTGCCCAGCCTTCCCAGCAGAGGCTGGCACGCCGTATTCACGCCTCTCAGCCCTGCCCAGGGCCGCCTCCTGGACCAGGTACCCCGAATGAGAAAGCCATTTAAAATAATTCTTCATTTTCTAATTGGCTTTTATCGCTGCAAGCCCTGCACGCATCAGGTCAGCCCCATTAGTTTAATGGGCGCCGAGGAATTTTTAGGCTGACTTAGTGACCGTGGAAAAATGAGCGCGCCAGACGGTATCAGCATCAGATCAGAAAGCAAAACCACGCAAAGCCTTCGAAAAGAAAAACAGCTGATGGGCTTGGAGCAAAGTGACCGGTGAAGGAGCACTGCCTGAGCACAACCAAAGGAGGGAGGGAGGGAGGGAAGGAGGGAGGCATTTTGGGCGTCAGCCAGCTGGGAGGAAACTCGCAGTCGGATTTGCCTGTGCTGATATTTCCCAGAAGGGTCCTGGGCTGGGCAGCGTTGGGGTTTGCCCTGCTGCACCCCGTGTCTTCAAAGCCCCAGTTACATGCGTAGGAGATGCAGATGCCCCACACATAGAGCTCAACCCAGGAAAAGTGATGGATGCAGAACCCCAAAACGTGTGCGCGAGCAAGTTGGAGGATGAGGGAGGAAATCAGTGACCTTTGAGTCGGCTCATTTAGGGCTGCTTTTCACATCATGGCTCTTTTTCCCCACAAGCCAACATACCACCCCTTTACTCCCCCCCCTATATTTCACGTTGTTTTTTCCCCAACATTCGACGTGGGCCACGTTTTATACCCCTTAAGCTCTGCTTTGTGAAGCGTGCTAAAAGCCAGGACAGATTTAAACTCTCATTTCCCGGACCCCGATGCCTGTTTGTTTACTGCTTTGCCTTGCTTTATATTTCCAATTAAAACGAAGCCTGAGTGAGGAGAAAGCTTTCTAAAGCCTTGAAAGCCTCCGAGTGAATATGCTCATGAAGCAGGAAGGAGCCGTGAAGCTGTCGATTGCTGTGAACTTTCCATGACACCACTCAGCGTTTGTTTCCAGACTGATTTTTATTTATGAATGCAGTAGCATTTATTACTGATTTTATCTGTAAAGATAACACTTCTTCCCTAGATGGCTTCTGTGCTTTGGTTATAATTGCTGCCTGCTTCTCAAGCATACTGCTGCATTATTTAGTGTGCTACATTGTCAGAGCTCCAACAAAGGTAATTTATTATTTGGACTGGAGGGTTACACCTGATCTGGGGAATACAGGAGCACGTGCAAATGCCCCGTGGGTGCCCTGGCCACATCCTGGCTCCCTACAGGAAGGCTGAGAACATTTTTCAGAGTCCTCATAGAGGGACTGCACAAGCACCAAACTTCTGCCTTTTGCTGATGGAGGCAGCGTGGTGATGGTACCTGACCCCTCCGAGCTAGAAGTGGTTTTAAAAGGGACACTTGGCCACAGCTCCTGAAAAGAAAATAATAATAATAATAAAGAAAAAACACTTTTTAGTGTGAGGGCACTCAAACACTAGGGGCTGTGGAGTCTATGTCCTTGGAGCTACTCAAAACCCAGCAGGACACAGCCCTGAGCTGCCCCTGCCCAGAGCAGGAGGTTGGACTAGACCATCCCCAGAGGTCCCTCCCCGCCCAAAATCTTCTGTGCTTCTGTGATTTTCATGAAATGACCCTGCGGGGAAATACCAGACCTCAGAGCACGGTGAGGAGCAGGGGCGCCCCGCCCCGGCAATCCCAGCATGTAAAAGCGGAGCACGAGTTCCCTGGTAGCATCCCCTCCAAGGTGGGAAGGGACACAGCCCCACTGGAGTCCCACCCTTTGTATCTGTTTATTAGGATGGCAAATAACATTTCACCTACAAGGTTTCATCACGCTGCACATGACCAAGTCCTCTCCTGGCCAATGCAGCTGCTGCTTGCCAGATTTTGCTGTGATTGCCTCCCATCACTCCCTGCCAGATACATGAACTGCCCCTGCTCTTGTGTGCCATTGCTTTTGAGAGTAGGCTGGAGTCGAGTGACTCACTGCATTTGCTATTTTTTTTCTGGGGAAACCATTCCCTGAAGCTTGCGTACCCTTCGTGCAGGCTTAACCTTGACAGAAAGCCTTTACGATGGTTAATTATTTTGGCTGGCTGGTCCTAACAGCTCAAATTGCTCTCCAATGAGTCATGATGGAGTCTTTCAAATACCCACTTGAAATCCATAAAATCCATGATGAGCCTTTTTGCTAGTGGATGGTTGCTTTTGGCAATTAGTGGTAGGGTCAAAACCTGGTCACAGGCCACCTTATCTGCCAGGGGATTTGTCTCCAAAATTCTTGATAGAGAAGACTTTTTCCTGGAGGGCTCTCTGGTGTATTTTTTAAAGTCGTTACAATTATTTTTTTTTAATGTCTCAGTCCCAATGTCTGTATTCCCATGGCTTCTCCTCCTTCCCAAACTTCCATTGGCTCAAGGACGCCCATGGTTGTATCAGTGGAGTGAAATTATTTGCTGTAAGAAGTGCTGGAAATGAGGAAGCGAGGCATAAATCAGTTTTTCCTGCTGCTGCAGGAGTGATCCCTGTGAAGTTCCCAGCTTTCTCTGGAGCTTTTGGAAGTGGAAAGCTGGAGCAGGCTGGCTTCTCTGATCTGCTCCTGGTAATTCCTGCATTCCTGTGGCCAGTGCCGTGCTATATTTGCTGCCAAGCCGTATTTCATCTCACGGGTGAAGGACTCTGCAACAGGGATAAGGGGGCACCACGTACTGGATCTGACCCAGAGCCTCTTCAGCAGCCTTGTTAGGGCATGGTTTACGTAGGTGATTAGAGATTAGAATTTAATTAGAAATTAAAATATGACAAATCCCATTCCTGTAAGGAAGGAGCTCGCAGAAGTCACATACGGAGGCTCAGCTCCGAGCAAGCCGAGCAGGCGGCAAGTGCATCACAAGCTCCGCGGTGGTAAAAATTCAGTGTGCTCTTCTTCCTTGGAATTCATTTCCATCCATCCTCAGCCTCGGTTTTGATTCATACATTTTGATTCCAAGTTGGAATGAATTTCAAAAAAAAAAAAAAATCACAGAAGTGCATCCCAACGATTTTCAGCCAAAACACCATGATCCACCCCCCAAAAAGCAATCCAATGAGAAGGAATCGAACCACCTTGACCTTCTCCCCCTCCACTTAAATTTCCCTTATACCCTCTGAAGGTTTCTCGTAATTTCTGGCTGCGGACGACGCCTTGGCAAGCTCCCGTTTGATCGAGTGGCACGTTGCAGCTGGAGGATGTCAGCAGATTTCTCAGCTGGTGCTAAGCCAAGCGGGAAGCGCCGGGCAGGAGGCTCGGGATTTTGGTCTGGGTGCTGCTACCATCTGTGGTGAGCACGAGGAGACGGGCACAGGCACAAGGGTGCTAATGTAATCTGGCTCTCCTGGGTGTTGGGGATGGGTTCGTGGTGCTTTGCGAGCTGGGTCTGGAGGAGGAAGAGGAAGGAGAAGAGATGCTGCACAGGGAGAGTGCATGGGATCGTTCCCATCCTGTGAGAGAGCACCAGGGGAGAGGGAATTTGCTCCAGTCCGTAGATGCTGTAGGATGTTTTGCTCCTGAGTCAGGGAACGAAGAACGCCAAAGTCCAAAAATATTCCTCACAGGGAGATTGTGACAAATGCTGCTGAGGGCCAAGCTCCTCTCTACACTCTGTTACCCAACTAAACCCAGGCCCGCTGCTGCTCCGCGTTAAAAATAACCCCCAAAGGAGCCCGAGCTTTACTGCACAAGGTTCAAACAGCAGCAGCTGTGCCGGGAGCTGCTCAGTGCTGCAATATCCAGGGGGAAGAGAGCTGCTGGTCCACGGCCAGATGGGGGGAGTCCACATGCAAACATTTCTCCCTAGAAATAAGAACCACGAGAGCGTGACGTGGAGATGAACTGCTGGCAAAGTCCAGGGGGATGTTAAACCCAGCAGGATTCGGGGCTCCAACCAACTTTAAGTCTCCTTTAAGGACCTTCAGCTCCTCCACGGGACGGTCCCAGCAGGGACAGGGATGGGGATGGGGACGGGGATGACCCCAACCCAAAAGCACTCGCAAGGAGAGGCTGCCAGCCCCGTGTTTCTCAGCACGAAGACCGCGCTAATGCATCACTGTGCTGCTTTCAGCCCACGCCAGTCCTTGCCTTTGGCACGAGCCGCGCTCCCCGCTCCCTGCCAAACCAGTACAGATGTTTTAACACCCACCGGAGCCCAGATAATTACTAACAGAGCCCAGAGGCTGGTCGGGGCTGTTTTCTTTTCATTGCGTGAACTTTCAGCCGCTCTCAAGCGAGACACCTCCCACTTGCTGACATTGCTCTCAAAGACGTTTTTGCAGGCCGTGTTGCTGACATTCATTTCATTAGGGGAGCGCTGAGAAGCCCCAACCAGGATGAGGATCGCACCGTGCCCGCTGATGTAATGATGACCAAAGAGTGAAACAAGTGCAGGGAAGACGAGTGGAGTGGCTGGGAAAACATTTTGATGGGAAATGAAAGCTGATTTCTATCCAGCGGCTTCCCAGCCATGGCATTACAAAGCTTAGCTCATCTTCAAATGATTTTAAGAAGCATTTTCCATGGGATGAAACCATGCAATCATCTGGTGGGCACTGGCCAGGGGATGCTGCAGGTTCTCCCCATCCTAGATCCTGGTGGGAGATGGTGCTCATTGAGGGGAGCTTGTGAGCAGAGCAGATGAAGTGAAGAAAGAAGCCAGCAGAAAACACCTTTTTCCTGGTCTGTGCTTGTACAGCCCTAAAATAAGGGAGTCTGGCCCATGACGGGGGGCTATGCTGCCCTAGACCATTTACAAATAGTCTGGATGGAATTTAACAGATGAGAATCGTTTTATCATGAACAAAACCAGTTGTCAAATGCATCTCCCCTGAGGCCATTTTGAAACCATCTGTGGGAAGGAGAGCCAAGGAAGCTTCATGGCTACATAAACCTTGTGTCTACTTGCCCCTTCTCCATCGGGATGGCTTGAGGTCCTCCTGGACAAGCAGGTTCATTATCATAGAATCACAGAATCATGAAGGTTGAAAGAGACCTCCAGGATCATCTGGTCCAACCATCCCCCTACCACCAATGTCACCACTAAACCATGTCCCCAAGCACCACGTCCAGCCTTCCCTTGAACACCCTCAGGGACGGGGACTCCACCACCTCCCTGGGCAACCCGTCCCAATGCCTGACCGCTCTTTCTGAGAAGAAATGTCTCCTCATTTCCAACCTGAACCTTCCCTGGTGCAACTTGAGGCCATTCCCTGTAGTCCTATCACTAGTTATCTGCGAGAAGCTGATAACCGGTTGGGTAGAAGATGGCTGGCACGAGCCCACCAACCATGGCGGGACCAAGCCGTCTTCATGGGTACAAGCTCCACCGTGAAATTCCTCACTCGCCATGCCCAGCCAGGAAGATTTTCATCCCACATTTTGCTTCCAGTTGCTGTGGAGACTGATTTAAATGAAACTCTGGTACTTGGAAAGGGAATATGATTCTAAGTCATTTGCTATGCAAGGTCCCATGTTAATAGCATTAGCATCTTATTTGATTATGGCGATGTGTGGGGAATAAATTCCAAGTCCTTTTTGCCAATCATTACATCTTAAAAAGAAGAGGGAGGGGGAAACGTGGAGGTTTTAGCTGATACTGAAGCCTTTTCTGCGATTGAACTCGTGATTTCTGCATGCATAGATGTTGGCGGGTCATGGGCATCTTTAACCCGATGGCAAGGAGAGCAGCTCCCAGGAAGGGACCTTTTCTTTCTCTGCCTCCACTGAGCACAGTTAATAGACTGCAAAATGGGCTGGACTCAGGTTTTTAATGATGGATACGGAAATCCAGGATGGCTTTTGTGGCACTTTGCTTTTTTTTTGCTGGAGCATCGGTGTTGCAGAGCTCACATTGTACAAGATGCAGTCCTCCCATTGCTTGCAGAGATTTTGTTCCCTGCATTTTACCCTGAACATCTCAAGTACATATTCACCTTCAGGATTTCTTTAGATGATCCTGGCAGGTAGACAGGGTATGTCTGTAGCCCCCGCTCTCTTGTTCAGGGACACTGTATTGCAGCCATGGAGAGAAAAATGGGGCCAAACTCCTGCATTTTGGTCCTATGCACGCATGCAAAAGTCCCAAGGGAAGAGAAGAGGAGAAATTTGGGGATCCCATCCTTTCCCCATCACTTCTTTGCTGGGTGATCGTAAAGCAGCCCTGTAACAGCACTGATGTTTTATTGACTCCCCAAGCAAGCGGGGAGTTATAGTTTCTCCCATAATGTAAGGAGAGATGGAAATAAATTACTTCTGTAAAGAGCCGGGGATGGCAGCTCTCCTGTAATACAAAGTGCAAATATTTGGGCCTCCTGTGCTCTCCCTCAAATCGAAATGGCACTAAATCATGCATAAGTAAAGCAGGTTCACATTTTCCTCATAGCAAAAGTTTTTTCTCCTCTCTCCTGGAACATTTAAGACCTAAGCTTTCCATAAAAAGGGCTTTAACGCTTCAAACCTGTCCTTCATCCCCAGCTTTAGGTCGCTGTCCCCCAGCAGAGCTCTCTGACAATGGTGTCCCAGGTGGGATGCTCAAGGTCACACAGACACCGGGGCTGCAGGCACCACGCATCCCTTTGCTTTGCCCTCCAAATATTGACACGAAAGGATTCGCTCTTTAAAGGGTGGCCGCAAGGTGTGTCGATACCATGCAGAGCCAGGTCAGCGCTGCCAAGGGGTGTTCCCGAGGGTTTTGGGGTATTTATTTTTTTTTTTGGCTACAGCGACAAACATCGCTCGGCTGTTTTTGTCACTCTCCCTCCTGCCCCTTTGTCCTTCAGAGAATCGATTTCTGTTCAGATAGCTGGGATATATAACGCGTTGAGGTCAGGATGATCTGGCTTGGCTCCTTTCCCTCTCCTCTCTCTCCTCTTCTTCCCAGCACTGGGATTTTTCCCCCTGTTCCCATGCCCCTCCAAGGCGAACGCTGAAGAAATCGCTTGCGTTCACCCTATTTTTTAGTGTTTTTGTGCAAATACAAGCAGGGCTCTGGCACTAATGGGCAGGAACGATGCTATTTATTTCCACTGATCTTTGCCTCGCTGCCTCTCCCGTCACCTCTTTCTAGGGTAATTCTTCCCATCCTGTGTTGGATGTGCAAGTAATTGGGGTTTTTCGCTGTTGGCAGTAAAGAAAACATAAGGGGAGCAGCCTAGGCCAAAAATCATTTGGATGGCTGAAATTGGGAAAGAGAAACCATGCCCTTAGCAGCGGATCCCTGTCTGCAAAGCAGAGATGCTCCTTTCCCATAGCCAGTCGGTGCAGCACGGTTTCTTGAAAGAAAATGGAAATAAGCAGCAGAAATCAGCTGGAAAATAACAGCCGAGAAGCCCAAGAGGACTTCATTTTACTCCTTTGGGCTCTTCTGCAGTGAAGGATGCAGCCCCACTTTGCCCCATCCTTAGTTTTGGAGAGCTCTGCTGCCAAAATTTGGGCAGCAGTGATTATTATAGTCCCTGCATCCTCTTCTGCAGCTCCTCGCGAGGGCAAATCAGACGCCCTTCCCCACCAACCCGCTGGAGAAAACCTTTAGCCGTCGGCTCTGCACATGTCCTCAGCCCGACGATGCCTTTTTTCGAATGCCATCCGCCTCCGAGAGCTGGGGAAATAAACATTCCCCGGGTGCCGCGCTCATCCTCGCAGCATCCCAGGGCGTCCTGGCAGTGACTCATCCCCGGGACGTGTTGTTTGCTCTGTCCCTGCCAGGAGAAGCACGCGGAGGGCTTGTTTTGGTAGGGTTGTTTGTCTTCTTCTTTGTTTTTTTTTAATTATTTTTTTTCTAGCAGTGAGCTGGCAGCAGGAGTGGAGGCGCAGGCGGATCCCCATGGGGGTTTTGTCCCCCGTTTTTGTTTTTTTCCTAATGGAGCTGCTCCAAATACTGGGGGAAAGAATAGTGCATGAGGACGCCTCTGCGCTCTCCTAGGGATTATTTCTAGCGGGTTTCTCTATTCCCTCCCAAAATTAAAAATAATCGTCGGCCACGAGTTGTGGCTGGCAAGGAGTCAGCAGCAGTCCGAAGCTTTGTGGTTTCCCATCACAGAGGGGTGGCACAGCCAAAGCGTGGTCCCCAGCCGAAATGATGGCTCACAGATAGTGACCGATGGAGCACAGCCTCCAGAGCATGGCACAGCATCACCCAGAGAGGCATTTTGGGGTTTTACTTGCAAGGCAGTTTGGGGAAACCTTTATTTGCAAGGGTGCTTGGGGTAGTTCTCCCTGGCCAGAGTGTTGTGTGTATCACAGCCAATTTCAGGAAAAAAAAAAAAAAAGGAAACCTTGTTCCTTGCTGCAAGCATTGATGGGAGCACAGGAATTTAGCCCTGACTGCAAATCACAACCTCTTTGGCTGCACCTTTCCACCTCTGTGGGTTACAGGGGGTTGTAGCTGCAGCCTCAGCCTTCAGGGGGGAAAGCTAATGTTGCTGCTACAGTGAAAAAAATAAACATAAAAATAAAAAAGCTGTTCTGAGCAACAATTTCCAAAGGAGACTGAGTAATTATTGCACTCAGATAAGCGCAGGAACATTGTGTAAAGGGATGTGCACATAGCACTAGCCGACTGCTGGAAGCAAGGGACTTCAGAGCTGTCAGCAGTGAGGGAAATACCGCTTTGGGGGATAGAAAACATTCATAAAAAATTCCTGGCTCCCAGCCTAGTCAGGGCCGCTGCCGGCCGTACTTGTAGCTGCGTATTTCTTCTTCAGGGACGAAGTCCCGATGAGGATTTCTTTTCCCCTTGCTGCGACATACGGCCGAAAAGGCACGTCTAAACCCGGACCAGAGAGCACCATGCCTCCAGCTGACCGAAACCCGCCTGGCACCGGGGCATTTTGCTTCTGGTTCTCATCTCAGGGATCAGGACAGCATCTGCAGCACGAGCCCAACGAGATCTTTGCATGCAAGCCGTGGTGTCAACATCGGGTTTTAGGTTGTGAGCGTCCAACGCCGCCTCTTGCAGACCGTGAGAGTCGAATTCCCCAACCTCGGAGGAGCTCCGGCCAGGAAACATGGGGTTAAGATGACACTTCCCATATGGCCCCGCTCCATAACCTTAACTCTGCCCCTCTGGGAACAGCCATAGGAGCTGGAACAAGACCTCATCCCTCCTTGGCTATATTCGATGCATTCCCTCTACATAAACTCAAGATCTCAACGTAAAGCCAAGGGATTTGGGAGGTTTCATCCACGCTGTTAAATAAACGAGGGCCGTGGGCTTATCCTTGGCTGCAAGGCAGATGGTGGTGATGGATGGGGAAACATCATTTTTTGGGGTTCTGCCCAGAGTGAGCTGAGCATCGTTGGTGAGAACAATGCCCAGAGGCATCCAGATGGGACCCCCGAAGGATGTTTGCCAAGTGCCCAGCATGGACCCACCGTCGGTGTGTGACCCAGGCATGCAAGATTCCCTTTCTTCTCTAGTAAAAAAAAAAATAGAAAAAGAAAAAAAAAAAACACATAAAAAATAAAATATAAAAAAGCAATCTCAGCAGTCCCCTTCTGCAGCAGCAGGATTTATCTTCCCAGCCCGTGCAATCCCCTCCCAGGCCCGCGAGGCCATCCATCTCTCACCTGCTATTAGGGAGTTCATCTCCCAGCCCTAATGGAGTATGTGAGCCCTGGATTCACTCCCGCTGCTGCTCTCGGGCTTCGGGTCGCTGCGGGAAGCGGGCTGGGAATTCATTTTGAAAATCGATGCAGCTGTCGATAGAGCGGCTTCCCCTGGGGAAGCAGAGGTGCTTTCACTGGGCTTTGCTTTCTTGCTCCTCTTCATGCCCTGCTTCGTTTTACACTGTCAGGCTGATGGAGATAACCACCAACTAATTAATTTTTCTTTCAGTGGCTGCCGTGCTCTCTGGTTTCCCCAAACTGAGCTTAATTTTGGAATATTTCCCTTGGCGGTGCAGGATTCTTGGGGCTCCTCCACGCGTTGCGATTTGGGTTTGCTTTGCCCCAGGGGAATGCCAGGCACTGTCTGCTCTGTGCAACCCCAATTCTCCCCTTAGGATATGTTGGCACAAAGAAATCGGTGCATTTTCCTACTCCTGGGCATATTTTGGCTTGCTGAGGCTATCCCATGCCATGGGAAGAGCAGAGCCTGCAGAGGACTGCTTAGGAAAGAAGGGCCCCAACCTGGCACTGCTCTTGGTTGTCCCTAGCTGGGGACATGGCACCTTCCTCAGAAGAGTCTTGGCCAAAACCCAATGTCATGGGCAATTCTTGACCATGATTCAGGAGGCAGCAGGACTGTGGGGCTGTTCCCAAGAGTCATTGTGGGTGCAGACGCTATTTTGGAGAGCAACAGGTCTGTGGGCTCCACCATACTTGTGGACCTCTAAGTACTTGATTTAGGGCTAAGACCTGGGACTCCCAGAGCTCTCAGGGCTCCTTTTCCAACAGGGATGTCTCTTCACTGCTATGGGATAAATATTTAATAAGAATAAGGGTCAAGGCAATGTTTTGTCCAAGGACACTAAGATGGCCATTTACGCCCATGAAAAGCACCAAGGGATCTTTAATGCCCATGCAAAGAAGACAGAAATTGAGGTTTTAAGCTTTCATCCCCCACCATTAATGTCAATGTTATGTATCGATCCTCCTCGTGTTTAGCACAAACCGAACAATAGAGCCGAGCCACGCTCTTTGGCTTTTATTAATGTACTTTTTCTGTGTCGGGTGAAGTTTGTAGCATCACTGGAAAAAAAAATGGAGCGGCAGTGAGCGAGCAGCAGACGGATCGATTTGATATCTTGACACAAGTCAGGAGTCAGTGAAAAATCACCCTGTGCACAGTGGCTCCTCATCTGAGCCGCGACGGCCTCTTCGTAGGGAAAAGATCAGGGATTTGAGAGAAGGAATGGAAAAAAAGGGTTTGGAAACCTGGAAAATCCCCCTCATCCTTGTGTTGGTTCCCTTATGGGTTTCTGAAGTTAAATTCGAGGAGCAGCTGGAGATCGTGGTAGGGAAAACCTGGGAGCGGTTCTTAGATCACCGATTGCCAGAAATAATAGATTAATCCAGGGAAAGATGGTCTTTTTTTCAGATTTGGAATTATTTTATTTTGCATTTTGTATCGGCACAAAATAAATGTAAATCGGAGATATAGGAAGGGTGACCTCAGTGCCACATGAGTGTTTTGCACACCAGGAGTGCATGCATGGCAGGGACACCACTGCCTCTCCTGCAGCCGGAGATGGATCAACTTTCCCAAAATATTCCACAGCCTGGGGACTTGGGTGGTTTCATGTTTAATGGGGTTTACAGCTTGGCTGTAAAAAAACATTCCTGGTTCAAATTCTGGGAGTTTACCAGGGGGCTGGAGTAGCTGGGCTACTCTACTACTCTACTATTCCTGACCTCTGGGGTATTCTCGATTGAAACATATTTAATATTTTCAAACATATTTCTCCGTAATCAAGGCGAGAGGGCACTGGGAGTTGGGTCTGCATCCTTTTTTACTGGCAGAAAATGTCAGAAATTCTTTCAAAGTCACAGAATTAATAGGGAATTTGGGGAACAAGGAAATATTTTCCAACTCTGCTCTCGCTGGGTCCATCCAAATTCCTGCCCCGTGCCTCAGTTTACTGGACTGTAGAAGGATGGCAGTGATGTCCTTACACAGAGGGATGGAGATGACTTGAATCACCTCTCTAAAGCCTCTCACAGGAGGTCTCTAAGGAAAAACAGCAGCAGAAACCATGGCACAAAAGCTCTTTCCTTCCTTTTCCTTTTTAACCAGGTTTTAACAACCCACTGTTGCTGGCCTGGCAGCCCCCAGACATCCCTGCAAGCCGTTAAGGATATGATAAAACATGATTAAAAAGATGAAATTTAACAAAATCTAATAAAATATTGATCTACCACCTACAGTTGCTTTTGCTCCAAGTGGAGGATCCTGCTGCTGCATCCCTCAGAGCCATAAAAAAAACCAACATCGATTTCCACAAACACTGGAGCATTTGAGCAGGAAACCCACAAGAACTTCATTTGTGGGGTTGCTCACACCAGTGTGCTTCTTTTTTCCCTGCAGATACCCTGAGGAGCATCGCCTCCATAAACCACGCGCCGCGGTCCTCGCCGGCGGAGCTCAGCGGCGCCAACCACCACCTGCTGCGCGAGCGCAAGTCCTCGGCGCCCTCCCACTCCAGCCAGCCCACCCTCTTCACCTTCGACTCGCCCGCCGGCCACCTCCAGAGCACCCTGTCCGCCAGTGCCCCCCAGGACTACCTGTTCCTCCACCAGTGCATGAGCAGAAAGTCGGAAAACGCGAGGTATTGCAGGGAGCAAAACACACGGGGAGCCAAAGTTGGGGTTGGCCAACTCAACCCAACTTGGAGGCGGGCGCCTTGCTCTGGGTGGTCCTGCCTGAGCAGGGGGTGGACCAGATGGCCTCCAGAGGTCCCTTCCGACCTCGACCCATGTCATTTTGTGAGTTTTTTGGCGTGAGGACTTTTGGCTGATGGGAGTGGTGAGGAGGGATGGAGGAGAAGCGGCCGGAGCCCAGCTGGTGGGGTGTGAGCGTAGAGCCTGGCCTGCTGCCTCCGCTGGGCTTTCCTGCCGCAGCTGTCTCTCCCTACCAAAAAAAAAAAAAAAACAAAAAAACACCACCAACAACAAAAAAGAAAGGGTCAGATAATTAACTTCAGATGGCGTTAATGGAGCAGTGTTTAAAAAAAGCCCTCTGATGCTCCAGCTGTGATGATACCTAAAAGCCACCCTCCGAGAGCCTGAGCGTGGTGGGGATGAGGATGATGAGGAAGAAGAGGAGGAGCAGGAAGAAGGAGAAGGAGGAAGGAGAAGTTTCTGATGCTTTGGTGGGCAGAGGGAAACTGGCTGGCAGCAGCTTCTGCAACTGGGCCAGAAATAATCACCCCGATCGATGCCCGATCGAGATAATCACCCCCATGCACAGGGCCAGGCTGCAGGACTGCTGGGAATCCCTCCCCAGCCAGCTCCGCAGCTCTTACTTTACTCATCCATAAAATGGGGGTAATAGTAGCTAATTGGCGGGCGATGCTGAATTATTAACCCGTGAGGGACTGCAGATCCTCTGCCGAACGGGCTGAATGTCTCACAGGCAAACCCAACTCCAAACACGGTGGGGATTCGTCCGCGTTATCACAGCGTGGCATTTTTTCCTAAGTAAGCCCTATTTCTGAGCGCCACCTCGTGCTGGCTCCATGAAACAGAGCCATCAGCCCTGCCCAGCATCAGCCCCATCGGAGCGGTGTAAACCACCATCTCCTGGTTTTTCCCATCGAGCTGATTCTTCCCCAGGGATCTGCAGCTGGAAACCCCCCTGTAACCACTGAATTTTTTTTCCAAGCTCGGTGATAGGTCCGTGGCAGGACTCACAACATGGGGAGGTGTTCATATGGGGCTGGTTGAGCTCTTTTTTGGCTGCATGGTCCCCAAAAAGCCTGACCCAGCCCAAGGGCCACTCCCGACTGGTGCGGCTGCATTTGCTCTTCGTTGCAGAAGTCACAGTGGCCAATTTGAACCGAAAACCATCTCATCCGCTGGGGGTTCGGGTGCAGAAAGCCAAGCCAGGGGGAAACGTGGTCTGCAAAAAGTCACGCTGGAGGAAGGCGGCAGCAGCAGGAGGATGAAACAGGAGGCTGAGGATGAAACGCGCTTTGCCAGAGGGCTCAGAGGGGCTCTGCAGTGGAGCAGCAGCTAATGAGCACTCAGCCTCCATCCCTGGGCATGACCACAATGCAAATCAAAATATTGTTAGCTAGGCGGGGAGGTAATGGCCATGCTGCCCAGCTCCCCACCGAGGAACCGAGTGTAAGTCTGAATTCAGCCCTAAGATTTATTCCTCTCCGCTTGCAATCGGGGCTGCAAACCCCAATTCCCAGCTGGAAGCTGCTGGGAGTGTAATTGGCTTCTATGGGGCTTGCAGCACCCCATGTGGGGCTCCAGGATGGGGCTCCAGCATCCCCATCCTGCTATCCACGCGTCCCCATAGCCGCGTGACCGATTAAATAGAGCCACAATGAAAGGAAGAGAAAAACAAAACACATCCCTGCCCATCGCTGGCTTCCTACAGCTCTGAGCGCCGACGGAAGGAAATTGTCTCAGCTTTGGTAACAAACAGCCCCCAGCCCCAGCCCTGAAATAGGAGGTGCACCTCGGGCAGTGTGACGGGTTCCTGTGGATGCCTTGATCCTATAAAGCTGCTTTTAGGGGCTCCCCCCAGCAGGAGCACAGCAAAGGGACCCAGTCAGAGCACTTTTCCTTCCAGCTCTCCCATAAGAGGCTTTCTCCATCCTTCCAAGCAGAGGCTTTATGGCCCTGCAAGAAAGCAAGGTCACGGTGTGGCCTGGCTACTCTGAAAAAATCCCCATGAAGAATTTTTTCAGCATATGTCGAATGAATTTGCACAGTCCTGAAGGTGCGAGTCCTCCCTCCTACATGGCAGATGGGCAGCACGGTGGTGATGGGGTATCTCTTCACAGCCTTGTCTGAGGTTGTTGATGCAAAAATCTCCTCTTTGGAGCAATTTCTGCCTGACTAAGAGGCTCATTCCTGCCCGTAGCCCTGCACACACCTCCCACCCGTGGCTTGGGCTTTGTTGGGAAGAGGTTGACTGTATATGAGCATCTTGAAGGTGTCTCAGGACAAAATGGGCTGTTGGGCACATTGGGAGGAGTCGGAGATGTTCTCATCATGTTGGGGTTGGGCAATGTGGCTTGGGAGGGTGGCAAGGACGGAGAGCAGAGCTTGGTGCACCCTGGGAGCATCTCTCCCCCCCATCTCAGCTCCTTTCTCCCCTTCCTCCCCAGGAGCGCCAGCTTTTCCCAGGCCACAAGGTCCTCCTTCTTCATGCGCAGCGACACAGCCGTCCAGAAGCTCTCACAGGGCAATGGGCACTGCGTGAACGGGGTGGGCGCGCAGCTCCACGGCTTCTACAGCCTGCCGAAACCCAGCCGGCACAACTCAGAGTTCAGGGACAGCGCGTACGACCTCCCGCGGGCTTTCGGCTCCTACTCCCACCCCAAGTCGAGCCTCACCAGCTCCGAAACGGATAACGAGGACGTCTACACCTACAAGACCCCCAACAATGCCCTGTGCAAGGAGTTCGGGGAGCTCTCCACGGACTCGTACGACGTCCCTGCCACCCCGCTCTCCGTTTACCAGATCCCCAGGACATTTACACTGGACAAGAACCACAATGCTCTGGCCGTGGCCGCCAGCGATTCGCCTGCCGCACCGCCCCCACGGCCCCCAAAACCTGGGCAGACAGAGCCACGGTGGGGCAGCCCACCCCAGCGGCCCCAGCCCGGGGAAAGCTTAGGGCTGGCCCCCATGGCAGCCACCATTCCCCGGAGAAACACGCTGCCAGCCGTGGAGAACAGCAGGCTGCACCGAGGTGAATTTGGGGCTTGGGAGCAGCGGGGGGTTTTGTCCTACCTAGCAGCCTTGGGCAGGGAGGTCCAACTGGGTTTTGGCGGAGGCAGGGGAGATGTTGGCAAAAGTTAACATGGGATTGAACACAAGGAAGGTCTTTCCAAGGATCTGGCCCTGCTTTTATTATGCAATGGGCTCATGGCATGGAGAGGTATCCCCAGGGCTCTGCACACTCAAGGGGCTCAGCTGGCTCTTGGCTGTGTTGTGCCTCAACATAAAACCCCAAACTTGCCCTCCAATGCAGTCCTTCACCAGGGCTTGCCATTTTTACCGTGCTTTTGGTTCAGTTCATAACTAGGGCTGTCAGAACTCACTTCAGCCTGGAGCTGACTCTTGGTTTTGCTCACCAGACTGGGAAGTAATTTTGCACATCTCCAAATCCCAACATCCCCCCGCTGTAAGGCAGAGACACTTCTCGTTGACCATGGATGGGCCATGGATGATTTTGCCCTTTCCAAACATTGTTCCTAGCCCTGCAGAGATCACAGGGCTCTTGGAAAGAGCCATTTCTCCCCACATCACCTAATCTAACCCAGTTCATACAATTCTTGCTGTTTTCCCAAGCAGAAGAGGTAGTTCTAATTTAACTTAGAAGGGGCAGTTGGAGAGAAAACAATATAAATGATACACACAACTCCCTGAAAAGACTTTTCCATCTCCGCCTACCTAAATACCAACATTTAGGTTGGAGCTCAGCTACAGACCAACCTAAAAGCTTAGCACCCTGTCTTCACCCCCTCCTCCCCAGACTGGAGGTTGCCAACCCTTTATCTGCTAAGTGGGCCGTAACGAAGCTCTCCCTTAACCCAGTTTTGTCACCATGATCTACCTTACCTGACATCTTCGCCCTGGCATTCTGCAGCACTTTGACAGAACCAGGTTAGGTCCGGGCTGTACATGCAGTTGCACTGATGCTTTGGAGAGGTATTAATGGGGAGGGAGCATTGTAGGGTGTCAGAGGAGCTGTGATGGGCTTCAAGCCACATCATCCTACCAGCATCATGATCAGTAGGAATAAAAACTGCCTTCCCAGCACCTACATTTTGTTTGTGGGGGCCCCATTTGTTAGTGGATGCTCTGGGACACGTGCTTTTGTGGTTGTGTTGCAGCTTCTTCTTGTGAGACATACGACTACCCCCAGCACGGCGGCGGCAGCACCGTGCAGTCGGTGGAGTCCATGCACGACGGGTACAACTCCTACCTGGTGAGTTGGCCTTACAGGTTCAGAGACGAGCTGGTTCCAGGCAGGACCTCAGGGTCCCGTCCAGCAGAGCCAACTCCAGAAGGGTTGTATCACTGATTTCCTGCAGGACAGAGCTGGAGGGACAAGCACCCAACCCAGCACAACTTTGCTTTGGGTGCTTCCACAGAGTTTCTTGGAGGTTTGACCCTAAAAAAAGGCCCAGGAGGCTTCTTCCTGAAAGCTATCGAGCTGCATTTTGACATGTTGCCAGAACAGCCTCTCTCATGCACTTTCTAAGACTTCCTGAACTGGAAATGACTTTACAGTGGCCTTTCATATTGTGTTTTAGTGCAATGGCCAGAGCCCAGAGAAAATTGACTTTCCAGGGTAAGCGTGCTTCTGCAGATCACTCTGAGCATGAGAAGAGACGCCCATCTGGGTGACTAAAACCTTTCCCTGAACTCAGGGTCTTGAAAACATGGTATGTAGACCCTCTCGGTGCCAACTGATGGCCGAGCAGGGGACAGACTGGCCCTTCCATCTGTGCTGAGATGTTAAGGCTGGTTTGGTGACGATGATGAGATGCAGGGGGGCTTATTCATAGAATCATAGAATGACCTGGGTTGAAAAGGACCTTAAAGATCATCTAGTTTCAACCCCCCTATTCTGGGCAGGGTTGCCAACCACTAGAGCAGGCTGCCCAGAGCCGCATCCAGCCTGGCGTTGAATGCCTCCAGGGATGGAGCATCCACAACCTCTCTGGGCAACCTGTTCCAGTGCCTCACCACCCTCTGAGTGAAAAACTTTCTCCTAATATCTAACCTAAATCTCCCCTGTCTTAGTTTAAAACCATTCCCCCTTGTCCTATCACTATCAACACATATAAACAGGCATTCCCCTTCCTGTTTATACGCTCCTTTCAAGTACTGGAAGGTCACAATGAGGTCTCCCCAGAGCCTTCTCTTCTCCAAGCTAAACGAGCCCAGTTCCCTCAACCTTTCCTCATAGGAGAGGTGCTCCAGCCCTCTGCTCGTCTTAGTGGCCCTCCTCTGGACCTCTTATTGCAGGCTGGGGCTGAGCAGTGTCTTGACGCTCTCAATGTCCTCCCACTTGTCCCCCAGCAAGCCAAGGCCGTGGTGGCCCGCTCCCACAGTGCCGACTCCGAGGACAACTACGTCCCCATGAACCCCGGTTCCTCACCCCTGATCCACACTGAGAAAGCCAACGACAATGCCCAAAATCTCTACATCCCCATGAGCCCAGGGCCGCATCACTTCGACCTGGTGGGGTTGTCCTCGGCCACCCTTCCCTTGCACAAAGGAGGAGCCATGGCGCAGTGCCACAGGAGGTTGAGTGAAATCCAGCCCCCGCCAGTCAACCGCAACCTCAAACCCGACCGGAAAGGTAAGAACGGGTGTCTGTGGGCAAAGCTTCCCAGGAACCCTTCTATCCTTGTGATATTTTGGACTATGTCTGTCTTCTTATGCCACCAGCAGTGCGGTCAGCCCCTCAAATCTTCCTCTTCCCCATACCCTTCCTCTTTCAGGAGGACTGTGGTGATCCCATCATTAGTATGTCAGCATCTAACCTGATCACTGCACCAGATGAGGGCTGGGGCTGCAGCACAGCTTTCTTCTCTTCCACCTAATGAGCTACCCAGGATGAGAAGAGCTTTTATGTTACCCTACAAATTTCCTTTTCAAATCCCTCTGGGCAGGTGCTCTGGCCAGAGGTTGCTCAGTGCTGCCTAAGCCTTGGTCAGCTCTGCCTGGCTGTGGACTTTTCCCCATGCAACAAAGCATCAGGGCTCCCTAATGAGGCACGTTCCCCTTTTGGGGCCATCCATCTAAATTTGGGGCTGTGGGTCAGAAAAAAAAAATCACTTTTTTCCCCAGTCCCAGTGAAAATGATTGCAGGGGGTTGGGCTGGGGGTATTTGTCATCAGCAAGGAGGGCTGTAGGGCTAGTGGGAGAAATGGGAAGCAACAAATAATTTGTAGCAGACTGTCCCCTCTCATGCCTGTTGAGATCCGAATAAATAATTCCCTTCCACAGCAAAGCCATCACCACTGGACCTGAGGAACAACACCGTCATCGATGAGCTTCCCTTCAAATCGCCAGTCACAAAATCCTGGTCCAGGCCAAGGTGAGTAATGGCATGAAGCATAACAAATTTCCCTAAAAGCTGGGTGACCCCTTCCGCCCTGTTTTTTTTTCGTTGTTGTTTTGTTTTGTTTTTTCTTTGTTGATGTTAGAAGCAGGAGCTGCAGAGCTGGGTCATGTCTTGAAAATATACAAACATAGGAGCAGCTCTGTTGAGCTAAAAGTCCGCCTTACCCTACGTCCTCATCCATCAGGGCCCAGCAGGAGCTACCTGGGAAGAGGATGAGAATTGGGCATTTATGGAGTGATTCTTTCTTAAAATATCCTGCCACACCATGGTGGTTTGGGACTCGGGGATTTCATTGGACACATCATGGCTAGACTTTGGGGTCAGACGCTGTTGCAGAGGAGCTTGATGGAGCTTGCGAGCTCCATCAAGCGTTGTGAGAGCCAGAGTCATGTTCCCCACATCACAGCCAGTGGCAGGAAGATAAATTGGTTTAGGTTAGGCTTTCACATGAAAGCCCAGCATGTGGCCGAGCAGCTAATTAAGATCCCTCGGAGACGTTTCCTATTTCTGGGATCTGACACCGCCCACGAAGCTGTGGCTCCGACGCAGGACCTGTGGTCCGCCGCAACTTGTGACACGGCTGAGTGACCCCAAACCAAGCCACACTCGGGGCATGGTACCAATTTCACATCCAGTTTATCCCCAAAAACCCTGCTTCAGCCTACAAACACATGGTTTGACCGAGTTGTGTTTGGATTGCCTTGAAAGCAAAGCCTAGCCTGGAGGAAGCCTGCAAAATGAAACCAAAGCACTTCACAGCGAAGTCTGCCAGCCAAAAATAACAGGATTCACACAGTTCCAGTCCTGCTGCTAATTCGCGGGCTGATGTTGTCCAATGAAAGGAAGAAGCCAGGCTTGGCTGTTATGACTCTTCTCATAAATTGGATTGTGTGGAGACTGACTGCAGGGCATGAGCGCTGTGTGCTGAAAACACTGCACCAGGAAACAGCGAGTGGGCTTGGATTGACAAGATGTCCAAGCCCGGGGAAGCTAATGGGTTTTTTTTCCCCTTATCAGCTAATCATATGACCCTGCCTTTACTGCAAGGCAACAAATAGCTTTTTAAGACATGGGCTTTAATGCCAGACGCTGATTGCATTAGGTTATTCTCCGTAATTAGATCTGGCCAATTGAAAACAAGGCGACGCCTCGGAGATTTTAGTTTCCAGAAAAAAAAAATCCAGATAGGGCCCTGCATGGTAAGCAAAGCCTCAAGCTGCGGCGGGGCCGGAGGTGAGAAGCCTGCTGTGGACCTCCACGGAGGCTTGCTCTGCGTCCTCCTCAGTGAAATACTTCCTGTGAGATAAAAGTGTTTATGGGGCCAGATTTATGTAGCTGATAGCAGGAGAGTTACGGGTTTATAGCAAGCAAGGTGTTATTAAAAAAGTCCTAGAAAGAAAAAACAAAACAAAGAGACCAACTGAGTGATTTGTTGACCCATGGGAAGGTCAACCTCAATGCCACCACCCACCATGAGTGTGGTGATGTTCGGGGCATCAGGTGCTGCCCTCTCCCATCTCTTCCCATCCACGGATGACGAGCCCCTGCAGCCTTCCCTAAATCCTTGCCCCTTGTCTTTACAGTCAGACCTTCAACGCTGGCTCGCTGCAGTACTGTCGCCCTGTCTCCTCCCAGAGCATCACCAGCACTGACTCAGGAGACAGCGAGGAGAACTACGTGGCGATGGTAAGGGCTAAGATATAGGGCTAAGATGGTGAGAAGCTAAGATATATGGTCCCGACGGGACGTATACATCCCCCAGTGCTGCAAACACATTCCTAACTTGTGACATGGGAGCACCGCAGGGATTCTGGTAGCACCAGGAGGGATGTAGTGTGCATCCCTTTGTCCAGCTATGCTCAAAACAATGGCTTTTGTTCCTAAAATTGTACATCCTATTGGGGTTTTAACTCGATATGTGAGCAGAAACATATATTACCCTCTTTACAAGGAATTAAGAGGGGATAAATATGCCCATGGGCTGTCAGGATAAATTTTCCTAATTTAAGTTGATTTTTTTCATTTTTTTTAATCCTCCTAACAGCTGCTGACATCATGTTTGTGTGGAGGGCAGGGGCTATTGGAGCAGCAGCAGGGAGTGGCCCTGCTCGCAGGGAGGGGATTTTGTCTCTCTGTGCAAAGCTGCTGACTTGAAGCATATTTTGAAGGCTGTGTAACAGAGGGGGCCAAGCAGATCTGTAGTGTGGCTGTGATTAGCAAAGATCCCAGCACTGGCCTGGCCTCACGGAGGTGTGGCTCCCAGGAAATGCTGGAGCTTACGTCCGATGTCAGGCATGTGAATAAAATGAGCACAAAGGCAGCAGAAATGCTGTGATACATTAAATCACAAGTATGCATTTATATTTATTAGTCCAACGCACAACGCAGCAGTGCTGCACACCCTGGTCCCTGCAAGAAAGGTGAGAGCATCTCCAGGCTGGGACCTCTTTTGAAAGTGCCACTGAAGCTTTTCTTTGACAGATTTGTGTTAATTCCTTTTTTTTTTTCCTTCTTCCCATGTTAATGCTCATTATCTCTCCTGTCTCTTCCCTGCATTAGCAAAACCCCATTTCTGCTTCTCCTGTTCCTAGTGGCACCAACAGCCCAGCGCCTAAAAAGAGTTCTGGGAGTGTGGATTATCTGGCCCTGGACTTCCAGCCGAGCTCACCAGGGCCACACAGAAAGGTACTGGAGATTTTCTAAACTTCTGATCAAGAGCAAGTCATTTTTTAAGGGTTTTTGTGCAGGGCAGGGTTAGTAACCTCAGAAGCATGATGTTTTTCCTGCAGATCTGCTGTTGTATTTATTCTAGGTCGGGTTTCGTCTCTGTTGTATCTGCAGCTTTGCTGGAGGTGTCACCAGAAGTATGGGTGTTGAGGGGTTCGGGGATACTGATGAGACCAGAAATTCTGCTAGAGCTTGTAGATTTGGTGCCATAGTCAGAAGCTGTCAGGAGGTCTCCCAAGAAGCAGCAGCAGAACTTTTTGCTCCTTCAGAGCAACAGGCCCTCCAAAACCAGACATCATCCACGTGAGATGCCTTCAGGAGCTCACGCAGAAAGTGCTGGGTATCTGTCTCCCGCTGACATTTGGATACTTCTACCAAATGTCAAGTGGAAATGTGGAAGGGGAAGCTTCCAAAGACCCGGACGCTGGTGACTTTTCTCTAGGTTCAACCATGGGACAAACAGACTTAAAGTGAATCACAGGAAAATAGAGCAAGGGAGAGCCTCAGGAGAACCTTTGTGGGAGCCACCTCTGCATTGGCCTCAGCTTTCTCAAACACCACCTCATTTCTAGGGAAAGCATCCCACTGCTTAGCTCTTCGTATTATTTAAAAGTTGTCCCTTGATGGCTTCTTTCTGCCCAGCAGTATTTCTGCAGCTATTACCAATTTAAATAATAAACCACACGGGTTTGGGACCATCCAAACCATCACCTAGCTCCAGCTGCAGCAGCTGAAATACCCGTAGAGGCAGAATAGCTTCCAGGGCCCAAGAAACTATAGAAAAAGCCATCTTCTTTTAACCCAACAGGTTTCCCCTGTTGCTTAGGGGATTAAAATAATCTAGAGCCATAAGGGTGTAGAGTAAGAGGGGTGGAGCTGGGATTTTTTTGTGTATCTATAATTATTCTTGAGTTCTTTACAAGAAAATGGTGCAATGCTGAATTTGCAATATCAGCAGGTAGGTAACACAATTCCAACCAAACATTCAGGAGGTTAGAAGGAGGGTGATGAGCTATGGATTACAGAGGAAGGCCAGGGAGGATCTGGTGGCCTCTGGAGCTGATGGGTGGCCACGGGTGGCCATGTTTCTCCTCCCTGCAGCCCTCCACCTCGTCGGTGGCCTCGGATGAGAAGGTTGACTACGTGCAAGTGGACAAGGAGAAGACGCAGGCGCTGCAGAGCACCATGCAGGAGTGGACTGACGTGCGGCAGTCCTCGGAGCCCACCAAGAGCACCAAGCAGTAGCACCTGGGGCAGGCAGCTCAGCAGGCAAATATCCCCATGGTTTTCCCAGGCCGGGGCTCCCAGCTCCACTTGGGCTGGATTCCTGAGACTGTTGTCTGCTGAGGGGAGGGGGTCTTCATGACTTTTTTCTTTTAAGACAAAAAGAAACTTAATTTCAGGGGAAGACTTGGCGCATACTGTTTGCCAATGATAAAGAGCAACCATGTTTGGTGGCTAGGTTTGTGCTTTAGCTGCTGGATGCGCCATCCAGGAACTTCAACGTAGCAATACCAGGTTTCACCCTACACGTCTGTTGCTTACAGCTATTAAAGCCACCTTGTACGTGCTAACATCATCTCTCCCCGTCTCTTCCATACCATACCCCCCAACCATGCCATACACATCTGACAGCATCTCTCACAGGACCTCATTCCCCAGCTCCAATTCCCCATCTCCTCATGGTCACCCTCTTCTCTGCCTCCTCCCAGATCCCAAAACTGAGTAAGGACCATTCCTGTCTGACTTTACTTTCATCCCATCTCTTGTAAATAATGATGCGTTCAAATCCTCTGACAGTTGTTCCCCTGGTGGGACAGCCCCTGTGTTTTCTGGTTGTGGCTGTTAACCCTCAGGAGCTTGAAGAGCATCCAGACTGCCCCGTTGAGTCCAGAACTTGCCCCACCATACACGTATATGCCAGCATGTGCTCACACATGCATGCATGCATGAAACAGCCAGGTTAGTTGGGGTGTCTTCTGCTGTTGATTCTCTCCTGCATCTCTCAAAGCCAGTGGTTTGGAGAGAGAGGCTTTGGATGGCAGAATTTAAGCCTATCTGAAGTCAATTGATGGTGAATCTGGCCCTAAGAACCCAAATCTGTCTTTTGTGGCACTAAAGGAAGTCCATAGAGGAAGGGTCCTACATCCCTGGCCATCGTGAGAAGCTCTGTGGCTGAGTACGAGGAGCGTAGAGAGGCTCTGGAGACCCTGGGTGTCCGGCCCAGCACGAGGACGAGTGGGAAGGAGGGAGCAGGAGGCTGTTGTGGGGACCGGGAGAAGGAAGGTGCTGTACCTTAGAGGTTGGATTGGGGTGAAGAGGGTCTGGCGAGATGCATCTCAGAGACAAAAGGAGTGGAGTAACTGAAATGTTGGTCGGTGGTGAGGCCTTGGGCTTTGGGAAGAGGTTGGTGAGAAGAGGACAGGGTGTCTCAAAGTGTGTTAGCTTTAATGTAGCATAAAAGTCAGTTCCTACTGGGCACAAAGGGCTGGACTTAGTATTTTTCCCCATCTTCAGTGATGTTTATTCAACACAAATAAGACTTCTTGACGATTGTGGATGGGAATCTGCTGTGGCCCCCGCCTGCATCCTTGACACATCTAGGCTTTGGGATTGCTCCACGAGCAGCTGGAGTGGAAGAAGGAAGAAGAAGGAAGAGGCAGCTCGCTGCAGAGATAAAAATTTGGGATCTCATGAAAACAGGAAGGCCTAATGATCGCCGTGGAGCAGCCTGGCTGCCAAACAGCGAGCGCTGACACAGGCCAACTGCGAGCTGAGAGCTAAATGAAGGAGACTTTAGATCGGGTAGCAATGTTTGTTAAAGAGCTTGAGTTACCCTTCCTTCAAGCTGCACCCTGCCCCACACCAGGGGCTCTGCCTCCCACCACCACCACCACGAAAAACAAATGTTTGTGTTGATTCTTGATGCTCAAGTGTTAGCACGTTTGCTTAATCTTGGCCTGAGTTTGGAAGGGGCCAGAGATGGCCCACGCAGGTATGGGATCTGGTCCCTTAAGGGCTGGGTGCTGCCTTGTAAAATAAGTCTCCAATTTCCATCCCCAGTTTTGGTTTTCTTCTCTTTTTCCATGAAAGGGGAGGATATTAATGGAAAAAGCTCTGATGACCCCTGTAAGACATTGCAGGATTGGCCATGTAAAAGGAATAAAGGAGCAAATATCCTAATGCTTTTGGTAAAAATAATCATCATCTAGGGGGGAAAAAAAGACCCATAGGGGAAAATTTAGCACAGCCAGATGCTCTATGAAGGCCGGGGAGTGTTACAGCCTGCAAGGGCCTTTGCCTCTCATTGAGGGCTTGCACAGTGAGATAATGAAATGAAGAGCAGAGAGCAGGGCTTTGGCTTTCTGTAGCCCCTTTCATCACCACATCTCAGGGGAGAGGGAACATTGTCCTGGTCCAGAGCCCGCTGAAGTCACTGCAAAGATTCCCGTGAAGCACGGTGAGCTCATCAAAAGGACGTGGACAGATCCTGTGGTCTTGGCATCCCGTGAGGGAAAAGCCAAGCCCAGGGACCTGCTGGGTGTTGGCCTGGCTGGGAGCGAGCTCTGCACCATCCCTGCTTAAAAGCAAACGCAATTCAAGCAGGAACTTGCTTTTCCTATTTCATCCTGTAACCTGCTGTACACAGAAGAAGATCAGGGGTCAAGAAGACAAGGGTCCCAAAAGCACCCTGAAAGCAGGGAGGTGAGGGGGAGACGGCAGCAACCCTCCTTTCTGAGAGCGCAGTGGCTTGAAAGCCAAAACAGGTGGGTTTTGTGTTTCCAATTTCCCAGAAACAGATATATTCCTCGTTTTTGTTTGTTTGTTTGTTTGTTTGTTTGTTTTCCCCTGCTGAGCATCAAGCAAACGGCCCTCCATACCAAGCAGCAACTCGCCGACTCCACCCCTGCCTTGCCATGCGGACATGACTGTATCAGCCCCTCCTGAAAGAAATCGATGGCTGCAGTGGAAATAGTCATTCCTGCCAGTTGCCGAGCTGATTAGAGCAGTCCCCAATGATTAATGTTCGTGCAGTATTTAGTCTCGAACTGTATTGAAAAGCAGCTGGTTTAATTACACGGCCTGCCAAGAACTTTGTCCTGAAGGCATTGAGTTTATCACATCCACTTTATACTTGGATGCTCAAGTATGACTGGCTCTTTTGTTAGGAATAGGTATTTTAGGAAGCCGAGAGCATTGCTAATGATTCATTTTAATTGCAAGCAAAAGACCTGGCTCGAATCCTTAAGTCAGATCCTGTGCTTCAGCCTTACACTCCCATTTAAGAGAAGGGCTGTGCTTTTGTGTGTGTGTGCTCATGGAGAAGGGTCGACTGCGGGACAAGCACTACGACCTCAGTAGTTCATTTTAGGAAGCATCAGGGCCATGTCAGAAAGCTCTCCCCGAGCTTTAGAACTGCTAGGTTGGTGGGTTTAGAGGCAGAAACTTGCAAAAATACGTATCCCTTGTTGTGAGTCTGCAGCAGCGACTCGTGAAATGTGTGAGTTGCCTTGGAACTGATTTGCTCTGAATTGGCATTCGAGTGTTCAGGGGGAAATAAATTGCTGGCTCTAAAAGGATACAGGGATGAGGTTTAGTCTCAAATAGGAGAAAGAAAATAAGTGTGTGTGCAGATTGTGCTGGGGCAGACTGGCACATGGGGCTGGCACCTAAAGGTGGCCATGGCTTGGGTTGGCTGGAGGATAACTGGGATGGGTTTGGAGCCACCCAGGCACCGACGAGGGTTGTATATGGGTTGGGAGGAGAGAAGGCAGGCATGTTTGCCAGTGAGAATTGAGTCTTGGTCTTCCAAACCTCCTTTGGCATGTCTCAAGGCAGATCTGCAGAGCGGGTTTGTGGAGGGAAGGGTTTTGCTCAGTGAGGGCCTTGTGCTGGTAGGAGGGCAGCACCCACTGCTCTCAGGACTTACCCAGAGAACTTCACCCCTTGAGGGGTTCATCCTGCCCAGTGTGCAGGAGAAACCCTACCAGGGAGGTGGTGGAGACCCGGCCGTGATGGGGAACACATTGTTTTGGGGCTCTCTTGGGCTGGTCATTGGGAAGCAGTGCTGTGGCTTCACAGGGTGTCCTGTGAGGCTCTGCTATCTCCGTCCTTGGAGGTATGTAAGACCTGACTGGATCAAGGCCTGAGCAAGCGGGTCATCCCCTACTGCTGACCCTGCTTAGGGCAGGGAGTGGGACTAGAAACATCCTTTCCCCTTGAATTTCCTTGAGACCCTGCTGCTGGGGCTGAGTGGGGCCTCCTCCGTGTGAGGGAAGAGGCAAAAGGCAGTGCCTGGATACCTATAGTGTCCTAAAATCTTCTCTGGCCGTGAAGTGACAAGGCACAGCTCAACACCTGATGTCATACACCCCGATAAGGAGGGCTAATCCCCACTGGAGCCACCCCTTGCACCTGGCAGAGAGCTGGCTGGACCAGGCCAAGTCATCCAGGACATGGACACGCAGTCTGAGCCACTGAGGTACAGCCTGAACCTGTAAATTTATTAGGATAGACATTGACCCGGGGCTCTCTGGGTCCCCCCCGAGCCCTGACACCCCAGGGTCCCACTCCCGGGAGTGTACCAGGAGGATTTGGTTCCTTTTGGCCACCCATTGAGCATGGCTCATGGGCTGGGATAGCGTTAATTTTATTTGTAGTAGCTTTTTATGGTGCTATGTTCCAGGTTTGTGATGAGAACAGTGTTGATAACACACCAGTATTGTAGCTGTTGCTGAGCAGTGCTCGCACAGAGCCAAGGCCTTTCAGCTCCTGGTGCTGCCCCACCAACGAGGTACCTGGGGGTGCACCAGGAGCTGGGACACAGCCTGGAGCTGACCCAGGCTGGCCAAAGGGATGTCCCATGCCATACAGCACCATGCTCAGCAATAAAACTCATGGGGAAATTTGCCAGGGCTGCCATTGCTCAGGGACTGGCCAGGCCTTGGTCAGCTGGTGGTGAGCAAATGCATTGTGCATCACTTGCTTTTCTTATTTTTTCTTTTTTTTTTTTTTTTTTTTTTTCCAACTTATTAAACTGTCTTTATCTCACCCCACAAGTTTCTAACTTCTGCCCTTTCAGTTCTCTTCCCCCTTCCCACTGCAGGGGGAGAGAGAGTGAGTGGCTGTGTGGTGCTAGCTGGTTAAACCACCCCGTGAGCTTTGATAGGAAAATGTTTAAATAAACTGAGCTCTGGCACAGGCTGCCCAGAGAGAGGCTGGGGGCTCCTCCTTGGGGATCTCCAGCAGCCGCCTGGACGTGGGGCTGGGCCCCTTGCTCGGGGTGGCCCTGCTGGAGCAGGGCTGGCACCACAGGGACCCGTCACCACCAGGCACTTGTTGAGAGCCTTGGTGCCATGATTTCTCCATGGCCTGAAGCAGTCCATCCCCCCATCTGCTTGTCCTTTGTGTCTCATCCTTGTAGTTGTGATTTTATCTCCTTCATTTCGCAGCTCCGAGAGATGTGCTATTAACCAGGTTCCTGCCTCAGTGCTTGCTCTGAGAAGAGCTGATGTGTAGCAAGGTGTCACCCAACCAGCCCACAACCTACGTGGGAGAGGTTATCCCCAAAACCATAATAATAAATAAATAAATAAATAAAGCATCATTTTTAGTGTTGTCCTTTGGGTGACACCACACTTCAGATGGGACAAGGGAGTGTACCTGAACTCTCTGTATCCTGCTTTCTCTCCAGCCTGTAAAATGAAGATTTTTAGTGCTCATTTCCCCACCTCACAGTGAGGTTTAAGTAGTTGACGACTACATTGTCACGTTGTCCCTGAAAATACTGCGTTTTATCTGAGAGCCCTTCGGACACGTGGAGCATCGTGGAGAGGGAAGGGAGCAGGACCCTGCAGAGCCCTCCGATGAATCCCATAGGGTTAGGACCAAACCTTTAGCGTAGCCACGTCCTGCTCAACGCAGCCCTTGGCAAAGACCCCATTGACTTTGGGCATCGTTGTGTGGGAAGGGACCCAGCCAAATTAGGGTAGTTTTCACCATCCCTTTCTTAACTTGCTGCGAGGAAGGGTCGGAGCCCCGGCTTTGAAGCCGTCGCATCGGCAGCCCATTCGCAGGGATATTTTGTGTGTTTCGAAGCCTATGACTGTTCTTAAAGAGGAGTATTATTTTTTTTCCATTTGTAGAAGGAAGGACAAGAGTAATCTGTGGCAAACTGTACAGTACGTGTCTTCTTGTGGTGTCACTGTTTGAATGGTTATTAAGTTTTCAAATCACTGTGGACAGCTAATCACTTAAGTTATTAATTTATTCTTCGGGGTTTTGTTGTTTGTTTGTTTTTTTTAAGTAATTTGAAACAATTATTTATCCTGTAAATCGGTCTTGAGTGAAACCTAGGTAATACTTTTTTTGCTGTTAATAAACATGGTACATGCCTGATGTGAAGGTGATCTCATTTTTAAGTACTGTATATGCAGCGGAAAAGCAACGGGAAAATAAAAGAATGAAAACAAAAATGGATCTCTCACTGCTGACTCCCTGCATGGATTCAGAGCCGGGAGGGAGAAAGGGGGAATTAATGGTTGGGTCAAGCTGAATTAAGCAGCACTTTGAAGCTTTCAGAGCATTCTTCAGGTCACGTCACCAAGTTTCTCCTACAGCTTCAGGTGTCCCCTCTCTGCAGCAGTGGCCTCAAGGATGCACCTAGGGCTCTTCTTGATGACAGAACCCAAACCAGATGTTTTGGGGCTGATAAAGTGAATTTAATACTATGTCTATATCTGTTCTTGGGACACACTTGGGTACATGCAAAGCAACGGCAATCACTACCTTCCTCACCCGTCAGCAGCGCAGACCCAGCTCAGGACACCAAATCCCCCATAAAACCTAAGCAGAAGAACAAATCTTTCTTGCCCATAGTTAAAAGTAAGCCACCTCCCTACAGCACTGCCCCCCAAAACCCCCTTTTCTAGACAAGAGCAGTATCACAGCACATCTCCGGCACATCTGAGATCCCAAACGTGGAGCTGAGAACCAGGCTGGAGGCTCTTATTGGGCAGAGGTGGATGTGAAACTACAGCCCATACGATATCAATATGACATATACAAATATTCCTGCTATTAATAACACTAATAGTAGCATAGTAGATACTATAATTGGTATAGCATACATGGCAACAGGCTATACTACTGTCAGTAGTGCATTATTAATAGTCATAATGTAGCATATACATAGTATTCTACTATAAGTACACTATATAAGTGTATAAGTACACTATAGTGTACTTATAATAATATATGGTATTATAATAATGTAACATATTAATAGTAATCATGGTATTAATAATTGATGGCCCAGGCTGCCATCCATGCTGAGCACTGTGTGCTCTTTGCCCCTGCTCATCTCAGCAAATTGTAGGGTAAAAAAAAATAAAAGATATATTCAGGGAAGAGCATAGCTATGGAACAACCCCTCCAGCCTCCCGCGTTGCCTTCATTATTTAAATTAGGGTCTCATCAAGGCAGAGACTCTCTCCTGCTAAAGTACCATCCAGCAGGTGGCCCAGAGCTCAGGAAATGCCTCCAGGTGACACTCCAGCACAGAGCAGGGAGCCGGCGTGGCAGCAAGAGGAAGGTTTTGGAATGCTCCTCTCCCATCATCTTTTTGACCCCATCCACCCCATGAGTACTGCTGTAAGACACGAAGTTTCTCTGTTGAATTAATTCATTTCCTTTATTTATATGTAGGAAAGACAATAAAAGAATATATATGATAGTATATGCCAGAGATTCGATCCCGTGCCAGAAAATGTCCTCTCTAGCAGACTTTCTGCTTGCATCCCCCATAGCAATGTCTGTGCTTTGTCTTGTCCTCCACAGCAAAAAAAATGCTTCCCCCAAAACCCCCATCAGGATTAGGCCCCACACCCAGGACCTAAGGCACAAGTCTGCCACTGGAGCTAGAGCAAATCTACTACAGGCGCAAGTAAGGAGCAGGTTGGGACGATGGGTGGGGAGCAGCCGGGGAGGGAGCCACAATCCTATAGATGCACTGCCCAAGGCTTGGGCTGGCTCCTGCCACCAAAATCAGTCCCTGTCCCATTATTGATTTATATAAAGCATTGGTTTACATACTAGGTATTTATGCTGGGTGCATATAGCATATTTGGTTGGGTTGCTCTCCTTGTAAATCAGGACTTTGAAGAAATAGCTAGTGGTTGCAGGGGTCTCTGTCTTTCAGTTCAAGGTGTCCCAAAGGAAAGCCCAGTTTTCAAGCCATGAAATGCCAGGTTAACCAAGCCTAAGGACACATCTGGACAAGCAGCTGCGTGCCTTGGGCTGCCATGTACACTAACAGCATCCAGAGGTCACCAGTAATGCAAGAGGGGCTTGACAGAGCCCCAAAAAACAACCACACACAGTCAGTCTCTCTTGGCTGGAGGGGTTTGTGCTCCTCAGCATCTTCTGGGTGCTTTGCAATGCTGCACCAAACCCTTCTGGTGAACCTGCTGATGCTCACTGCCCCCAGGGAAGCTTGCAGGCTCCCCCCCACCGGCACAGCAGCATTGCAATGTTGGCTGCGAGGCCTCTTTGTGCCTTTTTTCAGCCTTTTTCCACCTCTAAAGGTTTGTCCAGGTGGTCTTCCACAACCACATTAAAAAAAAAAGAAAAAAAAAAAGACAACAGTGGAGAGGTTCCCCCAAAACTCAGTGCTGCATGAAGGGCTGCAGGTGGGATGTGCACGAGCAGCCTTCATCCCCAGACCATCGCTGGGTCCTTCCCCAACCCCATCCCCACCCTGTGTCCTCCCCAGGCTGGTGGCAGCAGGCAAGACATGGCTGCGCCGAAGCACAAGGGCACTTCTCCGAGCTGTCTGCAGGCGCTGAGCTGCAAGGGTTAGTTTAAGGCGTTTAAGACCGAGTGCATAGGAAGCAGGACGACCCTCCAGGTGCCAACAACGCAGCCTCCAAACCAGCCCGAGTCCTTTTCCATCGTGACGTTCCCCAAATCCTCCTCTTGAGATGCTCACGGTCAGTGGGGCGAGGAAGAGGAGCCTCTGGCTTTGGGTTGGCCCCGTGGATGTTTGATGTTCTGGTTTAACCCAGCTGCTAGAAGACAAGTCCGTGAAAGGAGCCGGATCCACCTCCGCCCGCTGCAGGGCTGCATCCCCCCGAGGAGCTGTCATCGTCCTTGTCCCTGTCAAAGTCCCTCCACCACAGCGGGGATTTCGGCAAGGCGGAAATGTAGGCGGCTCGGTTCCTCGCCTCTTTTTCCTGCTCCTGGGAGAAGGAGGAGAAATAACACAAGGATATCGCCATTATCTGCAGCTAAAGGGCTCCCACCTTCCCTGAGGAGTTAGTTGGCAGTGTGGTTTGGGTGCTCCTGGGAGCCTCCTCCGAATTAAGCTGGGGTTACCAGGCCACGTCCTCATCTCTAGAACTTGGCAGGGGAGATGCATCAAGGTGTCGTGTCCCTCCAGCCATATGGGTGAGCAGAAAACAGCCCTTCAACGGGCACCTCACGAGGGGAGAGGGCCCTCAAATTTCCCTGGGACTCCCAAATTTCACCTCAAATTCCTACAGGACACCGCTGTTTGCAAAGCTCTGAATGAATAAAATCTGCTCTGGGGATAAATCTGGTGCAGATTTATCCTTAGGACTTGACCCTGCTGCAGCCCAGAGGCTGGAAATTTGCCCCACAAGCTGGACAGCCACGGAATCAGACCCTGCAGCAAACGGCAAAGGAACTTACCTGCAGGTAGAGGATGTTATCTTTGGAGATGGCTTCCATCAAGTCCTTATTGAGCGAGGGTTCACCATGCAGGTGGCTGGCCTCCGCCGCAGCCTCGTGCAGCGGGCAGCTCTGCCTGCCCGGCCGCTGCCTGTAGAAGAGCACGTAGGCAGTGTCCTTGGGGAAGAAAGAGGTCACGTTGCTGACCGATTCGAAGGAGGAGAAGGAAACCCTGGTGTCGTTGAAGAGGTACCACTGGATTTCAAAGTCCAACTGCTTGTCAGAAGCTGGTTTCGGCGCTCCATCCCGCGGCTGACCGTGGGGAACGGTGTCAGTGCACTCTCTGGAGTAGCAGTAGTAGTGTCCACTCTCGGAGGAGATGCCCGAGTGCACCACCACGCTGCAGAGGTCGTACACGACAGACACAAAACTGCTGCCCGGGCCAGCTCTGCCCTTCCTGTGTCGCCAAACATCCTCATTTTCCTCCGAGGAGACGAGGACAGGTAGCTTGAGCACCACAGGGATAGAGACGTTGTCCAGGATCTTCTTCCTCTTCATGGTCCGTGGGTCGAAGGAGAACCTCAGCAGCGTGAGAATGAGGTAGTGCGGCCCCTCTGTCAGCTCCGCCACCTTCTCGGCGTCCTGCAAGGAAGCACATTTCTCACAGTGATATTTGTTCTCCGCTGTCAGTCTCTCCGGGGACAGGAAATAGTTGATTAAATCCGGGACGGATCTGGAGTCCTTGGGAGCAGACGCCTGCTCCCCAAAAGCCAATGTTGGGTCTTTGGTTGATTCTGCTCCAACAGCATCACTGCTTAAGGGATTTGATGGTTCTCCAGCCTCCCGAAAACCCAGCGTTTCCACTGGCACCGGCTGAGCTGGGAGGTCTCCAGACATGGGGGGCTTCCTTCGGACCCAAGGAGACCCCATTACCTGGTTTGGCTTTTCAGAAGGCTCAATAAACTGTGGGCCAATTTCTTCCACAGGTAGAACAGAGGCACTCCCTGGCCCATGTATGTGCCTGTCCGGCGGGGGGAAAGCCAACGACAGGTCTGTGAAGGCTTCTTCTCGGGAGGACACATTCAGACACTTCAAGCAGCGGATCTTTGTCATCATTTTACCCCCAAACATCTTCTCAATCAATGTCTTGTTTAAGTAATGATGCTCCACAGCCTGAGACATCAAGCTGGACTCCTTGAGTTTCTGGTAGATCCTTTTCCCAGTTTTTTCTTCTTCGTGTAATCTTTGGCAGGGGAAAAAAAAAGTCTGCATTATACACCAGTACAACGCCAAGAACTAGTTTGTAAAGTATGGTTTCTGTTCTTCAGTCGTAGGGGTTAATCTGGGTTAGCCTGCCTGTGCACAGGGGTCTGCTGCAGGAGGAAGGTGGGGATGGTCAATGGGCCATTGACCCCACTCCTAGGGGAATCATCAGGACACCAGGATTTGGGATTTCTAGGTGAGAGAAAGGCAAAATCAACATTTTAAAGAGGAGGCTTGTCAGGCAAACAGCTTTCCTCTCAACGTGGTGCAATTCCCGAAATTTTCAAGCTGAACTCATTGCTGACCTCACCACCAGGATGGCACAAGCAAGACACCCCAGACTGGTCTCACCATCCTTCACCCCAAGCCTTTACTCTTTGAGTTCCTCCAGCTCTCAGCCACTCGCCCTGCATCCCCGTGGGTCAGCATTAAATATCACGCCGGGTCTAGGGGAGCCTGTTGTTGCTGGGCTCCGAAATCAGGGCGCTTGCCACGTACCGATCCAGCAGGTACTTGAGGTACTCCGAGCAGTCCTGCTGAGCACCGGGGGTAAACCAGGGTGGCCAGGAGGCAGAGAGGAAGCTCTCAGGTGAGATGGCAGGTCGCTGGCACCAAGAGGGAAAAACGCATTTAAGCCATAGGGTTTGGATTCCCACTTCACAGAGGGGAAGACTTGCATGGTTTGCTGCAAACCAGGACTGGAAGGATTAATATCAGCCCTACTGAACCTCCCTTTGCTCTGCTGTTATGAGAACAGGAGCTTCTGTACGCTCGCTTTTACCAGTATATATTTTATATATATTTCTATGAAATATCCACGCATTTACTTCATTCAATTTTAAAATGGTTTGTTTTCCTGACCCAGAGACTTCTACTTAATTCGGCCTGAATTTAATTTGATGATCAACTTAATTTGATCACGATCTCTCTCACTGAATCCCTTCCTTAAAAAGAAAAAAAATCCACTAAACTTCCACCCGTCATTCTGATCACTGCAGGCAGGTAATCTGCATAATCAGTGATAATGTAATTGCCACCGCTAGGAAGCTGCTGCCTAATTAACATGGGGAAAGACTCATCACTGGCAAAGAAGTGACTATAAGTACTGCCCAAAAAAGAAAAATAACTAGAATGATGACAGGAAATTACTAGGAAACTATTATCTACAAGCAGATATGTTACTGTATTTACACATCACAGGCACCCTAACCTGCCCTGAAAAAAACAGGCCCTTCTTTGGCCAAATATTCAATTTGACAGGTTCTCTATATTTTTCCCCCAAAGTGATCTGTAATGGCATAATACCACAGTACAACAAGCCAACTCAAGGCTTGGAAAATGAAGAGGCCCAAATGAATGGGTTCACAGCAAGGGAAAAATTAAAAACTGTGTCTTTTTAGGGATAGGAAGATGTATTTTCAAGAGAGGACCTAGATGAGACCTATCTGGAGTCACCCATGTTAAATTTCAGATTTGTCAAGAAAGCATTCATAATTAGTTTGTTTATGGGTTATAACTTTTTAATTTCCCTCAAATACAGAAGATTCAAAACGTCTGGAATCCACAGGTTTGTTGTTGTTGCTGGTATTGTGTTTCTTTTTTTTCTGACCAAACTGTTTTTAAGGCAATGTCTATTGATTGACTGCACTTTGCTGTGAAGCAAAGGGACAAGCAAACTGCTCCAGTCTGTTTCTTGCTGTGCAGCAAAGAAGAAACTGCTGCTTTATACCAACAGACTTTTCAGCTGGCCACATATGTAAGCTATTACCAAAAGGATTTCATTGTCAAAACTATTAGTGATTGCATCAGTCAAACCCAGAAAGGCCAGAGGCTGAAGAAAGGCAGCCTGGTGTGAACACAGCTCACTTTCATGGGTGATAGGAGCTTGAGACTTGCTTGCCTCCTCCACCCCCAGAATTAGCCTCTTTCACGTAAACAAAATTCGTCCCGATATAAAAATCCACCAAGATCCACAATTCCTTATCAGCACATTGGAGTCGGCAGGAAGCAACTTGGAGACGAGCCTTTCCGCAGCCGACAGTCCAAACAAATAACTAGAACATGAAATAATTACCTGACTGTGCTCCAAAAACGCAAAGAGCCACTGGAGTTTTGTCATCAGGGGCTGGGAGTTGCCCTCGGTTAAATTCAACACCGAATGCCGAAAGCTGCAAAAGAAAACCAGAGAGGCAAAACAAGATGGAAAATTAGTGTAGAAAGCATAACGCCTGTGTGATGAGCAACCCCGGAGCAGTCTTGAATGGGAGCAAGGGAGCAAAAACTCACTCTGAAGCCATGAAAAGAGACTGTATGATGCTATTCATGTAGCAGGTGTTTCCCAAGTTAATTAAGCCAATCTTTCCCGTCTCTGATTTGGATGCCAGGCGTGGGTAGAAGCAGGCTAGCTCGTTCTTCTGGGAGGTCCAAGCATTCTGTCCCAAGAGATGTTTAATCCGGTCTTCGTTTGGAATTGGAAGAGCCTTGGAAAGAGAGAAGGGTGCCATGAACACTTGTCTTTCTACACGACAAATTACTAGAGGGCAACTGCAAAACTCCTCTGCTTGAGGTCTCCATGGCACGACTCATTTCCCTGCTCTTCATATGAGCACGCATCCATGCAAGGAACTGTTTAGCTGCTAGTATTAGTACTTTAGAGGCACTCAAGTCTAAACCTATAGCTAAAACCCACAGTCATGGCAAGGACTTCTGCAGATCCACCATAAGAGAAGTCTCTACTCCCAAAACACAGCCAGCTTGCCTACATAGTGTTCAAACTCAGAATTTTAAGCTGTTTCGTCTGCCACAACTGGAGGTGTTGAGGTTTGGGCATCCCTACCAGTAGGACAGTCCCTCAGCACTACACTGCAAACTGAGATGTCAAGTCCATCTGCAATACAGAAAAAAATGGCCACAAAGTACATATCTTACTTTAATCGCTTCCAAGACTGGTTCGTACAGATCTGGAAATCCTGAGAAGCGGAAGAACATGCAGTGGATGAGCTCGGCCAGCTGCTCCAGAGAGCTGGTGGCAGAGTTGGAGTCTTCCTTCTTCAGAGAGGCCACCAGCCTGGGGATGTGAGGGAGCAGCTGGAAAAGAAAAGAAAAAAAAAATAAATTTTGCCATGCTGTATTTTCCATTCTTAGTGCAGATCAGCACCTTCTAAAACACAAATCCACAGTGGAAAGGAATGCTATATGTTAAGCACCAAGTGCAGGGATTCAAACCTATAAAATAGGTGAATTAACCTACAAGAGGTGTTACCTCATGTGCTATATTTTATTTCATACTGTTTAAACTAAATTGGAATCAGTATGGTCGGATGGGTAGCAACAGGCACGCAAAGAGTACGTTTGTTATTTTGCTTTAATCTAGAAAATTTTACAGTGAGCACACAGACCCAACCACAAAGATACATTGCTCACGGGCACCCTCTGCTGACCCCACAGCTGCACAGAGCCTTGCTAACCTGTTCTCAGCCCTGCAGATGTGCTAGTCAGGCAACGTTTTCCATATTTCTATTTTACGTGATTTTAACCAGAACAATCCTGGTTTAACAGCTCAAAATCTGCAGTTCTTCCTTTACTTGGTCGTCCCTTCCTCACTCTTCTTCCTCTCTTTCTTTCTTTCTCCTCAAAATGTTGGGGATTTAAACTACTTCCTTTCAACCGGAAAGCTTTGGTGGGGGAAACAAATGAATCCCAGAACCATCTTATGCACCGATATTTTGCCAAGCTGTGATCAGAACAATTCTCAAAACTCTTCCAAAGTGCCAGGGCAAACAGAAAGAGATAAGAAGCATGACTGGTTTATGCCTTGTTGTTTTGTTGGGTTTGGTGTTTTGCTTTTTGTTTTGTTTTTAAATAGGGGAGGAAATTTGTGCTCGCTGGGCTGCAGATGGAAACTTCAGGCCAAGAGCAACTGATGGCTTTTGGAGTCTTTCAAATTTTGGACGACCAATCAAAGACAACCCGTCGGAACGTCTATTTTTAGAAACTGAGGAGTTTCTCAAGAAATCAGGCTCATTTAAAGCGGCTGCAGCTGAGGAACGAAAAAAAACATCAGTTGAAAATGTTGGCTGGCTTTGCTTTTTTCCAACCTTATCTGTTTATTCTGTGAACTTTAGGTGAAAAGCCAAAAGTAAAGGCTTTAATGCAAAAGTATGAAATCAAGCATTAATAGCAGTAAATTTCCATTAGCTCTTTTATCAGTTCAATCACTGCAAGCACGCCTTTGCTCTCAGACCTACTTTTTAACTACAGCATTCTGGAGGCAAAGCTGGTGGGAAGCAGAGCTGTGCCTTAGTGTCAACAGTAAAAAAGCATCACCCTGGAAATGAAAAGAGCTTGCTAAAAGTGGTTTTTGGGGTTTCTTTTTTCCTTTAAATGAGGAGAATTCATGATTGGAAGTGTTCTGACCCAGTCTTCAAGTCTTGCTGCGCTGATGTTGTGTGACACTTGGGAAGATGCCCCCATGGCCTCAAGAAAGAAGGGGTAGCACATACTGGTGTCACTTTGACATCACATGTGTGATGGGGTCCACAGGGTTCAAGGGCTAGTCAGATGCTTTCTTAAGAAACAGCAAGGGCTGTTTGGGATTATATTTGCTGCTACTTGAGCTTTCCAAGATTCTGTCAATCCAAAGTCTTCTCCTAATGCATCCCAAAGTCAGAGTGGCAACATCTGCAGCACCTCAATTGAAAGGATGGGTTCAAACATGGGGCCCTATCTTCTAAACCTGCCCATGAAACCCCATCCTGGGTCAGCATAGCCCTACCCACCTTCCTCCCCAGGCCACCCCTCCATGCCCCCTTTCCTTCTCCAACGTAATAGTGCAGTTTGGTGGTGATCCAGACCCAGACCAAGCTGGGCAATACTGACCATCAGGACTTTATTATATATATTACTATATTACTTGTTCACCAGAGGGTGAGCAACCTCCAGCAGGGCCAGGCTGCAAGTTGACAGGGGCTGGGTTTACATCACAAGGCAAAAGCTAGCAGATGAGGGGAATATTCAGCCCCTTGGGCTCCCTCCCAGCTGTGGTGATGCACTCATCCAAGGGCTAGACACATCCTTACCAAGTGAAACGCTTCGTGGGAGTGCTGGAAGCTCAGCAGCATGTACTGTAGGACGGACAAAGCTCCCTCTCTCACGATGGGGTACAGCAACTTGGAGAAGACCTGGTGGGGAGAAAAAAGTGAATGAGAAGGTAGGCTGGCATCACAACACGTGTGAGGAGGGCCCGGCAGGAAAGGGAGGCACTGGGCATCTACCACACCTCCAGAGTCATCTCATGTCCACTGTGTGTCCTCAGAGCACCCTAAAAATGCCATCTGGGTTATCATCACTCTTTCAGGCCTGTGCAGTGCCTGGCACACCGAGGTGCAGAGCTCTGGGTGATCCTGATAGCCGTAACATACCTCCAGACCTCCTGATAGATGAGGCCACCTGAGCACAGAGGGATGCTAGATTTTCTAAAACGTGCCTCTCCTGTTTTATGGTTGTATTTGGAACCTTATCACCTACCTTTCAGGCAAAGAGATAGAAAGCAGAGGCCTTTCAGAGCCTTTCAGCACTTTCAAAGGCTAAGCAATGATATTTGTCTTATTCTACAGAAAATGGCAATGGTCTCTACCCCTTTCAGACCATACTTCTGAGAGTTTTCCAAGAATCACACAGTGTTTTAAGGGCAGTGTCCCTTTTCTATGCATTAACAGTGGAAAAAAAAAAAAGATAAATGTTGGAGATACTCAGCTACCTTGCCACTGCTTGATGCACATGGGGGATCACAGGGACAAATGCAGTTACTAATAATGTTCTGATGTAGATAATTATGGTATTGGTAACTTCTGTGGTGACTTCCACTGGAGACACAGTCAGTTATTACCTCCATCTTACAAAGGAGGACATAGTGGGACCACAGCATGGAAAATGTTGGAAGATGGCAACGGGAGTAGGGCTGTACCTGTGCTGGTAAATCAAATAAGGCCAGGACACAGGTTTAAAACTGACCTGTGACTATGTGGCCTGCTAACCTACTCACTGGTGTGATGGACCAGAACTGATCCAAGCACCGCTGAAGGACAGCATTTCATGTTCCCAAGGACAAACTGTAGAAGAGCTTCATGTTTTGGGAAGTTAAGTGTTTCGCTGGCTTTAAAGTCCTTGGTTTGTTATATTTCATAACCTTTAAGATATCAGTACCTCTGCAAACCAGGCCCTAAAGAACTTCAGGTTGGACTTGCAGTTGCCACCACACCCAAAATCCTTTGGCAAGGCACTCAAGCAAGAACCACGCTGAATCCCAGTGCCCACCGCCCTGTAGCAAGGAGCTAGGCACACAAAGCTAAAATAGGTATTTCTGGAGAACGTTATTCCTAGCTGCCCACCACCCCATGCACAGTAATGCAGCATCTGCAGAACATGTGGTGGGCTCTGTGCTCCCTCCAAACCCCTTGGTACAGCATAATCTTTTCTATACATCTTAAGTTATATCTCATTTTTATTCAGTCAAAAGGCAAGATCTCCCAGATGCAAGGAAATGTTTTTCAAAATGCCCACTGACCTTTTCAATTTTTGAAAGAGTAACCTCAATCAAGATGCTGAACTTCTTCACCGCAGCCAAACCCTTCAGCAGAGCAATAATCCACTTGTCTATGTTCTTTCCCAGGGGCCAGGACACCCAGTCGATCATCCTGAAATGAAATCCAAACTCTTAAAGTAAACAACGGATATATTGTGAAAGCCCAGCTCCACTATGGGTTAAATCTCTTCCAAGTTCCTGTCCATTCAATGGGTTGGCCAAGTAAGAGAGAGGTTCCACATAAGACATTTAGAATCACGTAATAGTTTGAGCGGGAAGGGATCTTACAGACCATGCAGTTCCAAACCCCTGCCACAGAGGATTCATCAGGGCATCCATAACATTATTCAAAGCACAACAGAGCCTGAAGTGGAATTACAGCAATGGCATCAGCATCCTGTGGCTCATCAGAGGACCTGACCCAAGCCCATAGAAGAAAGTGGGGACTTCTACCATTAACTTAAATCAACTCGAGTTCAAGTTTCTAACACCAGTCTGGTGCCCTATAGACCACAGCATTGTTTTGTGGATTCTCAAATACATCCTTCAGAGGAGGCCCTAGAAGGACAGCCTCTGTTTTTAAAGTGGTGGATATCTGTGTGAGGTCTTCATTGATGTCTTGGCATTGCTGCTGTCAGAGAACTAACGATACTTGTATGATCTCTGCATTGCTACTGGTAAGGAAAAATACCCAGATTTGGATCTTTATCTTCTCTGAATAGTAAACGTTCATTCCCCAAATCACAATAAAGAAAGAAAATACTGGTAACCTTAATTGAAGCCAGGTATTCCTGAAGGTCATAGCTAGCAAATTTCTTCTATAGCCACTCCGCCAACAAGATGCCATGCTTCTGCAACTAACACTTCACAGGAGAGTCACTCGTAAGAAAATAACCTCAGACTGAGTGATGACAGGTTGTTTAAATAATTACTTAAATTAAGCCTTTCTAAAAAAACATGTTTAAATTAAACATTAAACAGAACTGCAAGGCAGCCAAGGCTTAGGATCTCCAAAGGTCAAACTTTGCTAATCACTTCAGGACCGTTGATTTGAAGATATCCCAGGTCTTCACAATCTCCCACCTCAGTCCAGCTTTCTTACCCAATCAGCCCCTTTTGTTTGTAAGCCTACGTCTTGTGCAAGATATATAAAAGCAACTGTGGATAACTAACCACGTAAGGCAAAGAGCAACTCCACAAGGAACTGGGAGGAAAAAAAAAAAAAAAAAAAAAAAGAACAGCTTGAAGAGCAGAATATGTTGGGATGTTGAGAAACAACAAAAATCAAGCCAAGTTGGATAATAAAACAAATACCAGAAAAGCTTCAGCAGACATTTGCATCAGAGTAGAATAAGGAAAGACACGCAATCGCTGTATACGGAGGATGTGATGGTGATTAAAGATATGATACAGCCTCCAGATTTGACTTCCAAACTAAACACATCCTCTGCCTCTGTTTTGACCGAGAGGAAGGAATTGATCAGGGTGACAAAGAGGAGGCAGATAAAAGATATGAGAATGGAAACAGGAGCAATGACAGCTGATATAAAAGAGAAACAAAGAGCTCATACACTCCAAGGGGAGGCAGTGATGTTCATCAAGTAAAATTGAACTCTGGTGAGTTTTAATGACCCTGTTAACACTGGCATGGTGCTTTCTGTGGGAAGAATAGGAGGAGAGTTCCTATAATGAAGACAGGCAATAAGGGGGTGACTAAAAAGAAGGGGCAGCAAGCCACAGTGGTTTATCATAGATGACAAAGTAAGATTTGTCATGATATCTGATTTTCTAGTCAAAGGACACAAGTAGATCATATCTGTCTGGGTATCTGAGCGGATACAGGACCTAACAGTGTTGGCACAAACATCCTGAACACAGCTGTGAAACTTGTGATGATGCAAAGCTGGGAGGCATCATCAAAACAAAAGGAGGATCGAGGTATCCTCAGGATGATCCTGATGATTAGAGATGCAGAACCAGGAGGAAATATCTTCATTCAAAACACATGCAAAGCACGTGGGGAGCAAATAACGAGAAATGGCTACTACGTGATGAGAATTGATATGCTTGAAGAAGAGCAGTAAGGCATCAGGTGACTGTGAGTTCCCAATGTAACAATAGCCATGGAAAAGGCCAGCATCGTGCTGCAGCGCAGGAGAAAAATACATTTTCCAAAGCAAAACCATCACCTCCTAAGCCATTATTGAAGGCCACGATGAATCTCATGGGGAACACAGCACACAAACCTCTCCATCCATGTCCAAGACCGATGAACTGAAGTGGAAGCAGGTGCTGAAAAAGCCTGTTAAGATGGTCAGGAAAATGAAGAACCTTTCCTGCAAGAAAAACTTGAAATAACCTGGCTTGTTCAGTATAGCCACTGGAAAGCAAAGAGGGGATGGGGCTGCTGTCTGTGCATACATTGACGGAATAAACACCAGGGAGGGAAAAGAGGTATTGCAGCTATTTATGCTGGCATAAAATCAAAAGGACTATAAGAAAGCAGGAAATAAATATAGGCTGGCTATTAGAAGAGAGCTCTGAACCATTAAAGCAATCAAATGGTGGGGCAGCTATGAAAGAAAGCAGTGGGAGCAAAAGCCCTTCCTGCTTTGAAGACTGTGGCTGGACGTTCATGAAAGGGATCTGTAGCATCAATGCCTATAAAGCAGGGAGATGGATTCAGGGATCCAAAGGCTCCCTTCACCTATTTTCTTTTACACTGGAATAAAACAACCTTGTCTGCAATAAGCTTTTTTTTTACCAACATTAATGGCCAAGTTATAATCCTGCCCCACCTGCTGCCTGTATTGCTGCAGTAGGAACAAATTCCATTTTAAATTCACACTGCAGTTTCCACATTGCAAGATGTACAAACATTTTGCAAGCTGGGCCCCTAATTTGCCAAAGCAGCCATTGATGTGGCATGCCCAGCTTTGAAAAGCTCAAATCCTGATTTCCAGAGATAACAAGTGCTTGCATCTCTGTGTGACAGCAGGCGCTCTCTCCGCAGCCGGAGCTGGGCTCTTTGAAACAGATACACCCTAAGAAAAAAAAAATAAAAAGAAAGTAAAAATCAGTACTTCTGAAGTTGTGGATGCACATCAATAGAGTTTAACTGAAAAGAGACAAACTCTGAAAGAGAAACTAAGAGATTGTGGTGTACACTTGCACCAGCAGGTGCCAGGCTTGCTGTTTTTACTGCTCTTTTCTCTTTAAATGCTTGATCAAAAGCTCTACTGCACATACAGCTTATTCCCCTGTCATGAACTCCCAAACCCAAGCTTTGGAGGAAGACCACTTTGCGAGGGATCCCAAGCTGAAAGACCCTTTTGACTTGTACATTTTTCTTCAATTTTCTAAGCACGCAGCACGCTCATCAAAAGGCCAACAGTCACGCAGTTTTCTGGGGCATCCGTCTGCTATAAACACACCGCCAAAACTTCTGCATTTCTCCTAAGTGAGCTTAATTACATTTTGCAGGCCCTGCTTAATGTTTGGCTCAGTCTGAGTAACCATTTACTCACCCTTCTGCGTGACACAGAGTTTTTTAAGGAATGATGCAATTGATTTTGCAACTGCTATATTTAGGCACTGGCGTTCGTGGAGGATTTATCGCCTGGAGCTCACAGCAGCGTCTGGGAATAGGATCCCAGAAGGAGAAAAAGATGGAGAAGAGCGTTAAGAACTGAACTGGTAATTTATTTATTTTTTTGTCTTGGGTTTTTCTGGCCCCTGGGAATAGTATGACCCTCCCCAGCAAGTCAAAGTGAAGGGATCTCTTTCTTCAGGCATAAAGTTCTCATCAGGAATAATGTGGGTTTCAGTTGTGTAACTTACCTGGGGGAGGGGGGAAAAATCCTTTAAGAGAGAGGGGAAAAAAAGAGATTTTTCCAGTGCGATCAAGTCACCCCAGCTCCCTTGGGCTAAGTGTGTGTGCTCCTGCATGTGAACATCATCCACTTAAATGAAGACCTCTGAGGAAGGCATGGGTTAGAGAGGCTCCTAGGCAAGGCAGGAGCAAGGTATGGGGGCATAGAGGAGCTGTAGGACTTGGACACGGCTGTGCAAGGAAAACCTGGTGATGCCAGGGAGGATCCTGGCTCTGCAAGGACCAAGTCTGGCACGTCAGGCAGTATTTCACCCGCTACTGCTTCATCATGCCTTGATGTCTCTCCGTGGGCTCTGCCTGCACTGACGTCAGGGATAAACATGGCACAGCACCAAGATCCAGACCAGCAGCACTGCAGTCGTCTGGTGAAGGTCGAGGTGGGCTTGTTGAAACAGCTGGACATTAAAAAATACCTGCGAGGATTTTAGCTGTGGCTGGTGATTTAGGGTGATGTCCTTCTGAAGGGATACAGGGATCAACATGAAATTCTTTAAAGGAGATTTTGGGAAGAAATGGCCCTTTACATCTTCTGGAAAAAAAAAATCAATTCTTTTCAAGATACCTTATGCTGGATATCCCAGAATGCTGCTTATTTCTGAGAAAAAATAACCAAACCAGACAAATACAATAATAATTATAATAATCAGTCTTTATCATAATATAATAATAAAAAAACCAGTCTTTATTCTAGTTCTTTAGGCCCTTGGAGCTGGAAGGAAGGATTGAGAAATTTCCCTTTTCCCCACACCTCACAAGACACCAGCCAAAATGGCCTTTGCTACAGCCCTGGGATCAACCCCCACAGAGAAAGCGAGTGCAGCTTTGGGACAGTTTTGTTTCTCCAGACCGAGAACAACATTCACTAATGCATTCACTAATTCTCCTACCTGCCAATGGCCATCATCATTTGCACGTCGCTGATGCTGTCGTCGTTGGTGAGGTTCCTTATGACCCCATCCATCAGCTCCAGAGGCACAAACTGGACCACGCTGGCCAAGGCGTTGGACGGCGCTTCCTGCTCCTCTGCAAGACACGGATGAGCACCAGCAGGGAAGATGTTAGTCCCCGGGGAAACCAGGCACATGAGGCAAGTTCTCAGCTCTAAAAGCCAGGTAATTCCTGCCTATGTAAATGCAGCTGGCATAAACAGGCCATGAGGAGTCCACGCGTAGCTGTGCTAGGAAGGCATTCCCCCAAACCCCAAAATATTGAGGTTGGGTCGCAGCAGACGGGCTGTTGCGTGCAGTCATACACAGCCCAAAGGGATCACAGACACTAGAACATTATTGCCTGGGTCCCAAATTCCCTCTGTGTGCTCTCTTTATGTTAATTACTGCAAATAATCGCACTGGGATATGACTGCAGGTTTGCCAGCCTGGAGCACGTTCCAAAAGATGAGGTTTTCATATAGGGAAAACTGAAATGTCCATCCCCTTATGGGCTCAAGAATAGCTGGGACAGGAGCTCACCTGCCTACACACAGTCTGACCTTTCATGGCACTGGGATCTCCAAAAATCTGCTGAGCCTCTCTGTAATGATCTAAAGGCCCCAGAAGATGGATCAGTATCTTCTGTCCTACCTTAAGACATAAGCACCGTCCAGAGAGACAGCAGGGCTTCCTACCTCTAGGTTGGTGAGGAGTAAGTCCTTAGCTTTGCTCTTACTTTCTGCTAAGGAGCAGGCTGAGGGCGTCCATCGATTCATCGACTGAGAGTGACATTTCTAAGAGCTTTCAGGTCCAGCTCTGACCTGCCGCAGATAAGATGCTTTCCATCAAGCCGAGCTGATGCTGAAAAGTACTGAACACACAAACCTGTGCTGCATGTATTTCAGCCCAGTCAACAATTCCTGTGTACAGACTCCGTGTGGTTTCAGGGGATATTATTTTCTCAGTCTAAGGTCCTAGGTAATAGTTAGGGAAACTTGTTTATTATATTTCAGTTGTGGTTGCATTTCTGGAGTGAATGAGAACCAAGAAAACCATCAAGCGCTTTTGTTCCTCATCAAAGCCAATCCCTACATTTGCACCCCTTTTTTTTTTTTTAATCATTACCTGTTGAAGAAATGATAGTGAACAGCTCCTTCAACGAGGGCAGGATGGCTGAGGTCTGAGTCCTCCAGATCCTCTGCAGTAGACCGCTCACCTTGTTCACATGCTCCAAAAACTCCATGATGTCCTCTTCCCCCTCGGAGACGCACTGGAACTGCCCGATGCACCGGATCAGCTGCTGACAAAACAAGACCTGGTGCTTGCCCGTGGGAATGCACTGAGGATGTTGGGTTAAGAGTTTGCTGATCTTGGCGCACTGCTTGGGGCCAGGCCTCTCGCAGACTTTCCGGAGCACCTCGATCCTCAACAAGCTGAAAATGCTGTTTGCTGATGGGCTTTCCAAGACGAACTGCAGCCCTAACTGGATATAATCGAGGACGTAATGGCTTCTCTTCCCCAGAGGCCCGTAGCCCTCCTGGAGGAGACTCAGTAGGAAGCGGACATTGAAGAACTCCTCAAATTCCTCTGGGTGGTAGTGGCCATAGACCTCCAAAACCTCCTTCCCGATCTCTCTTTTATACTTGGTGTCCCCCACGAGATAAAGCTTGGTACACAGCTCCAGCATGGACCAGCACTGCTCACTGTCCATGGGCTGCTTCGACGCCTCGATGACGCGCCTCACAAGGCCTTGCTTCACGTTGTTGGGGTAGGAGGACATCACCACAGCTTCCAGTATCTTATCCATCCCTGCTCCCAGCTGCTGGAAGAAGGAACAGAGCATCAGGTTAGTTCAGGGAAGATTCACTGAGCTTTCAGGAATAGAAACAGAGCTTGGAAACCATCTGGGACACTATAAAGATGATAATCCTTGTAACTTTTTCATGGTGGTATTCTGAGAGATGCAGAAAAGTTTCCACTCTGGTGATGCTTGATTGAAACTGAAGTCCCAAAACTGGAATAAATACACAAAACCACAGAACTTCTTCAGACTAGTCACATACTTGAGCATTTTTGTCTTGTAAATAACCAACTACAACCTTACACTTGACCCTAGGAAAGGATGAGCTCCCCCTCCTCGAGGGGTGCAGCAGCTCAGGATGGTGCCCCACGTTTCCCCAAATCCACTCGGCTCCGAGCAGAGGGAGTGGTGCAGCCCTGGCTGCCCCCCAGGACCTGCCGCATTTGTTTGCTGGACCAAACTGAGAGGGGAGAGAAACTGCAGAGTCAGGCAAAGCTTCCCATTCGTCACAGCCCAAATTCACCAGCCATAAAATATTAGAGAGTGCTGAAAAAGCCCCCAGGGGTTTCCCTGGAAGAGCTCAGACCATTTCCAGCCAGGTGATGGATGCACTGCTGCGCAAGAAACCCCATCAGACAGCAAGGATTTCTTGAAACCTATTACAGGGACCCAAAGCAGGTTCCCCCTGCTGCTACGTGCTGCCCAAATACACAGTGGGAGATTGTCGCTGCCTATAGCCTGAAATAATCCATGGGAGAGGTAAAAAGAAGGCGTGTATCACCTTTGTTACCTAAATGGGATCAGGACAGTGCCATCCATGCTCATGTGTGTATGACCATAAGAAAAACCACTTTTCTGTTTCCTCAGTTGTCTGAGCCTTCACTTGCAAAGTGTTTGAAGGTCCTCAGGTGGGTGGTGGTCCACTAATGAAAAATAGGCATGCAGATGGCATACGCCCCAGCTCCCCTGATATACAGCTCCTTGCTGCTGGGGAAACAAACACACCAGGTACAACCTCAAGCCTTCCCACTCGACCAAACATCACCTCTCCCCATCGCTGCTGCTCTTCCAGGACGAAAAAAACATGATGTATGCATATCCCTCTCCAGCAATGATGGTGTGAGGCTCTCTAGGCACCATCCTGGCCTTTCTGTCCCCTGTCTGTTCACTGTTCACAAGCTGACCTTGCGGTGGAGGGTCCATCACCAGCGAAGGATTTCACAATACAGAGTTGGGCTTCAGGTCCCACAACCAACCTACACCTCTCTAACCACCCTGGTGTCAGCGGGGGGGGGACAAACAACCCCACATTTCCGTTGTGTACCAGGTTACACCAAGCTGCTCCCGGAGCATGAGCCAGAAAAAGCCAGGATGGAGATGCCAGCCAGGCAGCCCTTAAAAAGGAGACATTTACCATGCACATTGCAATATTAAAACTGTATTAAAGCTACCTTCCAGATGCATTGTACTATATAATAACAAACACTACAGTCTTCAAACTACACTAAGACAGCATTCAAGTGGCAAAGTTTAGGAGTTAGGATGGCTAATTCAGCCCCAGCACAGCTCCAGATGCTTTCAGATATTATTTAAAGGATCTCGTATTAACTTTATTTATTTTCCAGGGCTTTCTTGGAGAATGAATCAGGGTTTGCAGTGAAGGAGCCTGTTGCCTGTAAGAGCACTGCCTCATTTGTTGCAGAAATTGGAAACGTGTCATAAACAACCCAGGGAACTGCAGGAGAGGGAGGGAGAGCTTCATTGCTGGGCAGCCGAATGCTGCCCTGGAGATCTGGTACCTGGACTTCTTCTGTTAAATACTAAAAAAAAAAAAAAAAAAAAAAAAAGAGAGAGAATAAATATTCAAAGAATCAGGAATCTATCATAAGAAGTGGGAGAACTTTAACATTTCAGCACTTCATATTCCAGGCAATAATAACTCACAGAAAAGTTGGGAGGATTGGCTCATTCCTGCTTGTATACGAGAACTGAGTTCCTGGAGCACATGAAGATGCTGGAGAAGGTCAAAGTGTTAATTATTAATCTGAAGAGCTGCTTTGAGGTTCCATCTGTTGTGTAGCTCACATAAAACAGAAAGTTCACAGCTTTGCAGTGAAAAAGAAAAAATTCCCATGAAACGGTGAAATTGTTCTGCTCCCCTCGTGAACAATCGGCAGGAGAAACATGGGTAAAATCAAAGAATCAGGAGGGAGGTTTGTGGTCCAACCACTGCACAAAGCTGAGATTAAACCAAGTTGCTCAGGGCTTTCTCCATCCAGGTCTTGAAAACATCCTAGGATGGAGATCACACAACCACCCTGAGGAACTTGCCCCAGTATTTAACTAGCTCTTAGTGGGAAGTTTTTCCTTATTTCCAGTTGGAACTTCTTGTTTTGATTTATGCCTGCTTTTTCTCTCATTCTCCTGCCGTGCACTGCTGCAAAGAGCCTGGCTCCATCTCCCAGATAACCTCCTGGTAGGCACCGGGCAGCTGCTATCAGCCAGTCCCCAGCCTTCACCAGGGGGTTGGTACAGCACAGCTGAGTCCATGCTGGATGAGTCCATCCAGAGACGAGTCCGTACCAAGTGCAGAACTTTGCTTTTGTCGTTGTTGAATTCCACGAGGTTCTTGTGAGCCCTGGCCTGCCCTGGTCCCCCTGTATGGCAGCCCTGACATCAAGCAAACCTTCTTCATGTGCCAGACATAGCTGTCAAAAGGATGTGCCCAATGATTTTCCCAAAGACAGGCTGACAAAGCTAGTTTCTGAGATCTTCCTTCTTGATTTTTGAAGATGTGCTAGAGAGGGAGCTGTGCTTTGGAAGAGGGAGGAATGGCCTCCCCTCTCATCTTTTTCACGCAGATGTTCAGACCTAGGAAACTGTCCTGAAGACACTCTCCCTTCTGCCTGGCAGATCAATGAGCATGGATGGTATTTGGTAGCACACACTGCATTCATAAATATGTCAGTGCTTTCTTCCCATACCTCCTCAAAATTTAAAAAAAAAAATGAAAATAAATAATTAAAAAATAAAAATTTTTTTTAAAAAAAGGATGCTGTAAAGGACTACAGCCCTGGCTCCAGACTTAAATTCCACCTAAAGCCACAAAGAAAATGAAGTATTTCAATGTTTGCAACAGGCTTTGTTTGCTGCAAGACGTGTCCCTGCAAGGACAGCTAGCTAACCATGCTTTAGAAAGCAGAGAGTGAAATGGACTATAAGCAAAGAGCATCATCGACCAGCTTAGTTTCACTCTCTCAGCTGAGTAAACTGCAAATAAAAATAATAAAAAACCTGAGCTCAGGATGAAAAGTCACCTTGGGCTTTACTTGGGTCTAATTTTCATATTCTGTAATGCTCAGAGGTGTCCTTTTAATATATTTCTCTCCTGACTGTTTTTTTTCTTTAATTAGGACTCATTTCACTTGAAGTCTATCCAATTACTTCTAAATCAATTCATTCCCCTATCTCTGCCAGCAGCAGATTTCCAGTAATGGCTCCTCAGTACTTTTTGCAGAATGCACTATTAGTTTCTGCACCCACACCATAAAAAGCTGCGAAAAGATAGATCTGAGATTTACCTTACCTTCAGGAAATCTTGGTAATAAATTCAGCACATTTCCTATAGTGGCATCCGGATTGTTTTGTGCTACATAGATTGATAAATACTACTAGAGGAGGGGTAAAATCCCACCGTTCAAATGTAGGCTGATAAATAATGTGACTTCTTACTTAAAAAGAAGACAAAATCATGATCTACTTCCCTAAATGCTCTGGAGGTCTGGAAGTATAGAAACAAGAGTCACCTTTTATTGTCCTTAACTCCTGCTCAAGTGGTTCCTTTTATGTCAGCCAAGACATTACTGTTATTCTTCCTTCATCCTCCAGGCAGCCAGGCAATTAGGGCTCAATCCTGCAGGATGCTGAGCTGCTGCAGGATGGAGGTGAGTGCAGACAGCACCTTCCTAGAGCACAACATACTGCACAACAGTATTCTCTGAAATTTCTGTAAAATTTGCTGTGACTTATAGTGCAAACTTGTCCAAAGAAGCAGCCCTTGTTGCCACACACCTCTCTAGGTCTGTTTTACAGGAACATCGAAGGAATTTGCAGTCCTAATATTTTTATTTATTTATTTATTTATTTATTTAGAGGGAACAAATATGTCCTTAATTCATAAGCAATGGGGATATTTTTGGTCCAAAGTACCTGTCCATCCATCGTGCTGAGGAGGGCAAACAGCCTGCAACACATCAGTACCACATCCATTAGATGTAGCCTCACCAGCAGGTATCGAGCAAGCACAAGCAGTCATTATCTCTTCCCTGACTTTTTTTTTTCCTAAAACGCTAAAAAAACTTCTGTAAATAACCATAAAGAAATTGCAATTGACCTACAGAGTTGTAAATCATCAAATAAAGGCCGTCATCACTGCTGCCACATCCCCTACTCTTTTCTCCCTGTGATCTATTATAGTTTACACAATCAGTTACACTCTTAATTTAGCTGGGATCTAGCTGTTTTGGCTAAATCACCTGAATTAATTGAAGTGATGTGATGCCAGCTCTGTGATCTTCCGTGCATGCCTCGAGCACTCACAATGACTTAATGCTGCGGTTTCTTTCTCAAGTCCTCTCAGTGACACAAGTGCTGCTTCCCTCTTTATTTCTTTCTTAATTATTTGACATCCTGCTGTTCATTAATATCTAAAGCCTCCGACTGCCTTATTTATTATTTGCACTGTAATAATGTCTGGAAGCTTCAACTGAAGTAGTGCCCGCTGTTCTACAAACTGTGTGTATCTATAGGAATATGCACAGAGGAACATGCACAGAGGAACATACATCTCATTTGTGAGACAAGGCAGATAGCACTGACGCTGTTGCAGCAATACAACAGAAACTCAGAGCTAATAACTTCCCCCAAAAATGCAGCTAAATAGCCCTTTAGAAACCAAAGTGAGACTCTACCCATCTGCAGTCGTAGCAGGGAAATATTGCCAGCACGGAAGCCTGGCCAAAATTTTCACATGTAATTACAATCTGCCTTTTCTAATCCACCTTCTCTTTTCAAGGAGATAACATATTCCTCACTTCCTGTCCCAAACTGCTTTCCAGTGACAGATTGCACTTGTGTTGCGTGTCTCCTACTCACTACAGCTAATTAATTTGGGCTCGTAAGGCTCTTCCACGCTTTCCTGCCCTCTGATGTACTCCATGAGAAGCACCCTGAGTGCTTGCGGGGCTCCTCATCCCGCTGCTGGTGGAGCCATGGGCGGGTCTGGACCAGGAGGTTGTCCCCATGCTCTGCAGGACTTCCTGCCCTGCCCAGCACCTTCCTGTCCTCTCCAGAAACTAAAGATTCATCCGAGTATCATCGCCCAGCTGGACCAGCAGCATTTTGTGGGGCTTTGCTGTACAGCAGGAGCTCCGCCTTGGGATCAGCAGGCTTCTTGTGCCCACACATTTCTCTGAGGGGTCCCAAAAAAGTAACCAGCCAAAGTGCATGTGTGCAGTCAGCCTAAATTTACCAGATAGTAGTCCATATCTTTACTCAATTCTGTTAACGTTTCTAAAATCTGTTGGTTTTTCTCCTATGAAGCCAGAGCTGGGGGTGGTGGGCCTGGGGAAGAGAAGGCCCCGGGGAGAGCTGCCAGCGGCCTGCCAGGGCCTGCAGGGGGGGCAGGAAGGCTGGGGAGGGACTCTTGGTCAGGGCTGGGGGGACAGGACGAGGGGCACCGGCTGGAGCCTGGCAGGGGGGAGGCTTCGGGGAGGCGTTGGGAAGAAATTCTTCCCTCTGAGGGTGCTGAGGCCCTGGCCCAGGCTGCCCAGAGGAGCTGAAGGCAGCTGCCTCAGCTACCCTGCTCTCTGATCTCCAGTGCTGCTCCTTGGATCCCTTTGGTGCACACAAACCCCAAAGCCTCTTCTCTTGCTTTATGTTTCTCTCTGTTAGGCACTCAGTCATCAGACAAAAAAAAAAAAAAGGCTTTGGCTAGATGTCAAAGCAATGAGTGCAGTAATGCCAAATAAAGCCTAAGGCCCTGACATTTTATCCTCTCTGTCTCCAGACTCCTCCCAGCTCCATTCCTCCCCTCCAGACAACAGATACACGCACAGCTCTAATACATGTCAGCATCCTTTTCTAATAAAGCATCTCAAAAGCATTGCTAGCATGTTATCAGCCATCATCTCCAGCTGTGGCTGCAGAAACTGAGGCACAAGGAATTACATTTCCCTATCGCATTGCCCCCGAATTCAGTAGGAAAGGCACAGGAACCAGGACTTAGACCACCACTGACAAACCACTGGCTTTATGGCTAAACCCAGCACCAACCACAGACAAAATTTCTTCCTCCCAAAGCCTTCTGCTTTCCTCCCTAGCCAGAGCTCCCAGCCAGGGCTGCGTTTCTCTGCTGCCCCTGTGTGATACCAGGAGTGCCCGGCTCCTGCCCTGACCTTCAGACCAGCGTCCTTTCTCTTATCATCCCCAGGGACTGTAAATACATCTACTCTAGAAGGCTTTTTTTGAGGTATTTATAGAGTAAACATCACTCTCCTTCCTTCACATTTCTGTCTGCTTTTATCTGTGTATAGAAATAAAAGCCCTGGAGATTGCCCAAGCGAAAACCACGTCCCCTTCACCAAAGCACACCGGACTGAGCGCTGGCTGGGATTCATCAGACCCTGCCTGGGATTCATCAGACCCTGCCTAACTGCTTGGAGATACAGAGACCTCCAGTTTTCAGGAAATATGGGATATGTCCCTCATTTTAAACCTCGGTTTCCCTGCAGCCCCCAAATATTCGGCTGTGCCTCAGCCAGTCCAGGAACCAGGAAGGCCAACTGAGATCGTGGCAAACTGAGACCATGGCAAATTTTACTGACCCTGTCACAAAATGTGCTCTGAATCTTTCAGGGCCTTTTGGCTCCCTATGGGATGGGAACATCCCTGGATGTTCCTCTCCCCAGGTCAGGTTCCCTGGGTGAAAACCTGAACACAATCTTGAGCAGCTCCTCGGGGCAAGCTGCTGCCTTGCAAAGGAAGGTTTGCAGAGCTCTGCAGGCACCAGGGGAATGCACACACACCCACTCACCCAGCATCGCTCTGGGGTTCCTCACCTGCATCCTGAGCACCCCCTTTGCATCCCAACCTTTAGTCCAGCCATCTCTTCTGTATACCTGCCTCCAAGCCTTCTCCTGTACCCCGATCCCCAAGCATTTTCCTTCCCTGTGATGCACCCCTCCTGCATCACAACCCCCCTTCTGCGCCCATTCCCCCAAACATCCCTCCCTCTGGGCATGCCTCCCTTTGAGCATCCCAGCTCCTGAGTACCCCTCCTGCATCCAGACCCCCCCCAAGCACCCCAATCTCCCTCCTGCATCCTGAGCCCTGAACACTCCTCCTGCACCCTGAACCCCAAGCCCCCATTAATCCCAGTCCCCTCCCCCATCCCAATCCCTGAGCATCCCATTCTCTGAGCATCCTGGCCTCCAAACATCCCTCTGAGAATCCTTGCTTTATCCTGAAGCCCCAAGCAACCCTCCCTCTAAGCATCCTGACCCTTGAACATCCCTACTTCAAGTATCTTTCCTGGACCCTGAAGCCCCGAGCATCCCAACCCCTGAGCATCCTTCCCTCTGAGCATCGCAAGCCCTGAACATCCCTCTCTGTGAGCACCCCGAGCCCCAAACACCTCTCCTGCATCCCTCCCTCTGAACATCCCTCCTGCATCCCTTCCCCGGAGCATCCTGAGCATCTCGCCAACTCCCAAATAACAGTCTTGCATCCCGACCCCCGAACACCCCTCCTTTGAGAATCCATCCTATATCCTGAAGCCCCGAGCATCCCAACCTCCGAGCATCCTCTGAGCAGCCCGATCCCCCAGTGCCAATCCTGCACCCCGACCCCTGAGCATCCCTCCTGCATCCTGACCCCCAGCATCCCTCTCTCGAGCATCCCTCCTGTATCCTGAAGCCCCAAACATCCCAAACCCCGAGCATCCCTTCCTCTGAGCATCCCTCCAGCATCCCTCCCCCGGAGCATCCCAAACGCCCCTCTCTGAGCATCCCTCCCCCTCGGAGCATCCCTTCCCAGGAGCATCCCTCCTGCATCCCTCACCCAGAGCATCCTTCCTGCCTCCCTCCACCCTTTTACACCCCAAACCACCCCCCAGCACCCCGACCCCTAACCTCCCCCCCTCCTCCTGCCCCCCGTTACCTCCCCCCCGGAGCCGTGCCGAGCCGTGCCAGGCTGCTTCGCTCCTCGCTACGGCAGAAGAGCCGCAGCCCTGCGGGCAGCTCCGGGGGCAGGGCGAAGGGAAGGCGACGAACTACAAATCCCAGCTCTGGCCGCACCGGGAGAGCCGGGCTCGCCGCCCCCTTGCTTCCTCCTCCTCCTCCTCCTCCTCCTCCTCCTCCTCCTGCGGCGCCCGGGCGGGGACGGGGCTCGGCGGGGCCGCAGGTGGGTGCGGGGCCAGCGGGCGCTTGGGGGGAGCCACCCCAATAGGGGGGAGTGGGATGGGTTGGGGTCACCCCCTTCCCATCCCACCCCGAGCTGGGGAAACTGAGGCACGGGTGGGATTTTTTTTTGGGGGGGAGCTGCCTGCTGGGCCAGAGAGGCCAGAGGGAGAAGGGCTTTGGGATGCGGGGAGGGTTTATTGGATTTATTCCCATTATTACTACCACCGTTGTTATAATTACTGTTCGGATGATTTTAGCATTTCATTCTGCTTTAGTGAATTCCCGGCTGTGCAGGGAGGAGCCATCCCCACGGTGCCTCTCAGCATGGCGCAGCAGCGCCCGGCAAACTTTGTCCCCGTCCCCCCCCCCCCCCGCTGCTTTCCCCAATCCGATTTTTCTGCATTTCACGGATTTTCAGCACTTTGGGGAACGCAGAGCGAGCCCTGCACGCCCACTGCTGGCTCCGCGGGCGGCCGGGTCGGATCCTGGCTGGCCCCTACTTCATTCGTGCGATTTCTGAGCACTTTTTGGGTCGTGGGTTGGCGATCGCTCAGCAGGACACAGGTGGTCGCCTTCCACATGTGTAGGATCAGCAAAGAAATGAGTATCTGGAAGGTACTCCAGCGGTGCAGACGCTTGGCCATGAGAAACCAGGGCAAACCTTTACCGGGGCTAGCATTACAGTGGCACAGGCTCCCTCCCTGCCCTCCTGGCGATCTGCTTTGCCAGCACGGCCTGCAGATTTCGGAGGTCACAGCCAGGAGGGTGCTGAGAGCCCCCACACCCTGGCTTTTATTCCCTGAGCATCCCTGCAGCCGCATCTCTCTGGCTCTGCGCTCCCCGTCCCCCTCCATCTTGTCTTGTACGTTCTCCTTCAGCAGCTGTCACCTTCATTTCTTTTCCCTTCTCCCCACCGCGTGCTGACACTCTCATTCCTCGTATCTCAGTATGAACCTGACCTTTGTTTTATATTTTCTTCCCCTTACTGTGCACCAGCCATATTTTCCTTCCCCCATCTCCCACCCCCCCTTCTCTTTGCCCAGAGCTGCACATTGCTTAAATTCAGCATCTGCAGGTGCAGCCTTCTGCGGTCACCTCCATCCCTCAGCAAGCAGCAGCAGCCTGGACCTCCTGCCAGGAGATGCTCCAGACCCCAGGGAAGGAGGGTCCTGGCCTTGGAAGGGATGGAGGTGCAGCACCGCCCCGCCAGCGAGCCGGGGATGTTAGGAAAGTCGGGTTCATGCTTCCCTGTCGTCTCATCAGCAAAGGGGTATTCCTGTGTTTAATGCAGTGTGATTAGAAAATAAAACTCAAGCCACTGGTGAGCTTTTCCCCGGTATTGCAGCAGGCAGCAGATGGCCAGGGATGTTTCCTCGAGGCTATAGGGGAAGGGTGAGGTGGCGTTTCCTGCATGGTGCCTGCCGGGAGCTGGAGTCCCCTCCCGCAGCTCTCCGCGTATTGCAGAGGCTGGCAGAGCTCCTCGTGCTCAGCCCGGTGGCCAGACCGAGGCGGGATTGGTTTCCATCCTGCAGCGACGGAAAAACGTGGGCTTTCCTCTGTAGGATTACTGTAAATAAGCACGTAGTGTGTAGAAGGCGTGTTGCAAATATTTAACCTGCCGGAGCTGAGCATCAGCTGAGATCAGTAAGTGCATCAGTGGTACCCCAGGGGAGGATTAAGCCCCTCCTTATAACACATTTTACCCCAAATCCTTCCTTAAACCCAGCTCTCACGTGATGCCTGCTGGGTGCTGGGGGCTGCCTCTCACTAAGGAAGCTGTGAGCTGAGTTTTATTTTTCTTTTCTAAATCCTTCTTATTTTATTTCCACTTTCCATTTGTCATTCTTCATTATGATTTTTCTCCAAGCTATCACTGTAGGGTGTCACCTATACTGTATGCTGTACTACAGCTGTACTACAGCTGTACTACAGCTATACTGTAGGGTATCACCTGGATGTCAAAGTGCTTTTTCTGAAGTCCCCATAACACAAATTCCTAGCTGAGGGTCTTGCTTTCCCCTACAAAATCACCCCCTAGAAAAGGGACGAGGTGACCGCAGGGCTGGTGTCTCCACCTAAACCCAGATTTCGCAGCCTAACGAATGTTTTTCCACAGGACTCGGATGTTTCGTAGAAAGTGGGATTTTCACCCCAAACTGACGTGCTCTGTTGTAGCCAGACATGCTGGTGCAAAGCGTGGGGAATTGGGAACAGAGCCCAAACCCGATCAGCCTTTGGCTGCTTATTTATTTGACATTAATGCACTCTAACGAAGCAGACTGGAGCCCAGTGCTGGGAACAACCATCTCCTCCTGCCGAACCGTGTCTGAAGTCTCCGGCTGCTTGGATATTTATTTTTTTTTCATCCCTCCTTTTTACCCCAAATCAATCTGGCCCCTCCCGGCACAGAGCTGCTTCCTGCAGTGCATTACCTGGCCGGCCTCGCGCGGCGTTTCTGCAGCCGCCACGGCTCTCACCGGCTCTCTTGGGCAATACTCAAAAGCCAGGGAGGTTTTTTAGTCTGGCTCTTCCTCCTGGTGCTTAGCAGAAACGGTCCCCGTCTTGCTTTCGATTTATTGCCACTTAGGCTTTCGTCGTTGCGCCCACCTAAATAATTCATCTCTTATTTTTGCTGCGTGTGTGCTTCGCTGCTTGTTGTTACTCTGCAGCTCTTTCTTAACTAAGCTGCATGTTTCACTGTCTTAAACACAGGTTTCCAAAGTTTCAGCTGTGGAGGGATGTTTTATGGGTTGGGAATCGAAGGGTACACTGTAAAATTAATCAGCGGGGCAGTGGCATCTATATAAAATTAAAATTAAAATGCACTCCTCCCACATCACAGACCTCGCCCTTTGCTGCTCCGCGTTTAATTCATTTCACTAACGAGATCCTCTGGATGATGCTCTGAGCAGCCTGTTAACCCCGTCTTACGTGCTGCCTCCCCAAAATCCCCCAAAATGGATTCATTTTCTTTCCCTGCCACTTGTAAAGGGAAACCTGTGTCTGTAACCAATTGCTGCTGCTTTTGTTTTCTGACTCCCAGCAAATGCTTGGGTTTACTTATTAGGGAAACCAAGCCATTGCTACACCTTTTCCCAAATAAAAACTTCATTTTGTTTTCTCATCTGCTTAGTATCTTTTGTATCTTTTCTCTGCCCTGCCAGTATTTCTAGTTTGGCCAAGCTAGTATTATCTTTATTTTGTTAATGCAGAGACAGTTTTCTCCAAACATTTAATGAGATTGTGAAACAGAACCAGACATTTAATCCCTCATGTTTCATCAACTCGCTGTTTCGGGGTAGTTTTTTTTTTAACTGGAATGATCAATTTTTATCCCAATAAGCAACCAGAAAACTCATATTAAAAATGGCTTTTCCTGTGCTTTATATATATATGCAAATGTATATATTCCTTAAGGAAAGGTCCCTGTTGTTTTTCGTTTTTTGAAAATGTTATAAACATAATTTAAAGTTTACAGCAACCTGCATGTTCTGGCTAAAAAGGGTAAACTGCAGCTTTGCTCATTTTTCAGAGAGGTTAAATACTTAGCAATAGTTGTGCCATTTGCACCATTTTTACTTAAGGAGAAACATCATGAATGATGCATTTTTGGATGACTACTTGTACACGTGTGTTTTGTTTTTTTCCAAGTTGGGTGAAACTGGCACTCCATTAAATTATACATGCAGAATTTTATTTATTATCTAATTAAAGCACTCTTAAATGCAATGAATAAATAAGAGGGGAAATAAGCTTGTCCAAAGCTGTTTTGCATTTAAAATTGTTAAAGGAAGCATTGCAGATAATGAAGGAACTGAGCTGGTGGTTATAAATATGTGAAGATGTCAGTAAGTGAAAATGGGTAGATTTTGTCATTTCCCACACCGTTTCCTTGCTTCCTGCTGTGTCAGCCCCATGACTCTCTCAGGTTCAGACCAATTATTTGCTGAGCTAAACTTCTGGAATAGAAGGTCCTTATAGAAGTGGTTGCTTTGCATCTGCTGAGGATGCTCCTGCCAGTAAAACCCAACTTAAAATTTACAAACCCTGGTCTGCTGAAATGCTCAGATGCTCAAGCAGCAGCTTTGACTCAGAAGTTGGACTTCTCAATAAAAAATCATCATGAAGCAACGCTAGTTTCTCTCAATTTACATTATCTGAAAAGATTATGTCTTTAAATAACTGTAGGTTTTTATTTATTTATTTCCATAACACTAAATTACATCTGTTTTTTTGAAAGAAAAATGTATTTAAACACAAATCACTCTAAAAGCACCTAATAATACTGTGCTCTTTGGTGAAATCCACATCATCAGCTCTCAAATTAGATCTCTAGGTGATCTAATCTGACTGAATTTTAAGTACTGCTTTGGGAGCAGCTACACAAAAGGCTTTACTGTAATTCTCCGCTTCCAAGAACTATAACCCAATTCGTACTTGTCCTTGGGGACTGCAGGTTATAGCCACCCACGTCCAACTCATATGCTCTCCTGGAACCTCATCTTCGTGCAATGCCACCAAGCAGCAGTGAACTCTGTGCTGCATTCTTGGAGAGCCTTTATCTTAGGTTAGCAAAGCAGCCATGTCTGATAAACCAGGGCACTGCCATGCTGGTTGGGCGAGCAAAGAGAGAACTCACAACCTGTTTCATCTGCTTTACTTCATATTTAGGGGTTTGTAAGGGAAAAGCAGCAGAGATTGATCTTTGACCACACCACCTGGAGTGCTGGGCCCAGCACTGGGCCCCCCAGCACCAGCCAGAGCTGGGCACCCCGGGGAGAGCCCAGCGCAGGGCCCCCGAGGTGCCGAAGGGCCTGGAGCACCTCTGCCGTGAGGAGAGGCTGCGAGAGCTGGGGCTGCTGGGCCTGGAGCAGAGGAGGCTCCGGGGGCTGCCAGCCATGGCCACCAGCACTGCCGGGAGGTGCCGAGAGGCCGGAGCCAGGCCCTTTTTTTTTAGTGTTATCCATTCAGATCAGACTGAGATGTCTGCCTCTCGTTAATATGTGTATAACCAGCCAGGTTTGGGATCAGAATGAACTTAGGGTGGATGTTGAGTTTGAAATGGACACTGTCTTATCTTCTCAGTGAAGATTTGGGCCATCTGGTGGTCTTTAGGTTCTTGATGAGGGAATGCGCCAAGAGAAGGCTGTGACAGACCCACAGAGGGGGACATCTTGATGCAGCTGCCACAGGCTGGCAGACAGCATGCGAAAACTCCTCCCGTGGTACAAATAAGCAGGCGTGGGCTCAAAAATCTGCAAACATGACCTATAAAGAAAGAACAGAAAAATTTGGGTTGTTTAGTCTAAAACAGCCCAAGTGCTGGCAGAGGAGGGAAGCAGTGAACAGGCCTGTGGGGCCACTGTCAGTCCTGCCTCTGCAGTCTGCGTTATTTGCAGGGAGATGTTGGGAACACTTCTGTTCTTGGATGAAACTTGAAAAAATATGCATTTGGGGCTGGTTTTGTGAATGTCAGATTGTGTTTGTAGCAACACTTTTACAGGCATATTGCAAGCCCTTAGGGGAAAAAATACACGGCAGCCACTCGTACAACAGAATTAGACCAGTTGGAGCCTATATATGATGGGTTTAAACAGCTCTTGACTCTAATTTGGGTTGAAGCCTTCAAGAGTGGGAAGTATGCTGAGACTACAGTGCTGAGGGGAGGTTAACACTGAAACAAATAGCTTTTTTTTCAGGGTGCTTTTGACTGAAGTTAGTAACAAGGACGGTCTTTGGTCTTGGGGGTGGAGTGGGTGTTGTGTTGCTTTACACATGCGTCTTTATTTTCCAGTTTTATTGGATACTGGGTGCTAAGGCTTACACAAGCAAAGCCCTCAGTGGATTTACAGATCTGATTATTTCCCCTAATTATTGTGCAGTGACATATAAGCTGTGTGCTAAGGGCCAACATGGGCTAAAGGGCTAAGGGAACGTTATACTTGAAGTGAAATGCAGATTCTCCTTCGATCTGTTCATTCGCTACTTTAGTGTGGGTGAGTTTTTCACAGGAAAATGTGCTTGCTGCCTAGAGGTGTAGTCATTTTAGGGTGCTATTACCAACATTATTCGGGTTTGAGCAGCCATAAAATCGGTATTACAGCACACGATGAAGTTCTTCCAACCTGTATTTTGCTGTGACTGCAGAGCTGATAACAATGTTATCCTGTCTATGATTATTCCATGACTATTTAGGCTTAATAAACTTAATTTTAAGGCAGCTGTTTGGCTGCTTTCTGTTGGATGACCATAGCTACTACAGCAAGAGCTACCTCATATCTCTGCAGCAAATACTGATGGGTTCCCTGCTGTTTTTTAAATAGTCAAAATAAAGCTGGGAATTAACTTGTTGATGGATTTGGATCCAGCAAACAAGGAAAAAACAGATGTGCAATGGAGCAGCCAGATTTGCAGATCCTCATCTGGTTCCAAGGTGTAGCAGAAACATATCCTGAATAGAAAATGATGGACTTGCTCTCTAAATAGGCTTAGCGTGGGGTCAGAAAAAGTGCTAGAGCTGGCGTAAGGAGTAAGGAAAGTATGGTAGCAGGTGAAGGGAGGTATGTACCCTCCAGAGGCAATGATGCTTAACTGCATCATAAAATCACATCCTGTTTGTCTCAGCTGATTGCAGAGGAGCTGCACAGAAGCTACGTCAACTGAGGATATGGCCCCAATTAATTAGGAAATGTTCTCTAAGGCATGGTATGTTGGAATGAGAAAGTCTGATTTTTTTTATTTTTTTATTTTTTTTTTTCTGAATGAAAGCGCTTATGGCAGCACAGTTCGCTGGCTCCCTGGTAGGATGACTGCACACAAATGTGTGCTAGGGGGATTCTGCCACCACAGCTTTGTAGCTTTAATTACATCTTGATATGCAATGGAAGATATTGGGAATGTGTCCGGTTCTTGTCCTGCCTTTCTGTTTCCTCTAAATCCTGTGGTCATGAGGGAGATGAGATCAGGTGAGCCTAGGATATAACTCCTGAAGTCGGCAGTCGTTCTGCTGTAGGCACCTGTGGGAGAGATTTCACATTTAACATGACTGTAAAGCTTTGGACGACCCATGATTTCTGGCACTAAATTAAATTAAACAAAGCCCTATTAAAGACCCTTAGGAGAAAAAACATCCTTAAGTTTCTTCTCAGGATACATCCTCCAACAGTATTTCCCAAGTTCCAATTCCTATGATGAATTATTGCCATGTAGTTACCCAGATATATTTAGTACTCTTTTTTTCCCTGTTCCTTTTGAGCAGGTTAATGCAGCTGAATGTGTGGTGTTGGATTTTTTTTTTTTTTTGCTTTATTTTTTAGAATTAGTCCCAGCACCGTGACTTTTCCATCATGTCAGAACCCATCACGCTCAATGTTGGAGGAAAACTCTATACCACCTCTCTGTCCACCCTGACTAGCTTTCCAGACTCCATGCTGGGGGCCATGTTTAGTGGAAAGATGCCAACCAAGAAGGACAGCCAAGGCAACTGCTTTATCGACAGAGATGGCAAAATCTTCCGCTATATCCTCAACTTCTTAAGAACTTCTCACTTGGACCTCCCTGAAGACTTTCAGGAAATGGGCTTGCTTCGGCGGGAGGTAGATTTTTATCAAATTCAGCCTCTGATTGAGGCCTTGCAGGAGAAGGAGGTGGAGCTTTCCAAAGCGGAGAAAAACGCCATGCTCAACATCACCCTCGATCAGAAGACGCAGACCGTTCACTTCACCGTTCGAGAAGCGCCCCAGATCTACAGCCTGTCCTCCTCCAACATGGAAGTGTTCAGCGCTAATATCTTCTCCACATCGTGTCTGTTCCTGAAGCTTCTCGGTTCCAAACTTTACTACTGCTTCAACGGAAACCTCTCTTCCATATCCAGCTACCTGCAGGACCCCAACCATTTGACCTTAGATTGGGTTGCAAGCGTGGAAGGCCTTCCCGAAGAGGAGTACACGCGGCAGAACTTAAAGAGACTCTGGGTGGTGCCTGATAATAAGCAAATCAATAGTTTCCAGGTGTTTGTGGAAGAAGTGCTCAAAATAGCCCTGAGTGATGGCTTCTGCATAGATTCTTCTCATCCACACACTTCGGATTTCATGAATAATAAGATTATTCGCCTAATTCGATACAAGTAGGAATGGCTGTTTATGGTGGTGCCAGCGTGGAGATAACACAGGTTAAGTGTTTCCCTTTAAAACACACTTACGGCCTAATTCAGAATCGTGCTTACCTGGATTAAGAGTCACTAACAGGGAGATGATTTTCCTTTAATGTATTTACCGATGCGATCTTCCAGAATATGTCCATATTCTAAACAGAAGGAATAGAAGCGCCTGAATTAAGGATTGGTTCTGTCTCTGCCTCCACCTCTAACCTGCTGTACAACTGTGGGGAAAATCACGTAACTTCTACCCTTACTACATTTTCCAGTTGGAAAATGGGATGGTCCTTAACCTATCCTGCAAGGGTGATGAGAATGTTCAGTAATCAAGATCTGGAAAGCAGCTGGAGATCTGATGCGGTGAAAGAAGCCATGGAGCTACAATCCAGTGGCCAGCCCAGGGGGGCACATTTTCCTTGTCTTACCATGTCACCTGCATGGAGCACGCAAGAAACTTGTTGGTTCCACAGAGAAGAAGCCTCGCCACATGGACACATCCTATATAGCTGTAAAGGACGGTGCAAACTGCAAACGAGTAGGGGATCCTGTCCTGTCGCCATCTGAAGGTGACTTGTTTGGTTTTTTTTCCTGAACCCTGGGAGGAAGCCCCTGCTGTGTTCTGCTTTCAGGGAAGCCGTGTTTGAATGATGTGACTGATGCTGGGAACGACCAAGAAAGCCATAACAGAGAGAATGATGTTCTTACAAATTGAGAAGATTGTGTCTGTTGGGGAACTTTGCTTTGGATGCTCTTAAACCTTTACATTCCAAAGTCATCCAAGACCACTGGTCCTTTTCTTTCCCTTACAACGCTATTATTTGTCCCGAGGATGCTCCCGAAAACTCTCAGAGGTGAAGATGTCAAGAGGGCAGAGGCCCCCAAATAGATTTTGAATGGTTGAACCTCTTCTGCCTGGACATGGCCTTCTTTTGTCTCCCTTGAGCAGTGCCAGGAGCATATGGGATGGTCTCGAGGTAGGATGGATTCCATCTGAAAGGACTATTTTTCCGTCATTACCCCTAGTATTTTTAATTATAAAACCAGGGGCTCAGTTTTCCTACCCCTGCACATTGAGCCATTTCTTACGTCCTTGTGAAGCGGTCAGACTGCTAAGGCAGCATTTTGCCTTCTTGCTTGGATTTACTGTCCAGTTGTCAGGGAGGTAAGGCAGGAGGAAAACAGAGGTGATGACAATGATCAAGCCCTTTCCTAAAAGCCTGGCCTGTGCTATAATGATCAAAATGATGATTAGCTCTAGGCATCATTTGTGCCACGTTCAAGGTGGTTCATTCTCAGCTAATTATGTTTGAAAGTATCCTCGGTGTCCCTAACCAGATTGCTACCAGTGTGCATGAGAGACCCTCCAGAACATTTCCCATAACCTCTAATGAGATAGAAGGGAAAATGCAATAACCAATTTTTGCATTTGCAATTTTATTGCTTCCAAAAGTTCTTGGTAGGGGGCTGCAAAGCTCAGTATCGCTCATGTTCTTGTTTCCCAAAGCAGCTAGTCTGTTGCTGTGTTAAGCTGACCCATAAGCAGCATAAAGAAGTGTTTTATACTGTTGTAAAAAACAGCGAGAGAAATGTATTTCTACTGTCCCAAGCTGTAATTGCATGAACAACACAAATCAGCATGCTGATGGTAAAAATGCACGTTCTGCAGTTATTAACAACCTACTATAAGCTTCTTGCCCTGTCTGCCTTGGTGCAAGACCCACCAGCATGATGATGGAAGTGGGACCATGTTGTTAGGAAGCGCTGACTGGCATTGAAAACCTCGGAACCATTAAACCTGGCCATTTTTGCGAGCCTTGAGGGTTGTAACCAGTATGTTGTGGCCAAATTCCAGCTTGTGGCACCATTCTTCTGGGTTTAGCTGCATTAGGAAGAACTTTCTTTTCCCCGCTCCTGCCCTGAACTGTGAAGCAGGAGTCATCTGTTCTAGGAGTTGCCGCATGCCACTGACAAAGCAAAGCAAGGCCAATGTGAATCTTATTTCTGCCACGAGTTTGCCAGTCAATTGGACATTCATAGTGATGATCTATGCATGTGATATTATTATGAGCTATAAAATACCATACCCGAACCCTCTTTCATCAAATCTATGCCTTCAAATAGGTATGCCCTTGCTGAATTTATGATAACAGTTTTTGGGGGATGTCAACCGTGTATTTTTTAAACTCAAGCCCTTGAGAGTAGATTTTAAATGATTCGTAACAGGAATTCTTGTATGTCAGGACTAAGAGTACTAATCTGTAATTAGTTTCCTTTCAGCTTGAGTTCATCAAGGGGCAAGAGCAGTGTGCTTAAATCTCATTTGAAAGGGGGGGGAAGGTCTGACCTACGCCCCTTAGAGCTCTGGATTGGTACTACCCCATTCTGTTTCAGAAAAAAAAAAAAAAGAGAGAGAGATTTGTATCATTCATTTTCTGGTGAAAAGCATGTAAGAGTCACCAAAAGCACTATGCATAGCTTTATAGAGAGCTTTAATCCTCCATTTTGCCCCCACCCCTTTTTCTTTTCTTCAGACAGTAGCAGAACCCACACTAAAAGCAGTCATATAGTTCCTTAAAAATCTGGGCAAGAAATGAAGAGTGCCCCAACGTGGCCCTAGTAACTGGGGCAATCTGCTGAGATGGAAATACGGGTTTGAATCTCCACAGACCAAGGAGAGAACTGATCCAGGTCTTCATCTGGAGTGCCTGAACCCATCAGGCTGTTATGCAAAAGATGGACCACTTGAATCGACATTTTTCTGTGCTCAGGTAACTAAATCAGGCGAAGGTAGGGTTGACCACAAATCTCTGTTATTTATTAATATGCAGAGAGATGCAAAATTTCCTACCACTGTAAAGACAGGAATGAAAACAGGCTTTGGGAGGAACACAAAAGCTTGAAATACCTCTAAATTGTTAGACAGAATAAACACCTTTGAGAATGAGGTATTATTTATAGTACCACAGCAGTTCTGCGTGCTACCAAGTATGTGAAAGAAGTGCTAAGCAAATCATCTGGGATTGCAATCAAACATGTTATACAAACGTAGTTGCTATTTCAGCGTACATGCTAAGCTAAATTTATAGCTGCTCCCTAATTTTGCACTCTGCGAGTTATGTTGTAATGACTGTTTGTAGGCACATTCTCTCTCTGAAGCATTTGTTCCCTTGTTATCTTGATAGCTGGCTTTTGCTTACCTTCTTTTTCTGAGCCCTAGGGGTGTAACTTGCTTTTCTTTCACCAGTCAGTAGCACTGGTGATTCTTGTTCTCTGCAGTTCTCCTGAGTTAAAGAAAAGTGAACATGCACAAAGCCATATCAAGTGCTTAGGATACAGCACAACCTCATCTCTAGTCATGGAAAGCACTTGACATTTATTAGCAGTAACATCTAAAAATTATTTCACTGTTGGAGTGGAATATTTCCTCTGAGAACAAACTTATTTTTTTCCTTAAAACAAGGAAAGAATCTTTCTTTCCCTTAAAGTTTGAAGGATGGTTTCTTCCACACCTCAGAGCTTATCTCCTGTTCTGATTCTGCCATCAGCCTGTCCCCTTCACCACCTCCATCTATAAAATGAGGCTGACATGCACTTTTTTTTTTTTTTTAATGGCCTAAATGCTGAGAGAGTCGCTGGGTAGAGAGATCAATAGTTTTAGAGCAGAAAAACATCAGAGTTAGGGCAGATGATAAATAAGTTATTAGCTGTACCATAATGGCATTTTCAGACATGTGCATGTCCATGGCACAGTGGGATTTCTTATAAGACAGAAAGATTATTATAAAGCATCTTAGTGGAGTCCAGAAAGAATCAGTCATGGATTTATCTTACGTGTTTTTTGGCTTGATATCTCTTAATTGTCTAATAATGTCCAGTTATGATAAAAGGACTGAAACCATACCTAAATACTAAGATGTCTTTGGGTCATGCTGCTGTTGTTCAGAGTCATTAGGAGACGGTGAGAGGAGTGTTTGTTTCTGCAGGTGGTGGTAGGGAAATAAAAGGTGTAAAATGTTAGACCTGGAAGAATTCTTAAGTTAACAAGAATGTGAAGGGAGAGAATAAAGAATCTAGGCGTGTTCAGGAAAAGAAAACAGCAAGGTAAACAATGGAGACAAAGATTTTGTTGTGGAAGAAGGCTGTGATTAAAATGACTCACTGGTCCTCTCCAGTTTTAATCTCCTATTAAGCAACTTAAATATTGTCCATGCCAACAGTTATGCTAGTACCCTGTCAGATGCAGACAGCTTTGCTTAAATTTGCACGTGCTTTAAATCGCCAAACATACGCACTGCTGTAGTTACCCATATTTTAACTTGGATGCTGAATATAAATTGCTACTTGAGTTTACTGGCAGTAAGTATCTGCAATCAATCAGATTTATTCCCACTCTGGAGAAGGCTGGTGGAGTCTGTACGTAAAGTTCAAAGGGTTGATAAATACTGCCTTCATCCCATGCCATGGACTGTGTAAAATAAATCTATAATCTTCTGATACTTCACAGATAAATGGAGAAGTTATGAAGAAGACTTCTTTTGGAAGCTTCGTTTTCACCCCATCCCTTTTAACTTGGTGTCACTGCTCAGAATTTCCATGTCTTTGGGAATATGAAACTGTCCTTGTGGCATGAGCAAAATTCTTTAATATCTCCTTTACCCACACACGGCTGGTCACAAACGTGCAGGGTACAAGCAGTGCTAATTAATATGTGATGCTCCCAGTAAAAGTCTCGCACATGAATTAGTACAGTCAGACATGTAGGTATTCTATGTGAGAAGGGCTGGATCAGACATAAGTATGCAGATCATGCTGTCAGATTCACTCAGGAATAATAGGAGCAATGGTTTTCCTATGGATTCAGAAAATTAAAAATAAAAAAAAAGGAGCTACAGGGGAGGGCTCCATGGAGTAAATAATATATTTTCTCTTCCTCCTCTTTCCATTCTCCTCCCTCTTATTTTCTTGTTCCTAACCCCAATTTGGGATTTTTCAGGATTTTTCTGTTGATCAGAACTTGGTCCCTGATTCACTAAGAGCTATACTTTCGAATGAATGCTTTTTGGAAAGTGTCAAAAGATGGTTTTACTTTCTTATCACTTTTATAGAGATCCTGTTGGGTATCACACTTGAAAATCTGGTTGCATTTATCTGCCTATAAGTCTTCTGTGAACTGTTACTAATATGTATTTTAGAAGACAGTAAATAAAATGTGAATGAAGCAGTAGATGCTCTGCCTGACATACATTTCCATGCAGTGATCTCTGCTGAATCTATAGCTTTTCCTCTTAGGATTCTACACAGTGTGTCATTGCAATGCTTCCCAAGAAGTCTCCACAACTGAGAATTATAGGAAGCTCACAAAAAAATAGTGTCATTTTAGAAAACATGCTTTTCTAAATAATCCAAGCCATTTAAAATGTTGTAGCTCATTCACGTTTCAAACGTGTAATACAGAGTATTCATTTTTGAACAAACCTTAATGTATTGCTGATGTACAGGAAAAAATAAGTTTAACATATTATTAACATGATTTCAAGCTGCCCCTATGAGTACTATTCCTAGAAGGACAAAGGTTTGCTGTAAGCAACCAAAAAAAGCATCTTCTTTGCACGTATCTGCCCTCTAGGCTGGCAGAACTATCAAATGGAGTGTGTTCCTCTAGAAGAGCACGTTGCACCTGGAAGGTGACACCACCCCCAGTGACATTGTTTGGAGATGGCACCTGCCTGGAAGAGGGCTAAGCTGGTAAATTTTGAAGTGGCTTCTGCGCGATTCAAGGGAACTGTTGGCATGAGAGCTGCTACACACTTTCTTCCTGCCTTAATGCACCCACAAACACCGTGCTTCTGGCGCTATGGGGGAACCTTTCACAAATCAGATCAACAGGGTTAAACCTGTGCTGATGCGTAGATTGGCATGGGGGACTACCCAGCACACTGCCCATTGCCGCAGAGGAGATGCAAAGGAATGACAAGAGAGATCCTAAAAGATCACCCAGATCCAGAGTGAGCCAGATCCTCCCGTCTCTGTGACCATATCCCAGGGCTGTCCTGGAAGAAGCAGCAGCTGATGTTGAACCCTGTAGGAATAGCATTTCTCAGCTGTAGTAAAAATGGAGAAGGAGCATGAAGGGAGGGCGATGGGGCAGTGCTTGGGCAAAACCAACCCTGCATGAGACCAGTAATGATAGACGCGTAACTGGCACCACAGACTGTCCCCTCCTCATGGAGGTGCTGGCCACCAGCAGCAGCTCAAGCCCTGGTAGCAAATACAGCCTCAGAGTGGCTCCACACCAACCAACCCCACATCCCCCAGGTCCAACACAACCCAACTCCATATGCAGTCCCGCAGCCACCCAAACTCACTGCTGGTCCCACACCCCTGAACCCCACATCACCCAAGCCTACCACCACCCAATACCACTGGTGGGCCCACAAGAGCCAACCCTACTCCTGGTCCCACAGCACTCAACCCCATGCTTTCTCCTGCGCCATGCCTGACCCCATAACACCCCAGCACCAATCCTGACCCCACGACACCCAATGTCACTCCCAAACTCAAGGGGAAGACGTATGGGGGGTGGCTGAGGACATTTGGTGTGTTCAGCCCAGAGAAGAGGAGACTGAGGGAAGGCCTCATGGTGGCCTGCAGCTTCCTCATGAGGGGAGCGGAGGGGCAGGCGCTGAGCTCTGCTCTCTGGGGACAACGACAGGACCCGAGGGAACAGCACGGAGCCACGACAGGAAGGGTCAGGCTGAGTGTTAGGGCAAAGTTAGGGTGGTTGTGCCCTGGGACAGCCTCCCCAGGTCAGTGCTCACAGCACCGAGCCTGCAGGACTACAAGAAGCATTTGGACGCCGCTCTCAAACACAGAACTTTACTTTTATGTGGTGCAGCGTGGAACCAAGAGCTCCACTCCCAACCCCTCTCTGTCCCCTCCAAGCACCGCCATTACCCCCCCCGCGCCTCCCCTCACGCACCACTCCGGCGCATGCGTGGGGGGGGGGGGAGTGGACGCGTAATGGCGGCGGGCCCATAATGGCGGCGAGCGGGAGGAGCTGGTTCGGCGCCCTGGCGCTCGGCGTCTCCTTCCTCAAGTGCCTCCTCATCCCCACGTAGTAAGGAGGGGACAGGGATGGGGGCTGCTGGTTCTGCCCCTTCTTGGTGCAGGGGACGGGGCATTCGGTGTGGGGACGGCCCCGAGGGGGTTTGTTTCCCTCAGGTATTGCTGTCCCTGGGGTGTCGCCACCTCATCCTCTGGGCGGTGTAAAAGGGGATTAAGTTTGGGCTTGAAGGTGCTTACAGCCAACCTGGCTGTTGTTCGGGGGCTTTAATATGTTGAAACAGGCACGCTTTCTAATTAATAGGGAAAATTAATAGGGAAAAAAATGCAGTTTTCCCCTCAGAAACTTTAAATTGCTATTTATAGGTCAGTAACTCCAGGAATTTTTGCATTAATTGTAAGAAAAGGCTGAGCTATAAGTCGTTCTTGACCCATAATATAAATATATTATACCTATAACGTGCCTTGTCCTATATCCATCTGTGTCCTGGGTACAAAGTTTGTGCAGCATCTCTGTTACTGCCCAAATTATTAGATCACAGTCTGGGAGCTGGGTGATGTAGGCCCCCTATTTATCTGCCTCTGGTCTTGTACTCGGTTATGTTTCTCCTTCAGGTGCATGCGTGTGACTTAACCTAAACCTTCTGTAGTCATTCCACAGATTTTGAAGTGCACAGGAATTGGCTTGCCATCACGCACAATTTACCTCTCTCTCAGTGGTACTATGAAGTAAGTTTCTTTATGGGGCAAGGGTTTAATGTTCTTTTATTAGTTGTGTACAAGTTATAGATGTATTGGTTATGCCAGCCTCTCTGAGTGCTAGAGGAAAAAGAACTTTATTTGCAGGACATACGTGCCAGGGATACTGATGGCTGGCAGCTGGATAGCTGTGCTACAGAAGCGTATCGATCCCAATTCATTGGCCTTATGTAATGCTTAAAAAAATATTTGTTTGGGACAGCTGCTAGTATTTATGAAGGCAAACTGGGAAAGACAATTAATGCACGTGGTTTATTAAAAAGGTTGCCTAACAGGAGCAAGCTGTGTGGTAGTCTTGCATTGTTGCTGTCTTTGCTGTTGTCATTAATAATTCATAGTTATTGCAATAAAGAATGAATCTCATAAACAGGTCTGTGCATTATGAAGTTAATTAGGATATTAAAGTTGTGGTCCTCTGCTGGCATCCTACTAGCATGCATTGATTTTAACCTAGATGGATCACCTTCAACTTGATAATAGGTTAAAACCCAGTTGTGTAGGCCACTATCTCAAAATATTTCTTGGCGTTCTGGGATAAAGATCAGTCTCTAGGACTCCATGTAAGCATTTGGGAACTGTGTGTCCAGGGATAAATGATGTGTGTATGTCAGAAGTTTCCAACAGGCTGATCTAACAGTGTAAAAAAGTTAATCATTGGTTAGGGCATAACAACTGTCCTTTTAAGAAAAGATTAAATAATACTGTTGAATCCAAATAATTCCAAATAAATAATACTATTGAATCCAAATCCAAAAATTTTGGTGAAAAAAGGGTTATTAAAAGTAACATGTAAAAAGTAATTTTGAGACCAAGAAGATTGATTGTGCTGGTGAATTCTTTCATGCAGACAAAACATAAGATTGAGATAAAATGTCAACTGATCTGATGTCATGAACTGGATATGAAGAACCGTAAACAGCACGGGTTGTGTTAAATTATTTATTCTCATTTTATCTTCAGGCAACTTCAGAATGGACCCTGGATTATCCACCTTTTTTTGCTTGGTTTGAGTATGCGCTATCACATATTGCCAAGTACTTCGACCCCAAGATGTTGGTCATTGAAAATCTAAATTACAGCAGTCATGCAACCGTCTTCTTCCAAAGATTTTCAGTCATCTTTACGGATATCCTTTTCATCTATGCAGTTCGTGAGTAAGTCTTAATGCCCTGATTGTAGGGACAGTGGGTTCAGTATTCTAACTTCTAGAGTAACAACAAAAATATTTGTACAAACTTTGTAGGAGCTGTGGGTCAGCTTGGGTGAGCACGACTGTTTTTTCCTATTTTCTTATCACTCTCTTCTTTTAAAATAGAAGTGTATAAGAAACCTGTGATGAAATGTCAGTATGATCTCAGATATGCTAAGTCACTCCAGTGTTTTTGATGTTCTTGGTGATAAACTGATTATTCCAAGTCTAATTTAGCAGTATTAAGATTCTGTGCTTTTAGGGTGCCCTGGCTTTCTGAGGGAGAAGAATGATGCTACTAGTAGCAATAAAACACATCACCCACAAATTTTTAATCTGATCTTCAACATGTGAACCAAATGGCTTCATACTGAAGTTAGAAGATGTTCTTAGCTAGTAAGCATGTAGCTCACAGTACCAGGGGAAAGCCAGCTTAATGTCCTGACTGGGGACTTTAAATACAACCCAGTACATTGTCTCCAGATACAGCAATACTCTCTTCTTTGATAAGAAGCTGACAGCAAACAGGCAGTAAAAAACTGTAGTGTTATAATTGAAGATGAGGTGTGACCGAGACCAGGTTACTTAACAAACCTTAGCATGTGGAAAATGTTACAGCTACTGGTATTTTAAATCCTTTTTTCCTAGTAAACTTTATCAGTTATGTTCTATTCTCTTGATGAGTTTAGCAAGAACTCTATCATTGCCTTCCAGCCATATGATATCCTCAGGTTAAGTGCATGTCTCAACTTTTAAAAGCAACGTGGTTTCGTTAGTTCTTTCAATTAAGACTTAACGCTTCTTCTGCTGTTGTTCAGATGCTGCCGATATGTAAGTGGGAAGCGAGCTGCAAAGGATATTTTGGAAAAACCAACGTTTATTCTTGCTGTTCTGCTCTTGTGGAACTTCGGGCTGTTAATTGTGGATCGTATCCTTTCAAATCAGGTTGTTTGTGGGGTTAACCTTTTACAGCGTGTGGTACAAACCCATGGGTATTCTTACTGTCGCAGCAAGTAGTACTACTGTTCGTGTTCTGGGGTTAGTTGAATAACTTCATGTTTTCTTTGCAATTATCTGTCAAAATGGAAAATGTTCAGGTTTTGGTCTGATTCGCCAGAGCTGCTGAAGGACCAGTCTGGCAGCAACGTGCCTGTTCCGGCTGGCTGCTCCCCCTCCGCCTTCCTACAGAAGTCTTAGCAGAGAGCTTCTTTTTCCTGGGTGCAGTTCTAGGTTTGTCCCGTGTAAAGGAAAACCTTACAAGTGCTTTGTGTCTGGGATGTGTTTAAATGGTAATGCTGTATGATAAATAGCAAATTTTCTTTAAAGAGGATATAAAAATAATGCTGGGAGGTCCAATTATTGTCAGTCAGTTTTGACATAATGTGTGTTGACGTTGTTGAAGAGGGAACAGAAGGGAAAACAGCAGTCCTTAACAGGAAGGACTCACTCTGTGCTTCCCTGTTTTTGTCCAAAGTTGTATGCTGGTAGGTGATAAGTGAGGACTGCTGTCTCCATCGATAAACCAATGTTAGGCAGAAACCGGTATATAAAAATTCAAAAAGTGGACGATTAACCTATTATTATTTTGTCATGTAGCTTCTTGATAGATACGTAGTCAGATTGCTAAGCTTCATTTCATCACGATAATACTCTGGGGTTAGTAGTCTGTGTGTCTGTACTTAACGTACTTACAGGTAAGATTAATGACTTTGAGTCAAGTGAATTTAAGGTTAATTTCTTGACTTAAGTTCTATTTTAATTTGATTATGTCTTTAAGCCTCCAAAACTCTAATAGTAGTAGAGAATGCTTACTTTATTCCTTTCTTGACTCAAATTCAGATATTCACTTTCAGTACAATGGCTTTCTATTTGGCCTGATGCTTCTCTCTGTTGCTCGACTATGTCAGGTAAATTTAAGTGGCTCTTTTCTCTTTATTTGCGTATACATTTTAGGTACATCAATTCACTTCCTTGGGCTGCTACTATTGAAGCTAATGGGAGTGGCTCCAAGTTGGTGTGCCCTAAATCTGGGTGTCGAGTTATTTGTTGAGTCTGGGGGGAAGAAGAGAACCTGAATGTAACCACAGTTGCTTATTGATGCTGCAGCGTTTCAGTTCCCTGTGAGAAAGCTAAATCCTGTGTTACACCTGAGCAAAGTGACATGGTTTGCTGCCATCTTGCCTCCTTCCAAATCACCAGTCCTTAAAAAATGTACTTCAGAAGCTGCAGGCAGGGGGGTCCTTTCCCAGTTTTCAAAGCAACATCTGACAATGCAGCTTCCTTCTCTATTTATTCATGACTATATTGTTTGTAATTTGAAGTAAACACTTAATTTGTTTTTATGCTTATGATAATTGTCCTGTCACCTTAGGATCAGACCAGAGGGCTTTTTCAAAGTTTATACAAAGGAAGACCAAGTAGAAAATCTTGGATTTTTTTGGACTTTTTTATTCTTTTTTTTTTTTTACTTTAGAAAAGGTATTTGGAGGGCGCTCTTCTTTTTGCTATTCTTCTGCATTTCAAACACATCTACGTGTATGTGGCCCCAGCATACGGCATTTATTTGCTGCGATCCTATTGTTTTACTGCAAATAATGCAGGTAAGATGGAGTTTTCCTCACTTGATTTTGAGGAATTGTGTTTAATGGTGCATGGGGAAGACACAAGACACGCAGGTACCATTGGATCAGAATGGCTGTTGGTCAGGTGGGAATTCATCTTGGGGAGCAGAGCTGGAAAGATCTTCAGAGATTATTTAAAATATATTTGAGTGTCAAAAATTCCTGTTTCTAGGTAGTTCTCTATTAAGAAAATGCAATGTGAACAAACTGCAGATGGCAGTTTGAAGCTGTAAGAATTATTCTGAGTAAGAAATAATTAGATGGCTATTCCAACATCCATCTTTCAGGCTTCTGTCCACTTTTTAGCAGGGAAAAATGTGTTTATTTCTCACGTGAGCCAAGAGATTATTTCTCTTTAAAGGAGAAAAATCAAAAGATTGTATAATGCAGGAGCTGCCATGTAGAAAAAGTAAATGGGCATAGGCAAATGAAGAGCACAAACTTTACTTAACTCAAAAGAAGTGGGGCAAACTCAAGTTGTACTTTCCCTCAGTAATTAAATTCAGAATAAACTAAATACCCATAGACTTCCTCTTCTCTTGCCTGTGTGTATATATAGTGTACATAGTACACTGATATGAAATTTTTCATTTCTGTCTGGGTCAGCCTTACTTCCAGTTTTGCCAAGATGGGCAGGAGTATTTAGATGTTTAATGGGCAAAATTGGCTTTGCTTACCTTAAGTTACCTAAAAACTACCTGCTAAAGGAAGTAATTGAATATATTGATGTGAAGGACTAGGTGCTTCTTCTAGATAAGTGCTAGCATTCCACACTACCAGTGGATTGCTTTGCCTCTCCACTTGCCACAGTAACTGCACTGATAATCTGTTTTCTTCTTACAGATGGATCCCTGAAGTGGAGGAGTTTCAGCTTTCTTCACGTAACTCTTCTGGCATTGATTGTTTGTCTTGTTTCAGCTCTTTCGTTGGGCCCCTTCATAGTGTTGGTAATAACCCCTTTTTCACTTGTTATTCACCTGAACAGTTAGAAAGCTTTATTGTGAAACTAGAAACCATATCTCATCTAAAGAGACCTTTTTTGTTTCATTCTTCTTCGTTCCTGTAGGGCCAGCTGCCTCAAGTCATTTCACGGCTCTTCCCTTTCAAGCGAGGCCTCTGCCATGCTTACTGGGCCCCAAACTTCTGGGCTTTGTACAATGCCGTGGATAAAGCGCTCACAGTTGTTGGTACAGTACGCACATCTTGCGGTTTGGTGCTTACTTGCAGATAGAGCTCTCTGGATTTTAGGCTTCCTTCCCCATTTGAAATGCAGGTAGCAAATTATACTTCCAGATTGCCTTAAATCGATCGATTATCTACATAATTCAGTGTGTGACAAGCTTCCAGTGGTAGGTCAGAAATCAATCTTGCCTGTTGTATTTTAAAACAGAAAAATCTCAACCATATACTTAGTTCAGTTCTGTTCTGCAGACCAGTTTGACAGCTAGTATATTTTCTTTATTAATATTTAACAGTTTGTACTTTTTTTTATCTTATTTTTTTCAGGCTTAAAGTACAACTTCCTTGATCCCACAAAAATTCCTAAAGCCTCAATGACAGGAGGGCTGGTTCAAGAATTTCAGCACACTGTCCTTCCTTCTGTGACTCCGCTGGCAACGTTGGTCTGTACTTTCATATCTATCTTGGTAAGAACAAATCATGGTTTGGGAAACTTTTGTTTTGTCCCTAGCAGTTTTTAATCTGATTAGCATGTCCCTCGTACAAATTTTAATTCCAGGTCAAAAGATAACTTTTCTTTAAAAATAAATTATTACAATAAATATGGGGTTAATCCTTTTGGATATATTTATTTTTATTTAATATATATTTGGAGCACAGTTTTTTAACATTGGAAAGCTCTTTGGACAATGGCTTGCATTCAGGATTGCAAAACTTGACTGAAGTCCTGTTTTTTGCCTGTTGTTTCTAGCCCTCTGTTTTCTGTCTTTGGTTTAAACCTCAAGGGCCCAGAGGCTTCCTTCGGTGCCTTGTTCTTTGTGCATTGAGCTCCTTCATGTTTGGTTGGCACGTGCATGAAAAAGCAATACTCCTCGCTATTCTGCCTTTAAGGTAAGTGACTCCCGCATGTGGTAGTTGGCCAAACTGAACCTGCAGCTGCTTGTTGAAGTATCCTCAAAAGAGGATCACTTGGTTTTCAGTATATTTCATAAAATAAACACGCTTGTAGAATGCCTTAAGCTGTGAAGTTTTAATGTGTTTCAAGTGCATTAATTTCAGACACAATAAATGGTGTCTTCCAGTGCTGAGTGCTATTACGATGTGTAGTGTAACAGGAGATCTGAGTGTTTGGATTCAGACACGTGATTTTTGTTAAGATAATGGAGAAAAAAAAAGCTCATAAAGGATTCAGACTTCAGGCTGTGGGTACCCCAGAGCTCTTAAAAGAATTCATTTAGCCTCCCCTTAAAACCTCCTTTCTGTACTGACAACTTGAGAGCAAGCTTGATAAAATCATAGAATCAGAATGGTTTGGGCTGGAAGGGACCTTAAAAATAATGTAATTCAACCGCTGCCCTGGTCAGGGCCCCCTGCCCCCAGCCCAGGCTGCCCCCAGTGCTCAAGTTTGGCAAACCAGGTCTGAATTTAGTGACTAAAATCCTAACCCAGGACTTGTTCTCATGATACGTGAACGTGGCTACAATTGGAAAATAACACTGATCATGTGCTGCATCACTTGTAATTGTACGCAATCGCTTTGTGGTACTGGTGATAGAGAAGAATGGATGCTCGGACACGTGGCAAGGAAGCCTAAATGCTACTTGTGAATATGATTAGAAGCAAGATTACTACCACTTAGCTTATTGTCACAGTTTCAGATAGCTCCTGCATGTGAACTAGTGAATAGGGCTACTGCAACCACTGACATAAAACCCCAGACTGGGGTGGCAGTCGGGGGGAGGGAATTAACACTGGAAGAACAAAAGGAAGGAGAAGGAAGCAGGGATGACAGTGTTGCCAGGCAGGTGGCAAAGGAAAAAGACCATTTGTAGGGGAAAGAAGTAGTACTTCTAGAAAACTTCAGGACTTTTTGATACTTGTGTTCAGTGAGTGTGCGGTTTCCTGGGAGAGGGTTTCTTGGCTGATTTTTCTCCTGCGCTTTTAAGAAGTCAGGTGGCTTGGTAGCAGGAGATTCCATCACAGGTCCAGGATTTGGAAGGACTGGGGTCCTGTGTAACTCCACATGACCTGTTCTTCGTTCTCTTTTGTGACTTGCATAGCGTTTTTGCTGAAATGAAGTTTCTTTACTAAAAGAAAAGTGGTTAACGTAAGTTCTTGTTGTTTTTAGCTTGTTGTCTGTTCAGAGAGCAAAGGATGCTGGCATCTACTTGATCCTGACAACCACAGGGCATTTCTCCCTTTTCCCGTTGCTGTTCACAGCACCAGGTAAAGTGTCTTCTTTCTGTGCTCTCATGTCTTTACTTGTTAGTGTAGAGTGGATAATGGCTTTGGATTGTTTCATGTAATTAGTTGGAAGCTGTGAGATGCTATATGTGAGCCTGGTTTTGTAAATATGAGCTTCCAACTAGTGAAAAGAAATCTTGGTTTAAAAACACAGTGGAAAAATCATAGAATTCGAATTGAAATAGAGATGGGGAATTGTGATAGTCAATATTTGTTATCCCTCGCTCTGCCACGGTTCTAGAAACTTTCCTCTGCCTAACACTACCATGTGAAGGAAGAGGATAAAGTCAACTTGAGACTACAGATCTGTCAGGCTGTTTTCCAGACAACGTTTCCAGCTGACTACTGTTTAGTGCTATCAAATAAATAAAAATTCTTGCAGTAGCATCAATTATGTGTAGGGATAGATTTTCTGTGTGTGTGTGAATGAATGCTGTTTCTTCCTCCTGCCTCTGATTAATCAAAGGTCTGATGTGTTAAGGTGTAAATAAAATAAACAGATAACCATTGTGTAATGATTGGCATACTTCTGGTAGAACTCAAATCCAGATGCTCTCCTTCTGGTCAAATAACGCCATTTATTTGCAATAGAGGAGCTGCTGCCTTTAGACTCTAGAGACTTCCTTTATGTTCTCTGTTCACTAACTCCTGTATAGTTTGTAGCTTTGAACTAGATTTCCCTGTCGTTCATAATGTTCTGAGTTTCCTAGTAATTTCTAATCACTTTTGAATAGGAAAATCTTAATTGCAGTGCTGTCATATATTGTAATTATAATTGTGTTCACTATATATCCGGTGTGTGTTGGAGTGCTTGGCATTTTGTTTAGTAAATATATATATATATATGCTAATTCTTTTGTGCCCAAAATAAGTCTTTTGTGTCCTAAATATATATATAAATATATATTCTATGCATAAATACAAGTCCTGTAAATAATTTTGTTTGGTTTGGAGAAAATAATTAAATTGGACAATACAAGCTTGAATACTAGCACTTAAGGTTGCTATAACTTAAATGGCAGATGCTTGTTGTAACTGATTTTAAATGTATATTGTGTTCCTTACATTTCAGAACTTCCAATCAAAATACTGCTTATGCTGCTGTTTACAGTTTATAGCTTCTCTTCGCTGAAATCTCTATTCAGGTAATGAAATAAACTTGTTCCTGAAGTCAAGAATGAAACCACCTCTGTCACTGGGAACTGTGTTGTCATAAGAGACAAACAGCACTTCAGTTTCATGTTTGTGTCAGTTTTCGGTGTTAAAATGATGATGCCTCTGTTCTCCTCCCAAGAAGGAGGGCTTAAGATAAGAGTTTTATAGGACATCCTTGTTCTGTTTGAGCTGTGACAACTGTCCAGTTAGTCTCAGAAGGGTGTAAACCCAGTGTATTTTTAAGGCCGTGGATCCCCTACCCACTCAACCAAAGACAATGCTTATTATAAATCCGGTAGTCTCCACTGTCCTATTTCCCAAACTTCTTATGGCATAAGCCAAGTTGTCATGAGGATCTCTTGGAAATGCTATGAACCTGTATTTATTACATCAGTCACCTGTTTTTTATAGGTCATCCTCTTTCAACCAGACTGCTTTGTCCCCCGTAGTGTTCTGGACTCAGGTCATTCCTTCTCAAGTACCCTAACTCCCCTGTAGATGCTTAGCTTGTGTAGAGCTCAAGCTTTTGCAAATTTCTTGTTCATAACTCTGCTAAAATCAGAATATGAATGTAGCCTGTTGACTACTTGCAGTCCAAACCCTACTAGCAGTGTCCATTCTGAGAGTTGAACTTAGATTTCCTACAGAAAGCTTGTGGGGAGGGGGCGGTGGTTAGGATAAACCTGACATTTCTAGTCCTTGGGTGCAGAAGAACTTGCATGGAACAAACCCATGTATGAAGTACAGGAGATCTCTGTTTAATTGTTCTTTGGTATGATGTGAAAAGAAGCAGAGCAGCTGCTGAGATTTCCACCTAGATTCATTTCTACTCAGCAAGGGCCTGTTGGAACTCGGTGTAAAAACCACACGATTAAGGGAATTAGCTGTACTGTGTGTTACCGTGTGTTTTGCTACTGAAAACTCTGGAAGTTCTAATTGTTATTTAAAGCGTTGCTGTGAACTAGTGGGTGATACTCTCTGCACTGTTTGTGTGTCACCAGTAGTAGCTGAAAAAAATAGTTACTTTTAGTAACAACATGTATTTTAACATCTTTTTCTTGAATTTTCTCTGACAGGAGAGAGAGGCCTCTCCTTAACTGGCTTGAAATAATCTACCTCGTCCAACTGGTGCCTTTGGAAATCTTCTGTGAAATTGTATTTCCTCTGACCTCCTGGAAGCTGCAGTTTCCTTTTGTCCCTCTGTTGCTGACCTCTGTTTACTGTGCTCTGGGTGTCACGTACGCTTGGCTGAAACTGTACATCTGTGTCTTGACTGAGCACGTTTTTGTGAGGCAGAAGGCTGAGTAAAGCTGTGTTGGTGGGACCCATTCCAGGTTACCCCTTTGAGGGGATTATCCAGCACGGTGAGGTGTTGTTGTAAGGACATATGCTGCCTTACAGCCAGCTGTGTGTGTACCATCTCCGTGAGGAGAGTTTGTCTTTTTGCTTCTGTACTGTCCAACTACTATACCTCTGATCAGAAACACTCATCACAATAACGTGGTCCACTGAGACGACACTTTGCCATGAATAAACTGTGAAGCTTAACGAAAAAGGATTTTGTATTCATATTGACTATGTAAGAGGTTCAGACTTCTGTCCTGAGGAAAACCTGCCTGGCTTTCCCGTTACTGTCTGTATTTTAATAAAAAGGGAACCAGAAATTACAAGAGGTCATTGCTGTGTAGAGAGAGCATTGTAACTGCATACTGTGGAATATGAAAATAAAAGGAACTTTGGTCTCTTTGTTTTCAGCCTTTCTTGCCATTTTTTCAGCACCTGTCCAAGCCATACTGTCCGTGGAGAAACTCTCCTGGGGTGCACTGTTGAGCTTCTGAACAACTGAAGCTGCAGCTTTGCATTTTTGCTTAATACGGCCATGTCTGTTTGATCTTTCTGTTTCACGGAGTCTTTTCAAGGAAGTTTTACTGTATTCTAATCATACTTATTTTTGAAGACAAGGTTTTTGAAAACCTACATAACTGTCCCTCAGAGATTTTGCTTTAGGAATAGGATTGTTTTGGGGCCCAGCAATGTCACCCACAACTGTGGGGGAGTGCAGAGGGGATGAATCTTTTGAGCAGTTTCTGGACTTCATCACTGTCCAAGAATGTGGTCCCCTTTAGAGGGGATACTTGACTAAATGGTTACACTCTGTTCTTCGAATATTTTGAATGTTAAAGTAGTGTGTGGCTCTGGTAGGAAAGCAGGTAGCAGTTAGAGTGGTTGCTGTGGCAGCAGGGCTGCTCTGAGTAGGATTTTAGACCATCTGTGTAAACACAAGGTACTGATAAAACTTTTCACAGATAATAAGCTCATTTTCGGCTTTCTTCACTCCAGTTGTCATTACTTTCTCATAATTTCTACTATTTCTATTTCGTGAAGTGCTTTGCCATACCCCTAGCAGGGGAGAAGATGGGGGCTACTTCCATTTGTATTCCATGCTGTTTTAGCCTCAAACCTGTGCAGTGTAAGGCACTCACAACGCTTCCATCTGTAAATCCCAGGGAGGGGAGCTGTTCCCCCCTGGATGCTGCCTCCCGGCTTCACCAGCAGAGCCCCCCAGGACGTCTTGGTGTGAGCGTGAAATCCCCGTTCTTCACCTCGATGGTAACACCTGAAGCTGGTGGTGATTCAGAGACATTAAGGTTAGAAAAGCCCTCCAGGATCATCTGGTCCAACCAACCCCTACCACCAATGTCACCCACTAAACCATGTCCCCAGTCACCATGTCCAGCCTTGCCTTGAACACCCCCAGGGACGGGGACCCCACCACCTCCCTGGGCAACCCATCCCAATGCCTGACTGCTCTTGCTGAGAAGAAATGTCTCCTCATTTCCAACCTGACCCTCCCCTGGCACAACTTGAGGCCATTCCCTCTGGTCCTATCAGTGGTTACCTGTGAGAAGAGGCCGACCCCCAGCTCCCTGCTTTGAGGGAGCTCCTGCGTCACCTCCAGCACCATGCTATGGGACACCAATACCCAAACATCCTCCTTGCAGAGAGAGGCGAAGTAATAAATAGGGTTAGATGGGGAAGCGATTTAGGAGTTCTGATGCGTTCGACTATTTTTTTATGGTTATGTTGTTGTATGGTTATTGCTCTTGCAAGTGGCTTAAGGTAATTTCAGGTTCATCAAAAATCAATCTGGGTCACTCTGTTGTATTAGTCTTTAATCGTTTTGCAGGAATATTAGGAAGAACTTCTTTACTGAACGGGTTGTTAGGCATTGGAATGGGCTGCTCAGGGAGGTGGTTGAGTCACCATCCCTGGAGGTCTTTAAAAGACGTTTAGATGTAGAGCTTAGTGACATGGCTTAGTGGAGGACTTGGTAGCGTTAGGTCAGAGGTTGGACTCGGTGATCTTGGAGGTCTCTTCCAACCTAGATGATTCTGTGATTCTGTGAAAACGAATGGGGTTTGATTCAGTTTAACCAAAACGTACGCCCCCGAAAGCTGACACCGGAGCAAAAGCCTCACAAGCCGCCGCGACCCCTGCTCGACCACCACGAGAGGGCTCACCCCCATTAACGCCGCCCGCTCTGGGGTGGGGGCGAGGGGTATTTGGGGGGCCGTTGCGTTAAAAATAAACAATAAAACCGAGGAAGGAAGGCGGCGGAACCCGCGTCAGGCGGCCAGCGCGCGCGGCGGAGGGCGGGCAGCGCCGCACGGCGGCGGGCGGTCACCTTGGGCGGGCCGGGCGCCATGGCGTTCCTGCCTGAGGAGGCGCGGGAGCTGCCGCCGCCGCCGCTGGTGAACAAGGTGTCGGCGTGGCTGGGTGCGGCCGGCTGGGCGGCGGCACTGCTGGGCAACGGCTTCAGCCAGCGGCCCGTCCTCACCGCCGGTGGGTGCAGGGGGTAGGGGCAGGGTGAGGGGCTGGGGGGTAGGGGGATGGTGTGTGAGGGGGTTGGGGAGCTGAGGAATTGGGGGGGGGAGAGGCTTGGGTTGAGGGGTTGGGGAGGGGTTGGGGGGGGCTCTGAGGGGTTGGGCAGGGATTTGGGGGGTCCGAGGGGTAATGGGGAGGATCTAGGGGGGACTCTGAGGGGTTGGGCAGGGATTTGGGGGGTCTGAGGGGTAATGGGGAGGATCTAGGGGGGACTCTGAGGGGTTGGGCAGGGATTTGGGGGGTCCGAGGGGTAATGGGGAGGATCTAGGGGGGACTCTGAGGGGTTGGGCAGGGATCTGGGGGGTCCGAGGGGTAATGGGGAGGATCTAGGGGGGACTCTGAGGGGTTGGGCAGGGATTTGGGGGGATTCCCTGGGGTCATAGGGAGGGATGTGGGAGGACTGAGGGGTAATGGGGAGGATCTAGGGGGGACTTAGAGGGGTTGGGAGGGGTTTGGGGGGACTCTGAGGGGTAATGGGGAGGGATTTGGGGAGTCTAAGAGGATGTGGTGAGGAGTTTAGGAGGACTGAGGGGTGATGGGGAGGATTTGAGGGGGGTCTGAGGGATAATGGGGAATGATTTGGGGGGATTCTGAGGGGTAATGGGGAGGGATTTGGGGGGGTTCTGAGGGATAATCTCTGGGGGTTCTGAGGGGTTGGGGAGGAATGTGGGGGACTATGAGGGGCAATGGGGAGGGATTTGGGGTATTCTGAGAGGTTGAGTGGTTTGGCGGGGATTCTGAAGGGTGCTGGGGGGGGATTTGGGATTCTGAGGGGTAGGGCAGGATTTGGGGAGATTGAGGGGATGTGGAGAGGGATTTAGGAGGACCCTGAGGTATAATGGGGAAGATTTGAGGGGACTCTGAGGGATATGGGGAGAGATTTGGTGAGATTCTGAGGGGTAATGGGGAGGATCTGAGGGGATTCTGAGGGATGTTGGGGGGAGCCCTGGGGTGAGTGACTGGAGAGGGATGGGATGTGGGGAGGGGTGTAGGAGGACTCTGAGGGATAATGGGGAGGATTTGAGGGGGTTCTGAGATATATGGGGGGATATGGGGGAACTGTAAGAGCTGTGGGGGGGAAGCTTTGAAGTGAGGGGCTGGATAGGGTTGTTAGGGGACTTTGAGGGATATGGGGGTCGAGGGGATTTAGGGGCATGGGGAGGGGAATCCCTGAGGTGAGGGATGTTGAGGGGGATTTGGGATATTCTGAGGTATAAGGGGTTTGGGGGAATTCAGGGATATGGGGGGAACCCTGAGGTGACAGGCTGGGGGAGGATTTGGGGTGACTCTAAGGGATTTTGGAGGGGGATTTGGGGAGAACCTGAGGGATATTGTGGGGGGATTTGTGGGGACTCTTGAGGGATATGGGGCAGGAGGGGATGGAAGGGGTTTGCTTGGTTTTGCTTGGAAGTTTGCAGGGCAGCTGGGGAAGGCAGGGAGGAGGATTTGGGGGGCCTGCACGAGGGAGAAAATGGAGGGAGCCCTGAGGTGAGGGATCTGGGGGGACAGCATGCCTCGCAAGGGGCTCGGGGTGTGAAGTGGGGAGTGTTGGTGCATGAGGGGAACAGGGCGGCCGTCCTGCTCGTGTCAGCCCTGCAAGGCGAAGGCTGCCTCAGGCACTGCTGGCACAGGTCAGGGGGCGGCCTCCTGTCACTGCTGTCACCACCAGCGCATGGCGTCGTGAGCTGTGTAAATGTTAAGATAACCCAAAAGGGCGCTTTCCGTTGTGTTGGGATGTCCTTTGTGCCACGCGGGGGGAATCGGTGTGCTTCGTGCTGCCGGATGCAAAAAAAAAATCACACAGCCAGAGAGTCACTGAGCTGAATTCAGAGCAGGTTTAAAAAGGAGAGGGAGCATCCCCAAGGATTCACCCGGGAGGTTTCTGGTGTTGTTAAGGGGTTTGGGGCCTTTTTTAGGGGCTATTTGTGTCTTGCTCGATGTCAAATCATCACTTTGGTGTTTCTTTTTCACCTTGCAGGTGTTCACCGCCAGATTCTGTTCGCTACCGTGGGCTGGTTCGTTGGCTACTTCCTTGCTAAACGCACTGAGTATATTCACGCTAAGCAGGACCGAGAAATGTTTGAGTATATCAGGCACCATCCGGAAGACTTTAAGACAGCAGGTTGGTATTTTAAGAAGGACCTCAGCCTGCCGTAGCATGCGGGTTAATAAGCAGCAATATATATAAAGATGTTGATATCCTGCTTGCAGAATCTGCTCTTTTTTGACAAGTCATGCTGAGTCGTTGATGCTTTTTCACGGTATAAATTGTAACAGTAGTCAGGAGTCAGCATCTGAAAGCAGATGTTCTTACCAAGCTGATCAGCTTGATGACCAACTCTTCCTCTTAATAACTTATTTCAATATAAAAATGGCAGGGCCAAAACTAAAGAAGGAAAGTCCCAGAAAGCAATGAAAATCAGAAATCACAATCTTTGTTGTTTTTATTGTAAAATTGAGATGCCCTGGTGGAGATGAGGATAATTTTGTTGGCGTTCCAGGCATTGTACAACTTAGAGCCAGAACAGGTCCTTGTCCGTGCAGGTTTTCCTTTAGCAGTGACAGGTCACGCGTGGGAACGTTGCTCCCTGTTATGTGCTGACTGAGCACCGTCCCTAAGCAGTGCCCTGAGCTGCCCGAGGTTGCGGTGCATTTTGATTCCAAAGCGCTGTGATGAGCCTTCAGAAAATAAGTAGAGCAGGGGGGAAAAGGAATAAATAGAAACGTCAGCCCGAAATGCAGTTGGCTGCCTGACGGGCGTTATTTAAAAAAGCCTCAGTAAATAAATGTTGCGCTAAACGTACTCAGCTGAACCCAGCAATGCAACGGCACGGCTAAGGGCAGAATCGTTTGTTTTCTAATAAAACACAGCCAGGTGGCTGCCTGTTGGGTAACAATCGCATCATGCGGTGTCAGCGGGCATCTGCAGATGTAAAGAAGCGTTGCAGTAGCGAGATCCCTTTTCAGGGATCTGCAGTTCTGCCCCATGGAAGAGAAATTGCGTGCTTGGTTTGTGCAGCAAGCTAGCTGGTAGCAAGAGACAGGTTTTCTGTAGCGTGTTAACCTTTTGAACAGAAAAATAGTGATGGTTTGAGCATTTCAATCTTTAAAATTGATCTCAAATGTTGAGTAGGGGTTTTCCTAAACCGACTCATTGCCCCTTGCAGGAAAGAAAAGAATAGGAGAGCTTCTGGAGGACTTCATTCCGAATCGCTGAGGGTTTCTCCGGCAGCTACAAGCCTGTGTCTCACAAAGCATCCGCTGAACAAATTCCATCCTGAGAACTCCTGCAGGCTGCCTGCAGCCGGTCATGGCTTGGGAAAAGAACTATCATTCATTTTCACTGAATAAAAGTTAAGATTAAATACAGAGTATTCAGTTTTTTATTCTTCTGTTACATTATATCAATATGTTTTGCATTCTTACCTTGCTTTTTCTTTGCTGGCGATCAGGATTCAATCTTTCTGCCCTGGTTTGTGGATCCTCAGTAAGCACGTTGACCCCAAATGTTTTCCAGACATGCTGAGAATCCGCAGCTCTCCCGAATTTCACTGCAGGCTGCTCAGCACGTCTGGAGGCAGAAGTACTTCCAGTTGTATTTAAACGTTCAGGTCTGGAAGCACAAAAAGGTGAGAGAAAATATTGCAGGTGTGGCCTTGGCAAGGTCACCAATGGTTTGAGGGCCTCAGGGAAATGTCCAAAAATGGTGTTTAAACCCCAGCATGGTGTGCAGCCAGCCTTTGGCGTGACTTTTTGCTACCCAGCACCTGTAATTCTCACCTCTTTTCTCGGGGAAGCTCCGGCTGAGCTCTGTGTGCCTTCAGCTTGTCCCAGCGGGTGAGCTTCCAGGCATTGCACGCAGCCGGGTTTCTTTCCTTCTCCCATAACCAGCGCCCGAGTGCTCCCAGCGATGTTTCAGCACAGCTTCCCGGCTCTTTGGAGCTCTGAATTCCCTCGGCATCCCTTGGGAGCAGCCAGGGTGCTGCGGGGAGCTGGGGAGAGCTTCGATGCATGGCAGTGACAGCCTGGGGCGCGTGCGGAGGAGCCCGTGCCCAGGGAGGGTTTTGGAGCAGAACAGAGCCCGGCGTCCCCTGCCGTGGTGGCGGGGGCCTGATCCGCCATGGGGTGCTGCCAGGGACCTTTGGAGCTCGTGGCAGGTCGCAGACCTTTTCTGGAACATCTTGGGGCTCTTACCAGTCACGTTCATCAGCACTGGGCTGTTCCTCCCCAGGTGCAGGGCTTCGTGCTTCTCCTCACTGAACTGCAGGAGACGTTTCTCAGCCCACCTCGCCAGCCTGTCCAGGTCCCTCTGCATGGCAGCACGGCCCCCTGCTGGATCCCCCACTCCCCATGGGACTTTCCTCCAAAAATTTGAAATTTCTCCCCAGCTGCAGGTCACGTTGCAACAGGACAGCCTCAGTGCCTCCCAGCATCACCATCGATGCTCCAACGGTTGGGGATCAGGCAGAAGACCACAACTGTGCCGGGAACAAGGGGACACATGGGACACGGATCTATCCTGAGTCTGGGGCATTCCTCCATGGTGGTGCCACGCAGACACCTCCTTGCTTACCTGCAAGGACTGGAGGTGGCCCCGCTTAATCCCCATTCTGCTGCTTTTGTGACCCCCTCCCTGCCCCATCACCACACGCCCCTTGTTCACAGCCCCGTGCATGGCTCGTGTACAGGGCTGCTGCCTGCCCTCTCCCTCCCAGCTCCTGCCGGGTTTCCATCCTCCTTATGGGCTCAGCCATCCCTGTGGGGTCAGCCCTCCTCATGGGGTCACCTCCTCTTGACAAAACCGTCTTTGCCCCGCTTGGAGAGGTGGCTCCTGCCTCTCCCCAGCACACGCTGAGCCTCACGCAGGGTCCCACGGCCCCACAACCCAAACCGTCCCTCTCCCAGCTCCCCGTGTCCCCTCTCCTGGGCCACCTGTCCCAGCTGGAGGTGGCAGCGCACCCCCAGTGCCCCCCTCCCGCCCCGTGCCGGGGGTGCAGACAGAACCCGGTGTGGGGTTGGGGCCCTGTTTGTCCCCGTGTAGGGGCGCTGGGTGCTGGGCCCTTCCCGTGTCCCACAATGACAGAACCACACGGCCGCTTCAGAGGGGTCCTTTTATTAGCAAAGAGAGGGGAAAAGTCCCGCGCGTGTCCAGGTACCAGCTGGAAACGGCTCCGGCGTTCACCGGGGCTCCGCAGAGCTCAGTGCAAGAGAGCGAGGCCGCCGCCTGCCGCCGCCGCCGCCGCCGCTGCCGCCGCTGCTGCTGCTGCTGCTCTTTGAAAATAAAGAGGAGGGCACGAGGCGGGCAGCTCCGCTGGTGGCCCCAGGAGGGAACCGATGGCTCTTCCTATGAGGATACGGCCCCATCGCGTTCCCCGCGGGTCCCGGCTGCGGCTGGCGGGCAGTCCTGGCGCTGGAGGTCAGCTGCCGCGGTGCGAGGAGGCCGAGCGGGGCTGGGGGAAGAGGCAGAGATGCTGCGTGATGACCAGCACCTCTCCTGCGTGCCCAGCACCCGGCCCTGGGCTCCGGGAGCACCTCCGCGGGGCCCCCCCGGGCTCTGTCCCCCAGCGCTCGCTCACCTGGAGGCCGCGGCAGGTTCACCAGCTGGGCTGCCCATCGCCGGGGCTGATCTGCTCCAGGATCTGGCTGTACCTGCGCGTGAGGGCGTTGGTGTCCCTGGTGAGGTGGGTGAGGACCTGCTGCAAGCCGGCCAGGTGGTGGGACAGGCGCTCCTCCAGGCGAGCGTCCACGGCGGCGTCATCTGCGTCGGCGTCGCCGTCGGTGTCCCCGCTGGGGCTCGGGTCGGTGACGGAGGCCAGGCCTCGCTCCACCACGGGCTTGATGGCCTTGAGGAGCTGGTAGCGCTCGTACAGGTCCGCGGGGCCGCCCTCGTGCGGGGCCGCCCCGTCCTGGTCCTGCTGCGGGAAGACCCCTCGCAGCAGGCTGGGGAACATCACCTCCTGCTCCATCTTCTGGGTGGCCGAGAAGTACTGCTCCATGGCCCTGAGCACCTCTGCCACTGCTCCCCGGGTGTCCTGCCGCTGCCCGGCCCCGCAGAGGCTTTTTATGGGGCCGGGCACGGCCCCGCTCTGCTCTCCTCTCCTCCCCTCTGCTTCCTCCTACCCTGGCCGGGCTGGGCAGCACGGGGCCGGGCTTGGCTCCAGCTCCATGTCCCTGGCTCTGCCCGCGCGTGGCCTTGGCCCCAGCTGGCCCCCGGTGCCGCCGAGTCCCCGGGGGTGCAGGGAGCCAGACAGAGAGGAGGGGAGGTGCTGTGTGGCCTCTGTCTGAAGATTTCCTGTCCCCCAAGCCGCGCCCGCTCCCTCCCGTCCCGTCCCTGGGTACCCCTGGGAAGAGCCGGGCTCCATCCGCCCACCTCTCCCCCGCCAGCTCTTTGGTGCCTCCATGGACGCCCCTGAGCCTCCTCTCGTCCGGGCTCAGCAGAGGCCTCCCCCTCAGCCTCACCGTGCCTGGAGGCTGCTCCGGTCCCTTCACCTCCTCCGGGGTCCTCGGCTGGACTCACGGCCACGTTCGTCCTGCACTGGGGAGCCCTGGACGCGGGCCAGCCGCAGGATGTGTCCCACCGGGAGCAGGGATCCCCTCCCTCGCCCTGCTGGTGCGGCTCCTCCGAAGGCAGCCCGGGCGGCTGGAGGCTGTCTGCTGGTGGGGTGGCTTCGGCTGGGACTTGGTGGCCGCGCCGTGTCCCTGGCTCTGCTCCCCCAGCCCCAACGGTGGTGCTGCCCGGGGGGACGTCACCTCTGTCCCCGTGCCTGTCCCCCGCCGCCCCGTCAGTGCTGCGGGTGTTGAGCAAGGCCCTGACGCAGCCACCGGCACGGAGGTGACGGCAGACGCCAGAGGCCTCGGCGTCGCACGCAAAATGCCCCCGGGGGTCCCAGGGACGTGGTGCCAGCCGGCAGCCAGGCACCAGGGGAGCCCAGAAATGTCCTCTCGCACGGGGCTGCCCCACAGCGAGCTGCGACGGGGATGGGGACCTGGCCTCCTGGCCACTGGCCTCTCCCAAATCCGGGCTGGGTTTGGGCACGGAGGGGACGCTGCTGGTTGTTCCCAGCCTGCCCGAGGGACCCAGAGCATCCCTGAGGTGAATGGGGTGCTGCCACCCCATGCACGGGCCTCTGGGCCACCACGGAGCTGCTGGGACAGGCAGGGCATTGCCGGGCTCCTGGGGCAGAGGGACACACAGCAGGACACCGCCTCCTGCTCCCCACTTCTGGGCTGAGCGTTGTCCTCCTGGGCTGCTGCGGAGCTGGGGGCAGCGGATGGGGGCAGCGGGGGCTCAGCAGCCCAAGGGTGGGCCCCAGCACCACATCGTGTCCCCACGTGGTGGTGGTGCTGCTCACAGGGCACACTGAGGGGGCACAGACAGCTCAGAGCTCAAACCAGGGCTGAAGTTCCGCTGAAATCCCACCGGGAGCGCGACCTGCAGCGTTGCCTGGCGCTTGCAAAAGGGCCAAAGGACAGGCTGCCAGGGAGTGTGGCAACCGGCTCCTATTTTGGGATCGGCCGCAGGGTCCTTTGGCCCTTTTGCAACCCTCGCTGGTGGCAGCTCTCCCCCGCATGCACACCGCGGGACACAGCCCCAGACACACACACGCCGGGGACCCATGGCTGCCCCCACCTCTTCCCATCGTGCGCGTTGGAGTTGCATTTGTCCACTTCCCACCCTGCTGCTCCATGAGCCTCTCCAGCTGCCAAGCGCACAGCCCGAGCCAGAAGCAACGCCTGAGGTGAGCGCAGCCTTCCTCGCTGTGCCTGCCAGCTCCTCCCCCTCATACAGGTCCCGTCCTCCTGCTCCTGCCGGGTAAATGACCGCAGGGACGTCCCCCTGCAGCACCCGAGTGGCTGCTGGTGTCGGGCAGCTGCGGGTCCCCGTGGTGCTGGGGGGCCCAGCGCTGGGCCCAGTGCTCCAGGGGCGGCCTCAGCAGCGCTGAGCAGAGGGGAAGGATCACCTCCCTCGGCCTGCTGGCCCTGCTCTGCCCCAGGCAGCCCAGGAGACCACGAGGCCTCTGAGCACCAAGGGCACGTGGCTGCCTCCCGTTCCAGCCGGTGCCCACCAGGACCCCCAGGGCCATTTCTGCCCAGCTGGGGTCCCCAGCACGTCCTGGTGCCTGGGGCTCTTTTTCCCCAGGTGCAGGGCTTCGTGCTTCTCCTCACTGAACTGCAGGAGACGTTTCTCAGCCCACCTCGCCAGCCTGTCCAAGTCCTTCTGGATGGCTCTATGGCCCTCTGTCCGATCTGCCCCTCCTCCCAGTTTCGTGTCATCTGCAGACTTGCTGAGGACGCAATCTGCTGAATCGCCCAGATCATTAATGAAGTTGTCAAACAAGGCTGGATCCTGCACTGACCACCAGCTGCTCCACGTGTGTCTAGCCTCCAGCTAGACCTTGCACCACTGACCACTCTCTCTGGATCGAGCCATTCAGCCAATTTTCGAAACACCTCGCTGTCCTCTCACCCTTCCCCTGCTTCAGCAGCTTCTCCATGAGGATGTTATGGGGGACAGTGTCAAAGCCTTACTGAAATCCAAGAAGACAAAATCCACTGCTCCCCCCTCACCCATCAAGCTGGTGTTTTCCTTTTTGCAGCTTCTCAGGTAGGTCAGGCATGACTTCCCCTTGTTGTATCCACGCTGGCTGCTCCTAAGCATTTTCTTCTCCTTCGTGTGCCTGGAAATGGTTTCCAGGATGAGCTGTTCCATCACCTTCCAGGGACTGAGGTGAAGATGATCAGCCTCTAATTCCCCAGGTCCTCCTTGTTTGCCTTCTTGAAGCCAGGAGTGACATTTGCATTCCTCCAGTCTTTGGTCACTGCTCCTACTCTCCATGACTGATCAAAAATTATCAGGAGTGGCCTCACAGTGACACCTGCCAGCTCCATCAGCACCCATGGGTGCATCCTATGAGGGCCCATGGACTCGTTTGTGTCCAGTCTGCTCAAATATTTTGTGACTCGGTCCATTTCCACCAAGGGTACATCTTCCTTGCTCTGTTTTTTTCCCGTTGGTTTCTGAGAGCTGGGATTCCTTAAGGTCAGGCTTTCCTGACTGAGGCAAAGAAGGCATTCGGGACCTCGGCCTTTTCACTGCCGTGTGTAACCAGATCCCCCTTTTTGTTCAACAGTGGGCACAAATTTTCCCCAGTCTTCCTTTTGTCACCAGTGTACTTACAGAAGCCCTTCTTGTCTTGACATCCCTGGCCAGGTTCAATTCCATTTGGGCTTTAGCTCTCCTAAACACATCCCTGGATGCTTGGACAATGTCTTTGTGTTCCTCCCAGGCTACCCATCCTTGCTTCCACCCTCTGTAGGCCTCCTTTTTGTGTTTGAGTTTGTCCAGGAACTCCTTGTTCATCCATGCAGACATTTCGACCTTTTTGCCTAATTTCCTCTCTGTTGGGATGAATCACTCCTGAGCTGGGAGAAGGTGATCCTTGAATATTAACCAGCTTTCTTGGCCCCCTCTTCCCTCCAGGGCCTTATGCTATGGGAGTCCACCAAGCAGATCCTTGAGGACGTCAAAGCCAGCTCTCCTGCAGTCCAGGTGGTGAGCTTGCTGGGCACCCTGCTCACTGCCCTGAGGATCCTGAACTTCACCACCTCATGGTCACTGCAGCCAAGGCTGCCTTTGACCTTCCCATTCCCAACAAATCCCTCATCGTTGGTGAGAATGAAGTCCAGCAGAGCATTTCTCCTCATTATCTCCTCTTCTTGTCTCCCGAGCCTACCCTTCCCAAAGAGCCTACTTCAGGACACAGGCATTGCTGCAGTCATGGGAGCCATCCCGCTGTGCCTCTGTCATACAAATAAGACCGTAGCACTACAGCTGAAACACATTTCTAACTCATTTTGTGCATTCCTCATCCTGTCTGTGTTAGTGTACAGGCACCAGCATGCCGGGTACCACAGGGTAGCAGCCAGTGGTGAAAGTCTGGTGTGGGGATCTCCAGCAGCCGCCTGGACGTGGGGCTGGGCCCCCTGCTCGGGGTGGCCCTGGTGGAGCAGGGCTGGCACCACAGGGACCCGCAGCTGCCCGACACCACCAGCCACTCGGGGTCCTGTGCCTTGGGGTCTCCAGCCCCTGGTTGTTTAGTGGCACGATGGGAAGAGGTGGGGGCAGCCATGGGTCCCCGGCGTGTGTGTGTCTGGGGCTGTGTCCCGCGGTGTGCATGCGGGGGAGAGCTGCCACCAGCGAGGGTTGCAAAAGGGCCAAAGGACCCTGCGGCCGATCCCAAAATAGGAGCCGGTTGCCACACTCCCTGGCAGCCTGTCCTTTGGCCCTTTTGCAAGCGCCAGGCAACGCTGCAGGTCGCGCTCCCGGTGGGATTTCAGCGGAACTTCAGCCCTGGTTTGAGCTCTGAGCTGTCTGTGCCCCCTCAGTGTGCCCTGTGAGCAGCACCACCACCACGTGGGGACACGATGTGGTGCTGGGGCCCACCCTTGGGCTGCTGAGCCCCCGCTGCCCCCATCCGCTGCCCCCAGCTCCGCAGCAGCCCAGGAGGACAACGCTCAGCCCAGAAGTGGGGAGCAGGAGGCAGTGTCCTGCTGTGTGTCCCTCTGCCCCAGGAGCCCGGCAATGCCCTGCCTGTCCCAGCAGCTCCGTGGTGGCCCAGAGGCCCGTGCATGGGGTGGCAGCACCCCATTCACCTCAGGGATGCTCTGGGTCCCTCGGGCAGGCTGGGAACAACCAGCAGCGTCCCCTCCGTGCCCAAACCCAGCCCGGATTTGGGAGAGGCCAGTGGCCAGGAGGCCAGGTCCCCATCCCCGTCGCAGCTCGCTGTGGGACAGCCCCGTGCGAGAGGACATTTCTGGGCTCCCCTGGTGCCTGGCTGCCGGCTGGCACCACGTCCCTGGGACCCCCGGGGGCATTTTGCGTGCGACGCCGAGGCCTCTGGCGTCTGCCGTCACCTCCGTGCCGGTGGCTGCGTCAGGGCCTTGCTCAACACCCGCAGCACTGACGGGGCGGCGGGGGACAGGCACGGGGACAGAGGTGACGTCCCCCCGGGCAGCACCACCGTTGGGGCTGGGGGAGCAGAGCCAGGGACACGGCGCGGCCACCAAGTCCCAGCCGAAGCCACCCCACCGGCAGACAGCCTCCAGCCGCCCGGGCTGCCTTCGGAGGAGCCGCACCAGCAGGGCGAGGGAGGGGATCCCTGCTCCCGGTGGGACACATCCTGCGGCTGGCCCGCGTCCAGGGCTCCCCAGTGCAGGACGAACGTGGCCGTGAGTCCAGCCGAGGACCCCGGAGGAGGTGAAGGGACCGGAGCAGCCTCCAGGCACGGTGAGGCTGAGGGGGAGGCCTCTGCTGAGCCCGGACGAGAGGAGGCTCAGGGGCGTCCATGGAGGCACCAAAGAGCTGGCGGGGGAGAGGTGGGCGGATGGAGCCCGGCTCTTCCCAGGGGTACCCAGGGACGGGACGGGAGGGAGCGGGCGCAGCTTGGGGGACAGGAAATCTTCAGACAGAGGCCACACAGCACCTCCCCTCCTCTCTGTCTGGCTCCCTGCACCCCCGGGGACTCGGCGGCACCGGGGGCCAGCTGGGGCCAAGGCCACGCGCAGGCAGAGCCAGGGACATGGAGCTGGAGCCAAGCCCGGCCCCGTGCTGCCCAGCCCGGCCAGGGTAGGAGGAAGCAGAGGGGAGGAGAGGAGAGCAGAGCGGGGCCGTGCCCGGCCCCATAAAAAGCCTCTGCGGGGCCGGGCAGCGGCAGGACACCCGGGGAGCAGTGGCAGAGGCGCTCAGGGCCATGGAGCAGTACTTCTCGGCCACCCAGAAGATGGAGCAGGAGGTGATGTTCCCCAGCCTGCTGCGAGGGGTCTTCCCGCAGCAGGACCAGGACGGGGCGGCCCCGCACGAGGGCGGCCCCGCGGACCTGTACGAGCGCTACCAGCTCCTCAAGGCCATCAAGCCCGTGGTGGAGCGAGGCCTGGCCTCCGTCACCGACCCGAGCCCCAGCGGGGACACCGACGGCGACGCCGACGCAGATGACGCCGCCGTGGACGCTCGCCTGGAGGAGCGCCTGTCCCACCACCTGGCCGGCTTGCAGCAGGTCCTCACCCACCTCACCAGGGACACCAACGCCCTCACGCGCAGGTACAGCCAGATCCTGGAGCAGATCAGCCCCGGCGACGGGCAGCCCAGCTGGTGAACCTGCCGCGGCCTCCAGGTGAGCGAGCGCTGGGGGACAGAGCCCGGGGGGGCCCCGCGGAGGTGCTCCCGGAGCCCAGGGCCGGGTGCTGGGCACGCAGGAGAGGTGCTGGTCATCACGCAGCATCTCTGCCTCTTCCCCCAGCCCCGCTCGGCCTCCTCGCACCGCGGCAGCTGACCTCCAGCGCCAGGACTGCCCGCCAGCCGCAGCCGGGACGCGCGGGGAACGCGATGGGGCCGTATCCTCATAGGAAGAGCCATCGGTTCCCTCCTGGGGCCACCAGCGGAGCTGCCCGCCTCGTGCCCTCCTCTTTATTTTCAAAGAGCAGCAGCAGCAGCGGCGGCGGCGGCGGCGGCGGCGGCGGCGGCGGCGGCAGGCGGCGGCCTCGCTCTCTTGCACTGAGCTCTGCGGAGCCCCGGTGAACGCCGGAGCCGTTTCCAGCTGGTACCTGGACACGCGCGGGACTTTTCCCCTCTCTTTGCTAATAAAAGGACCCCTCTGAAGCGGCCGTGTGGTTCTGTCGTTGTGGGACACGGGAAGGGCCCAGCACCCAGCGCCCCTACACGGGGACAAACAGGGCCCCAACCCCACACCGGGTTCTGTCTGCACCCCCGGCACGGGGCGGGAGGGGGGCACTGGGGGTGCGCTGCCACCTCCAGCTGGGACAGGTGGCCCAGGAGAGGGGACACGGGGAGCTGGGAGAGGGACGGTTTGGGTTGTGGGGCCGTGGGACCCTGCGTGAGGCTCAGCGTGTGCTGGGGAGAGGCAGGAGCCACCTCTCCAAGCGGGGCAAAGACGGTTTTGTCAAGAGGAGGTGACCCCATGAGGAGGGCTGACCCCACAGGGATGGCTGAGCCCATAAGGAGGATGGAAACCCGGCAGGAGCTGGGAGGGAGAGGGCAGGCAGCAGCCCTGTACACGAGCCATGCACGGGGCTGTGAACAAGGGGCGTGTGGTGATGGGGCAGGGAGGGGGTCACAAAAGCAGCAGAATGGGGATTAAGCGGGGCCACCTCCAGTCCTTGCAGGTAAGCAAGGAGGTGTCTGCGTGGCACCACCATGGAGGAATGCCCCAGACTCAGGATAGATCCGTGTCCCATGTGTCCCCTTGTTCCCGGCACAGTTGTGGTCTTCTGCCTGATCCCCAACCGTTGGAGCATCGATGGTGATGCTGGGAGGCACTGAGGCTGTCCTGTTGCAACGTGACCTGCAGCTGGGGAGAAATTTCAAATTTTTGGAGGAAAGTCCCATGGGGAGTGGGGGATCCAGCAGGGGGCCGTGCTGCCATGCAGAGGGACCTGGACAGGCTGGCGAGGTGGGCTGAGAAACGTCTCCTGCGGTTCAGTGAGGAGAAGCACGAAGCCCTGCACCTGGGGAAAAAGAGCCCCAGGCACCAGGACGTGCTGGGGACCCCAGCTGGGCAGAAATGGCCCTGGGGGTCCTGGTGGGCACCGGGTGGAACGGGAGGCAGCCACGTGCCCTTGGTGCTCAGAGGCCTCGTGGTCTCCTGGGCTGCCTGGGGCAGAGCAGGGCCAGCAGGCCGAGGGAGGTGATCCTTCCCCTCTGCTCAGCGCTGCTGAGGCCGCCCCAGGAGTGCTGGGCCCAGCGCTGGGCCCCCCAGCACCACGGGGACCCGCAGCTGCCCGACACCAGCAGCCACTCGGGTGCTGCAGGGGGACGTCCCTGCGGTCATTTACCCGGCAGGAGCAGGAGGACGGGACCTGTATGAGGGGGAGGAGCTGGCAGGCACAGCGAGGAAGGCTGCGCTCATCTCAGGCGTTGCTTCTGGCTCAGGATCTTTGCTTGGCAGCTGGAGAGGCTCATGGTGCCCTGGGAAGTGTCGCATCAGGACATCCGGAGAAGTGCTCTACACCGCTGATGAACGTGATTGATAAGAGCCCCAAGATGTTCCAGAAAGGCTCTGTGACCTGCGACGAGCTCCAAAGGTCCCTGGCAGCACCCCATGGCAGATCAGGCCCTCTCCACCACGGCAGGGGACGCCGGGCTCTGCTCTGCTCCAAAACCCTCCCTGGGCACGGCCTCCTCCACACGCACCCCAGGCTGTTACTGCCTGGGAATGGAGAACCCAAACCAGTCATGGTCACGGATGGTCCTTGTCCTCGCAGAGCCAGCACAGGCTGGAGGAGAAGGGTCTGGTCTCAGACCTCTGTGCACACAGAGGGGCAATGCAGGACTCGGTGCGGCTCTGCAAGGGCTCGGGGCGCAGTCACTGTTGCCAGCTGCCACGAGGAAAAATTCTGCCACCACTCACAGCTTTACCTTGGCTCTCTGCTTGGGGTTCTCCGCTTCACAACAGGAACTGATCCCAAAATCAGTGAGCTGAGCATACAGCCAGTAGCAGGAACACAGGGATAAACCACAATGCTGGACTGAAGGTGTCCAGCACCCACAAACTGCCCAATGCCCTCCCACCACCAGTGCCACCAAGTCCCAACCAAACCCACCCCACCAGGCAGCATGAGCTGCCCGTGAGCCTCCTCGCCTTCCAGCTCCCTGGGCACCCAGGGACACGGCGGCACCGGGGGCCAGCTGGGACCAAGGCCACGCGTGGGCAGAGCCAGGGACACAGCGCAGCTGAGCCCCAGCGGGGTTGGAGCTGGAGCCAAGCCCGGCCCCATGGTGCCCAGCCCGGCCAAGGAACAGGGAGCAGAGGGGAGGAGAGGAGAGCAGAGCGGGGCCGTGCCCGGCCCCATAAAAAGCCTCTGCGGGGCCGGGCAGCGGCAGGACACCCGGGGAGCAGTGGCAGAGGCGCTCAGGGCCATGGAGCAGTACTTCTCGGCCACCCAGAAGATGGAGCAGGAGGTGATGTTCCCCAGCCTGCTGCGAGGGGTCTTCCCGCAGCAGGACCAGGACGGGGCGGCCCCGCACGAGGGCGGCCCCGCGGACCTGTACGAGCGCTACCAGCTCCTCAAGGCCATCAAGCCCGTGGTGGAGCGAGGCCTGGCCTCCGTCACCGACCCGAGCCCCAGCGGGGACACCGACGGCGACGCCGACGCGGCCCCAGATGACGGAGCGGAAGCCAGTCTGGAGGAGCGCCTGTCCCACCACGTGAACGGCTTGCAACAGGTTCTTACCGACCTCACCAGGGACACCAACGCCCTCACGCGCAGGTACAGCCAGATCCTGGAGCAGATCAACCTCAGTGACGATCAGTCCAGCTCATGAGCCTGCACCCCCAGCCTCTGAGGTAAGAGTTTGAGGAGATGCAGAGCCGAGGAGGAGCTGGTCAAGGGGTAACACGTGTTGTCTTCTTGCCCCATCAGCTGGGCGTCTTTCCAGTGTTTGCATCACTCCCCGAAACCCCGGGAGTTTTGAGCCCTGGTCCTCTGCACTTCATTGCTCAACAGATCCTACAGTGTTTGTTCCTCTCAGTTGCCAACTGGCACAGGCTGTGCCGCTGAACAAAGGTCACTCAGTGAGCTCCAGGTTGTCCCCAAGGGTCCCCAGCTTGCAGCATAGGCAATGTCTGGCTCCTGCTGGGCGGACTCAAAATACCCCAAAGCATCTTCAGGGAGGAAAGGGACAGGTGCTTGGGAGACCCTGAGTTTTGGGAGACTCTGAGTTTTGAACTGCAGAAGCTGCCAGACACCAGTGCTCCAGCTGCTTCTCTTTCCTCTCTGAGGAAAACCACAGAATTAATTTTTCAGGGTGTAAATTGGCCCTTTTTGGTCTCCAAACGTTTAAATGTGATGTGCCATCTGCCAACAGCTCAGCTACCTCAATCCTCCCCTAGCCTGGAAAACAAACCCAGGCTCTGGGCTGGTGGAACTTCAATCCTTCAGTCCCTTTGGCCCCTGTACCTAACGCCAGCCATGGGCTCAGGACCAAACAGAGCTCTGACAGTGAAACAGAGTATAGTAAGGATGCCCTACACAGCAATGTCAACCCTAATTTTGGACGAAACACAACCAAGGACGAGGACTTTCCAGCCAAACCGTGTCCGTTCTCCCCGCAGGGTGATCTGTCGTCCACAGCCCAGTGGCAGCTTTTCTCCTGCGCCAAGTCCCACCGAGGAACGTCCTTCGTGACCAGCGCAGAGCTTGGCCGGCTGCCCGCCGGGCGCTGCCTGTACCATCCAAGTTGCCCCGCAGCCAATCCCGCTGGCTTGGTCTCACCTCAGTCCCCTGGAAGTGAAATTTCCCTGCAGCAGGGAAGAAGCAAGTGTTCCGTGTTATTGCTTTGTAGAAGGTATCCATAACTTCGAAGCAATGCTTTTTTTCCTTCTGCGTGTGTCTAAACCACCTCCCGCCGGTCTCTGATGATGTAACTGCTTCCCAAGGGTGGTCTGAAATAAAATGCAAAGCCTCAAGCAAATGTGCATGTGTGTTTTCTACAAGCTGGTGTGTCTATATAGCTACCGTCCCCAAGCCCACGATGACAAGGATGTCTTGGTCACCGAGGTCAAGCTCCAGTGCAGGGAGGTTTCTCCCTTGGGGAGTGGGAGTTGGGTTTGTGCTGGGATGGCTGTTCCTGTGCCAGGTGCTGGGAGCCTGATCTGTCCCCCAGCATCCTTCCCTTCCCTTCCCTTCCCTTCCCTTCCCTTCCCTTCCCTTCCCTTCCCTTCCCTTCCCTTCCCTTCCCTTCCCTTCCCTTCCCTTCCCTTCCCTTCCCTTCCCTTCCCTTCCCTTCCCTTCCCTTCCCTTCCCTTCCCTTCCCTTCCCTTCCCTTCCCTTCCCTTCCCTTCCCTTCCCTTCCCTTCCCTTCCCTTCCCTTCCCTTCCCTTCCCTTCCCTTCCCTTCCCTTCCCTTCCCTTCCCTTCCCTTCCCTTCCCTTCCCTTCCCTTCCCTTCCCTTCCCACTGAACTGGGCACTAGAGGGAGGTGTCCCCTTGCCTCTTCAGGCCTCTGAAACAAACACAACTGCGGAAACACCAATACTTCGGATGAACAAATCCCGGCGCTCCACCAGGCTTCAGTTTTGATTAAAGAAACCGGAGATCTCAGAGCATCTGTGCCTCTTTCCAATATCAGCTCCGTGCCGTGGCCGTGTGCTCGTGTCCACGTTAACCCCCAGAGTGGGACCCTGGTGGCTCAGTAGCACTTCAAGGAAACACAAGAGCAGGAACTTCATTGCTGGCTTGTATTTCAGTGAAACTCTAACAGCACAGAAGACAGAAAACTCATTTCATGATTTATCGCTGTGGCTTCAAAGCATCCCCCACCCTCCCGCCCCCTGCCATAACATCTTCAGCAACGGTAAAGGCTATCCTGAAATCAGCCCCACTGAAATCTCTGCACAGTCTCAAAAAACACCGTGGAAAAACTGATGTCCTCCTGTCCTTGCTCAGGAGGAACCCAGCAGCCGATAGCTGATGTCCCACATCGCTTCTCAGGGGAATAAATTATTTTTGCTCACCCCGTATCCAGGCAGAGCTTTGCCAGCTATTAAAATGAAACCGACCTCTTTTATTCTGCTCTCATAGATTAAAACAGGTGAGGAACCGGGCTGCATTAATTGAAACCAGGCAATTAATCGTGTGCTGCCACGTGTGCCACAAGACCGTGCCGTGTATGTGCGCCACAAGACTGTGCCGTGTACGCCGATGCCATTCACCCACCGTGGGTCAACGGAGGTGCTTTGCTGCCTTGGCTTTTGATGGAGTCCTGGGGACTTTCCAAAGCCAGCTCAGACACCTCCTGAGCCGCCAGCCACACATTCCCCAGGCACGCAAAGGTGGGTGGAGGAGCTAAAGGGCTGGAAGTGCTGTCGGCGTTTGCGCAGCGCATGGCTGTTTGACTTAGGAGTGGCTCCTGGAGCGCAGAGCCACCTGCCCAGCGGCACCGGTGCAATTTCTCAGCAGACCCGGAGCAAACTGCTGCTGGTTTTGCTTTTCGGCCATGCCATGCCTCGTCCCGCTAGGCTGGAGGTGTCCCCAGTCCTGTGTCCCCAGTGCAGGAGTAGGAGCAAATCCCCGGGATGTGGCCACGCGGCGATGTCCACGAGAGCTGGTGTGGATCAGCTCGTGGATCCCAAGGGAGATGTGGTGGGATAATAGCAAGTAAAGTCCAAATAAGAGTTCAGAATAGCTGTGCGAAGTGTGTTGCCTCTCCTCGTTGCCAGCCCATCCACTGCTGTTTGCTATTACCTGGCTCTTTCCCAGCTTTCCGTGGGAATCTCCTTCCCTGAGATGCCCTGGAGCAGGTGGGTCCTGGGAACCGGGCTCTTCAGGTGCCCTTTGCACCAGTTGATCCTCACTCCCAGCAGTGCTAACACCGGTTATAAGCAATACGACTGCAATATGACTCTAAAATGACATGAAGGGTGGAGATCAGCTATGGATCACCTCCTACACGCTCCAGGCAAACGGAGCAAAGTGGCTTTATCTCCTCAAGTAACTTCTACACTAGGCAAAAGGGGGATAAAAGGCAAACAGGAGCCGCTCAGTGCTGCTTCCAAGCTGCTTCCCCGCATCCAAGCTTCTCATTTCCCTTTCTGCTTTCACAGCTGCTTTCTGTAATCATCCAATTATTTTTTCCCCTCGGACTTAGTGTATTTACTTGTAGAGGGGTATAAAACCCAGATATGAATGTCGTTGACCTAATTCTCTTTAACAGAAGTTGCCAACTGAATGTGTTAAGGAAATAAATCTGTTATAAATACTTGTATGGGCAACACTGTTTTCCAATCGGATGTACGTATGAGCATAGAGTTGTTCCAGTTCATTGTTACGTACATATTTACACAATTTTCAGAAACACATATTTATTCCCCACAAAGCCATTGTCAAGTTATCCATTCCTCAGCAGACACCGAGTTATTTATTGTGATTATTTTTGTGACTCGCATTGTGGTTGCTTGTACACAGCCCAGGCATAGGGTAATCCTTTTAGGCAATGAAAGGACAGTCCTTTAGAGTCTTGGAGAGGTTCTTCCATTCAAAAGCTGGGGACAGTGGGAGATCTACTTCTGAAGTGTCTACAGAAGGAAGAAATGTCAGGGCAATCAGCCACCCCAAGAATAGGCAAGAGGCCCAAAGCATTGGTGTGCATGAGGAGCCAGAAGAGGAGTGGAGAACATCTAAATGGCTCTTGTTGGGTGTCCTCCTCGTGGCTCCATGACCCTTTTTGGCATCTGGCCTCTCTGATAGGTGTTGGCAACCTTCCCTTTGAGAACAGGAAGGGATCTATGACACTCCGAGCTTCTCACTAACCTCTCCTCAGTGGCAGGGTGCCCCCAAATCCATCAAACCTCCAGGTTTTCTCTTTCCAGCTCAGTGCAACCATCGGAAAAGCAGCAGAAGCAAAGCCACCCATGCCCTACAAGAAAGGGTGGCCATGCCCGAATGGCTCGTAAACCCCGGTGGAAGCTCAGCAGCACGGGGTGTTCAGCACGAGCCAGAACCAACATGGTCAACAGGGCAAACAGTGTCACAAAAGGAACCAGCAAGGACACTGCTGAAGGCACAGAGAAGGTTGTGTTTTTCCAGAAGAAAGGCAACGGCAGCTCTAGCAAACAAGCACTGGGACCTTTCCCCAGCACCCCATCTTGTTTCCACCGTGGCCATTCCCCAAGCACCCTCAGAGCTCTCCTTTTCCGCCCAGCAGCAAGCAGGTGGGTCCCCAAAAGACCATCAGATGCAGCTTTAAGAGGCTAAATGGGTGCAGGATTTCAGGGATGCAGGCCAAGCGGTAACAAACATAAAGCCCAACAGAGATCTTGGGTAGAAATTCCAGCTTAATCCAAAGCGAATTCCATCCCTCAAAGGAAAAAAACCAGCTAACCCCACTAAAACAGCACGGTGGTGGCCAGAGCCTCCCAGGGGGTGTGGAGCAGCAGCTACAATGGGGCTGCTGGTTGTGGGAATCCCAAGACCCTGGTCGCCCAAGGCTACGGAGACATTCACGCTCTTGGCTTTTTATTTCTTTCCCAAGGGAAGAATGAAATTCAAACCAGCCTGGGTTGGCTGTTACCAGTGCTGGGAGCACTCCTCCGAAACCCTGATCCCATTTCTGCCTTTCAGTGGTTGTTCCCCACCCACCGCTTTCCCCAGCATTGCTGTGACCGTGGGGTAAAAGGAGGGACACGAGCGCCTGTTTCCACTTAGTGCAGGCTCAGAGGGCTTTGATGCAGTCAGATGCTGCCCTGCAAAACCTTCCTCGACTGGGACAGCAAACAGATTTTATGTGTGGTCCCAGTAATCCACGGTGGATTTGGTGTGACCGCCAAAAAAAGGCACCAAATCCCTGTGGGTAAGTAGCGATATGCCAATGGTTTGGGCTGCGAGAAAGTTTTTCCTTAAGGACCCTTTTCAGATCGGATGACTTTGGCAGTTTAAAGTGAATCCTCACCAAAAAGGAGAAAAAAAATATATCCAACTGGGAGTAATTTGCGTAGCAGGACTGAAAAATGCCATCTTCAAGCAAGTCAGGCGGCTGGTGGGATTAAAAAGTCCCAGAAGAAGCACGAATAAAAACAATCAGATTTTCCACATACATGGTGACCTCCAGCCAAATATCTCAAAATGCTGATTCTTTGTCCCATAAAGTGCCAGCAAAAGTGTCCAGGATGTTAAAAAAGGAGTGAGAGAGTGGAGAAAGCAGACCAGGACGTTCTTCAGGCCGAAGGACCAGCTGTGGTGGCCCTCGTAGCAGAAAAGCACTGTGTATGTCAACTAATTCCTGTTGCTGAATTGGCAACGATCAGCGTTGTGGCACTGAAAGTTTGTTCTCTCTTGTTGCCTCTCATCAGCCACCCTCGATTCTGGCACGAGGAAATCTTCTAGGCAAGGTGTTGCACGAAGCAGCCTCTTCTACTGCTCTTCACCCCTTCATTGAGTGAGCAGAGAGGCGACGGCCCACCCATCTATCCCGTTCTGCAGCCGCAGAAGGAAAGGTTATCACCTCGAGCATCGAAGACGTGCTGTGTCGAGGGAGTATGGACTCCACCTCTGTCAGGATATTTTCTGATGAGCCAGCCCATAGAACGAAAAAAAATAGAAATTAGAAATCTGCAGGAATCAAAGACTCAGAACGTTCAGATCTCCAGCTCTCCCTCCTTTCCAATAAGCACTGATTTTTAAAAATTAATTACAGGTCACAATTAGACTTCGTTTTTAACCGTATCCAGCACTATTAATTCTCCAGGTCTGGCAAGGGGGAAATGCCAGCCCTTCTATTCAGGGCAGGAGGGATAACTCAGACATTATTATTTCTGAGGATCCCTCATTATGCTTCAGAGCAGCAGAAGCAAAATATATGTTGGGTTCGGTGAGAGGTTCACCCACACGCACAAAGCATTCAAAAGAATCTGGGTCCAGCTTTGATGGAGCCGTGAGTGAGGATTGGATTTGTTTTAAAGGTGAGTGGATCAGTGCAAATTATAACACTTTTTTGCCCCATGCCTCGAGCTTCTGTTCAGACCTGTGCTATGTTCTGGGTGGATATAAATCCAGCAAAATCCTGGGAGGACGCAAAACCAGCAAAGCTGGTTGTGACAAACACAATGCCGACTTTGTGCATACCGTTTCCTTACATACCACGCTGTCATTTTTCATCATTAAAATCTCACCCAGGGAGATTTTTAGGAAGCGCTGTATTTGTCTGAGATTCTCCTTTTGGTTGCTGGAATCAGAAAGGAGCTTGAAATGAAAGACAGTGAGGCAAGGTGGGTAGAGAAGATAAAGCCTTTTATTAGACTTACGGACAAAGCCGGAAAAAAAGAGGCAAGCTGAAACAGAAGCTGACAGACCTGAGGAAGCCTCGTGTGCCCCAAAGCCTGCATGCTTTTACCCACCTCCAGCAGCTGATCTAATAAAAGACGTTGCCTCTCTTTACAAAGTTTGCTTTGGACAACCACGTCCAATTTGGCCAGTACAATGAAATGAAGACACGGAAGCGATGAGTGGCCTTAAGACAAACCTGTAAGCAACAGGGCACTCAGGAACACTCTGCATTAAAAAAAAAAAAAAAAAAGAAAAGGAATGAACACAGATTTCCTTGTGGGTGTTTCAGTGCTGTGAGAAACCGCCCCACTGCCACGCAGTCTGTGGTGTTTCCCACTTCTGATCTTTGCTGAACACGGGATATCTGAAACCAACGTGCCATGCAAAAAGATACTAACCAAATATTTCCGGCCGATTGAAAAGAATGGTTCAGGCTCCAGCAGAGATTCAGGTTTGGTTCTGTTTACCCTGCACAAATTACTCAGCACCCAGGGATTGTATTGGCAACGAGGAAAATAACACCGCCTTGGCCAGATGGTAGGCACCCTGAGCCGACGGCGTCAGACACGATAGCGGGATCGGTGAGATGGTTTGGGGCAATCGTATCGTTAAAAAAGCAGCACGCAGGGGCCAAAAAGTGGTAAAAATATTTATTTGGTTTCAATCCAGCCCAGGCACGGGTTGTGGGGCTCCCCAGAGGTGCTCTGGGTGAGGGGCCTTCTTTGGAAAGGATCATTTTGCTCTTAGTCACCGCGCAGGTAGTGTTACAGGAGGTGTGCGCTGGCAGCCAGCCCGAGTCCACCCCGCTCCTCGCTGATTGCCAGAAAGCTAACGAGCAAATACTTCCGCTTTCATGCTGTTCCCTCCCCTCCGGCTGGACCTGCAACCTGTCCCAAGGCTGTGTTAGGGCCAAAGTGGAGCTTCCGGGGAAGCAGCTTGCGTAAAAAGAGTGACCCAGAGAAGTAAAACCGAGTGAAGGAGGGCTGGAGAGGCCATCCTGTGTGCGGGGCAGGAGCTGGGCAGAAAGTACCGGGTTTTGTCGTGTGGACGAGCCACTGCCTGCCTTCTTCCCACCGTGGGTCTCGGGGAGATGAGCATTTCGTCGGAGCACAAGCCCCTCGGGAAGCAGGTCACTGGCAGCCTGCACACGGTGAGTAAGGTACGGGCTCGGGGGCACAGCTCCCTTCTTTGGGATCACAGCATCCCCTCTGGGCTTCATTATAGGCTTTCTTGTCCCCCATCTGCTACTTTGAAGACACCAGGGCTTGCCAGATGTGTGGTCACGAAGAGGATTCTACTTTGGTTACAGAAGGGCCACGTCCCTCGCAGGCATACAAGGCAGCAGCAAACAACCTAGGTGGTTATTTTTCTCTTTTGGCAAGCGGTGGAATTAATTTGAAATTTGATGTTAACTTCGATTTGCTGGATCCCTAATGTAAAAGCATGCTGTGGGGGTTGTTAGTCAGGCTACTATATTAACAAATAATATGTTTTCCATTAGTATTAGTGATAAACATTATGAAACTCTCAACCTGCCATCTGAAAAAGGAGCAAAGGCTCGAAAGCATGAGACCCTCCTGATAAATGATCTCTGCTGGGGAAAGCTGTTGTTATCACTTGGAGTAATGGCAAATTTCCTACCTAAGAGGCTTTACTGTAGAAACAGCTTTGGGGCATGCTCTTTAGTGGGTAGAAATCACTAGACATTCTCAGAGTATCATTTTCTCTTCTCTTGGCCCTGTCGCAGATGCTTGCCCTTGAGATGAAGCCACCTATGCTGGGGCAAAGCAATATTCCAGCTGGGTCTTTGGCCAGCATCTCCTGTCGTCTCCCTGGCTTGCCTAAGCTGTGAGCTCATTTCTGCTGGACCTCGTAGCTTGCTGCTGTTTAAAAGATGAGGTCTCCCTCTGCTAAGAGTTGTCTGTTCCTATCCCCTCTTTTTTGCCAGCTCTGGTGCTTGTTAAATCCTCTGTGAGCCGCTTCAGCTCACTAAAAGGAAGGAGAAGCAGAGCTGGCAGCAGAGCTGGCACAAGGTGAGAAGCATGTAGATAGGTACAGGGATGGAGAGGGGAAAAGACCCCCCCGTTTTTCTTGGTGTGAGCACTGAGATCAGCTCACGTCACCTATCTCGTGGGTATGCACCCATCCAGGCTGGATCCAGCTAAGCACTAACGTACACACTTCACTTCCAGCATGTGACTAGAAGCACTGGAGCAGATCCTTGCATGATCGGATCCAAGAAAGAGCAGGTGAGCTCCTGAAAAAGAGGGCTGGTGGTTATTGACTCACTCCTTCCCAATGGCAGGCGTGGTCCTGGGCATGTGATTTGTCACAGGAGTGACGGTGTGAGGGGAAATAAGTGCCTCATATCTTCCTCTTCTTGCTCTACTGAGCACTAAAAAACCCAAAGGGAGGCTGCTAAAATTCTTCAGCAAGGTCAGAAGTGACGCCAGGTCCAGCTCTCTGGGTAGGCCTCACCCGACATTTCAGATAGTAGTGGCATTAACGCACAGTGAACTAAAATAAATACAAATAAAAATCCAAACTTTGCGTTCTTCCTTCTTCAATCCACATCAGCTGCACAAATTATTTTCTTTACTTCCTATCTAATGCTGTCTTACGTAGATACTGAGGTAAAAAGATTCTGTGCTCCACCTCAGACATTCTGGATTTTAGTGTCTTAGGTCAGGGTTTATAACCTATCCCCCATGACAGCTGAAAGCCAATCCCACCACATCTAATGTTTCAAAGAGCTTTAATTTTGCTTTTGAAGAGAAATCTTTAACTCAGGTGAGAGGAACAGAGCTGCACAGCTTTGAGCTCTGTCCTTGTCCCTCTGCACTGCAGCAACAGGAGGGTGAAGGCGCTGATTGCTCTGTCTGAAAGCAGGGATAATGCTTGTGTGGGACTTAGGAGATCAACATCAAACCCCAAAACCACTGACAGCTTCCCCAGGACTCTTCTTGTCTGTCTTTCCTCCGGGTAAAATGACTCTGCTATGTCCCAGAGATGTGGTGAGGACTAATCCATTTAGAAATGTCCAAGTCTCTGCTGCTCTGGTTGTGAGGACCAAGTATAAATATCCTACATCTGCTTTTAGAAATAAATGATGAGGACATTCCCATCTTGGGACAAGGGTTCATCCCGCTCTTTACACTGCCGTTCCAATTTCCAGCCGCAATTGTATTTTTTTCCCCTTTTCCCTGACAATTCTATGCTGAGAGCCACCGATGGGTAATGCGTGTGGGTTTTTGTTCCCTTGTGCTACTTGCAGCTGTCACCAATCGTGGAGCTGAACGTCGGTGGGGAGATGTACACGACGACACTGAGCACCTTAAAGAAACACCCTGGCTCCAAGCTGGCAGAGATGTTCACCGGCCAGCCCAAACTCAGGAGAGACTCAGAAGGCAGGTTCTTCATCGACAGGCCGGGGACCTATTTCAAATACATCTTGGAGTACCTGCGCAGCAACCAAGTGCCCACCCAGTGCATCCAGGACGTCTACAAGGAGGCCTTGTTCTACGACATCGAGCCTCTAATCAAGCAGCTGGAGGACTCCCCGCAGATCTTTGGGGAACTCGTGGCGAGGAAGCAGTTCCTGGCCCGCGTGCCCAACTACAGCGAGAACATCGAACTGATGATCCGCATCGCGAGGGCAGAGGCGGTCGCGTCCCGCTGCTCCGGCGTCATCGTGTGCGTTGTCAGAACGGAGGAGGACGCAGCCAGGTGTCAGGATGCCTTGAACAGTTTGGACATGGACAAAAAATCCGTGGTGAAATTCGGCCCCTGGAAAGCAGCACCGAGCATTTCTGATTTGCTGGACTGCATTCAAATGGATGTTGAAGCA